>NC_143138.1:60766218-61073091 GCF_059928025.1 Delphinapterus leucas
CATTATCTTTATTCCATTTTATTATTAAATGATTCATTTGCTATTCTGTTTTCATCACCCAACCACCTCAAAACTCTTTGGAAAGAAGCAGGAAGATAATCACATGCACTCATACAGACACACAGATGCACACACACAGGTACTCAAATACAGACACACACACATGTTGCCTTCTCTACCCATGTACACAGGGAAGTCTTCATATTTCTACGCTGATGTACAATAAACATCATATCAAACAATGAGTCACTTGATAGCAAACATACCAGAACATATACACCTGAGTGAGGTTCCCCAAAGGGCAGAGCCTCTATTCTTATTCTGACGATGCCGTTCTTGCTCAAAACATTTTTGGATTTTTGCAAGTTACATAACATAGCTGAAGAACTGTGAAAACAGCAGAGCCTGTTGAGCCTAGAGGAGAAAACCTGCCCTTAAATATTCAAAGAGCCACTGTTCGAAAGAAGAACTACATTTATTATCCCCAATTTACAGATGAGGAAACTGAGGTTATATCACTTGTCCAAGGTCACTTGCCAATAAGGGGGGATGGCTCAAGTCTGCCCCTGATCTGCTTTACTGCTGGCCCCCTTAGAACAGAATGGAACAGACTAATGATGAAGAATGATAAAGCACCCCAGGTGCCTCCACTCTCTGGTGGAAGAGAGTGGTGTACACTGGTGTACAGTGGGTGCTTCAAGGGGAAAATGCTCAATCAAGCCCCAGGGCTAGGGCTGGGGGAGTGGTAGGTATCAGGAAGAACCTCGTGGAAGAGCTGCTATTCACAGGAAGGGACTTTAAAAAGGTGATTCAGCTCTTTGCAGACTGACGGGTTTTTATTTTCTCACCTTTTTCCAAGGTCAGTTCAGAAAAAGCCAGGAGGGACTTGTAACATCCCATTCCTCAGTCACTATTAATACTCTTGTCTGGTCCTCAAAGGGCATTTGACCCCTCTCGTGTGGATGGGATCTTGAGACAGCCTTGGAAAATGGGACCACTGTGCAGATTTAAGCGGGCTCCCAATGCCTTCTCCAATCTGCCTCCCAGACTCCAGATACCCATCCTCAGATCTCCCTTAGCAGTCAGGTGATGGCCCGAGAAGTGTACGTGCGTGTGTGCATGTGTGCATGCGTGTGCTTGTGTGTGTGGGGCATGAGGTGGGGAGGGGGGCCAAGGCCTGGGGGCCGTCTCTCCCCCAGCCTCAGAGCATCCAGCTGCTGCACACATGAAGCTGAAGCTGCCTGGCCCTTTGATCGGGACCCCATGCTGTGCCTTGTTCAGGGAATTTTTAAATTCTCTTTCATTTTATTGCACGGCTTCCCTCCCCACCTCCCATCCCCGAGCCAGGTCTCAGGATTATTGGGTCCTTTTTTCATTGATTTGTTTTTCTGACCTTTGTAGTAGATACAGAAATATACGGATGAAAGAAGAAAGGAAGGAAGAAAGACAAGGGGAGGGGGCCCGGGCAGCCTCCAGAAGGGAGGGTGCGTGGCGAGGGCCTTGTGTCTGGCCACATTTCACAGAAAAGAGGCAAGCAGGGTGGCAGCTGCCTGGTGCCCAGGAAGGGGAAGCCCCTGGCTCATGGGGGCAGCCACTGAAGACCAGGCAAGGCCACCACCTCATGTCCCCCATAAGCACCAGAGACTGACACCAGACCTCTGTTTCTCTATATGCTTTGCTTTCTGTTGAAAAGGCTCCTGAATCAGCTCCATGAATACCCACTCCACGTGAGACTCTGCACTTGGAGCAGGAACGCACACGTTCTTTCCTTTCCCTCCCTCTGTGAGCCCCGTTTTTGTATTAAACCCAGGTCCTCAGGCCAACCACACTGCTGCATGTTCCGTCCTTGACACTGAGAAGGAGGAAAATGAATATCTGTGGAGTACCCACTGCTCAGCACTGAGAAGGGGGTTTTATGTGTATTACTGGGTGTTGGGCAAGACTCTTCCTCCAGAAACAGAAGCTAGGACCCACGGCGCAGCCACAAACTGGAAGGCCATGCTGGATATGAGAGTGTGATTCCTCTCCCCACCCCACCTCAAAGCCACGTGAGAAGGCATTAAGAGTCAGCCGTAAGGATCTGGGATTCCTGCAAGATGGGGAGTCTGGCCCCTCACCTCCCCAGGGATGTGCTGTGCCCACCTAAGCAGGGACACACCTAGAGAGGAGGCACATGGCAGAAAAGGAGCACCTGGAACAGCCCGATTAGTGAGGCTGATGCTGCAAGTCCCCCAAAGGTCAAGCTGACATCACAGACTGGACTGGACCTGTCTTTCCTGTACTCCACTCAACAGGGCTGCCCACCAGGCACAGGAAGGCAGGCAGCAGAAGGCTGCGGAATAGACTCCAAGGTGAAAGCCAAGTGGGGAGTGGGAGAGGTCAGTCTCCATCAGGGAATGACCACAGGGCCCTTCAGGACCTAAACATGCACCTCACAAGCAAGCCTCGCCTTTGGACTTGTGTCACAGAGAGCATCGACAACCAGTCATCGGCAAAAGAAACACCAGCACCCATCAAAGGGACCACCCAAGAGGGGTCAATTATGGAAAGAGATGCTTGACTTCTCTTCCTTCTACCAGGGACATCCCGGAGGAACCAGACTCTGAAAAGGAAGTAGGGGCTCCAAGTTTGCCTGGGAGGAGGGAAGTAATAGAGATGAGATTTAAATTGACTTTGAGAGTTAGCAGGCCCTGGGAACCCCCCTACTCAAATCTCCTCACCTCTACCTTTGAGTACACACAGGACTGACTTCCAACTGCCAGGTCCTGCACCTCTTTGCCTGCAGGCTTTCTCTGGCCACTAAAGCCCTGTCTGCCCACAAATCCATGCAGGTGAATTAACACGCCCTCAAAGCAGCCCTCATCCACTGGCAGATGGGTATCTCTCATTTGGGTAGAATAACTGAGTCACTTGTCCTACACTGTATTAGTTATCTGCTACTGCATAAGAATTTCTTCCCAAAACACAGCAGCTTGAGACAACAATAAATATTTAGTACCTCACGATGTTTGTTGATCAGGAACTCAGAAGATGCTTGATTGGGTGGTCTGGCTCCAGGTGACCCATGAGACTGTAGTCAAGATGTCGGCTGGGGCTGCAGTTAGTCCAAGGCTTGGCTGGGGCTGAACTATCTGCTTCTAAGTTGGCTCATCGGGCTATCGGCAGGAGGCCTCAGTTCATCACCACACACACTTGCCTGTGTGGCTTCTTGAGCGTCCTCACAATCTGTGACTGGCTTCCCCCAGGGCTGTAATCCAAGAGAGCCCAAAGTATAAACAGCAAAGCCTTTTATGACCTCGCTTCTAAAGTCAGATGCTGCGTTAATTATCTACGGCTGCATAACAAATTACCCCAAGACTCAGCAGCTTAAAAAAATGTATTAACTCACAGTTTCTATGGGTTAGGAATCTGGGCACAGCTTAGTGGGCGGCCTCTTGGTGCCTCTGACTCAGAGTCTCCCTCAAGGCTACAGCCAGGGCTGCAGTCATCTCAAGGCTCAACTGGGGAAGGTTCCCCTTCCAGGCTCACTTGTGAGGCTGTTGGCAGACCTTAGGGCCTCAGGGGCTGTTGGCTGGAGACAGTACGGGGGCCTCTCTGTTAAGGTAGCTCACAACACGGGGGCTGGTTTGTCCTCAGAGCCAGTGAAGGAAAGAGCAAGAGAACACAAGCAAGGCAAAAGCCACAGTCTTTTTGTGACCTAATATTGGAAGTGAGATGCATCACCTTTGTTATTTTCTCTTGGTTAGGACTGAGTCACTTCTCGTTGGTTATAAGTGGCCCTACTCTAGGAAAGGGGATTACACAGGGCATGAACACCAGGAGGTAGAGATAACGGGCTATCTCAGATGCTGCCTGCCGTGGACAGCATCATTTCTTCCTGCCGTGTTCTACTGGACACACAGGCCACATGCATAGTTCAGCGTGGGAGGGAATTATACAAGGACATGAACGCAGGAGGCGAGGATCACTGGGGGCCAACTTGAAGTGTGGCTCCCACAAAAACTGTCGCCAGGGCACCCCAGTGAGATTAAGCACCTGTTGATAATACACTCTCGGACGTCTTCCTTCCTTTCCCTGGTCACCTGCCCACTCCCCTACTGGTCTATCCTGGCATCAGCTCCCAAATAAACCACTTGCACATGAATCCTTACCTTGAGGCCTACTTCTGGGGCAACCCAGGTTAAGACAAAGAGAGAAACTTTAAACTAGACTCATATAAAAGTGTATGCGTGTGTGTTAAGAACTGATGCAAAATTTAATTTTTACTGTGGGACACAGCAAACATTTTGAAAGCCATTTTAGTAAGCACTACAGGATTTCAGAGCATGAGTGGTTTCATTTAACCCTGATGAAATCCTGAAAGACTAGGCCTTAGAGAAGATTCAAAGCGGGTAGAGAGAAGGCAAAGAAATAAGAAAAGTCGGAAAGCACGTTGTGTGTCCAGAAATTATGTGTGAAACTGGGCTATTACTTCTTGAGCTCATCTCCCACTTGTCTTTCGGAGTTACAACATTATGTCTACCTGCTCATCACCTTCCTTCAACAGGGGCCTTGTGTCAAGGTGCCTACATTTTGCTTGGGCTCCAACCAAGCCTCACGCGCAGCAAATCTTTCATACATTCGTGAGGGAGAACTGCTCTGTAACCAAATTTGAAAGATGAAATGCAAAACACTTCAGAGCATGTGAGGGGAGTGGGGGAGGTTCCCAGGAGTAAACTAAGTCACTTGAAACAACTGTACATTTTCATACATTTTTCAGAACTCACTTTGAGACTGACTGTAGGTAGACAGGTATCAAATGACTCTTGACCTCTAAGTACCCAAAACATGCCCAGGAGAAATCAAGGCCTTCCAATGCACTCAGTCGTGGGTCTATCAAGCGCTGGCTAGAGGAGCTTAAATCCAAATTAATTACCCAGACATCTCCAGCTCAGAAGTTGGGCCACAGACAAACTCATCAGCATGCAATAGCAGCACCATTCCCACGGTGAGAAGAAAAGGAAGCAGGATAATGAGGACAGTAGATAAAAGGGAGGCCATGGAGGAGGATCTTAATTGCATCTTAATTGAGTCACACACGTTCTCCTTCAGGCAGATCCCAGCCCTCAAGTCAGAAAGACAGTAGCCTTTCTGCTAGGGTGCTTCCCATGTCCCAGCCCTGTGTGATGTCCAAGGTCAATATACTGTGTCACTTGATTAGAAAACAAGTGAATCTGTTAACTGTTGCTGCAATAATGCTATATAGCAAACCACCTCAAGTCTTAGTAATAATCACTCATTTTTACTCATGTATCCGCAAGTCTGTGGGTCCCCAGGTCAGCTGGAGGTTGGCAGATCCAGGCTGGGCTTGGCTGAGTGGTGCTGCCTCAAACTTTGGACGTAGCCTGTCTTGGCCCTCTCTGAGGTATGGCTCATATCTACTCCACATGTGTTCATTCCAGGACCAAGACTAAGAGGGATGCAGATAGCTAGAAGGTCTTCTCTGAGCATAAGAGAAAAATCAGACACATCTGAGACCTCTCAAGGCCTGGGCTTAGAACTGGTACCCACTCATTTCTGCCAATACACCACTGGAAGTCACACAGCAGAGCCCGAAGTCAAGGGGTGGAGACTACACCCCACCCACAATGAGCCATGGCAAGGATGAGGATGTAGGGAAGGTAAAGGACGCAGAGCCAATAATCCCATCTGCCAAAGACAGGGTCTTGCCTCCAAACTGGAGTCCTGATCAATTTATTGTATTTCCGATAATTAGGAAGCATGAAGGTGAGCGTGGCACGCTCACACACCTGCCAACCACAAATCCTGGAGGACAGTGGTGGGGGACACTACCCACTTCATTTGCACTGCAGGACTGGTCAGTGTAGACCATTGCGCTCAGGAGACTGTATTGTCAGAATTGGTTATTACCACTGTCCAGAGAGGTGTGGCGCTTCCTCTGACTTTGGAATGTGAGGGTAATTATGGGTTATGTGGTCATTCCCAGGGAAAGAAGAAGAAGGCCTTTCTTCAAAGACAGATGGGCTACTCTACAATTATGAATGTTTTGTAACCATCTTGTTCCTTTTACATTGGCTTTAGACTATGTGGTTGGCTGGCAAGGCTATTTCTGGGACGGAAAAGGCTTCACTTCTTTCCTGAAGGTAGGGTCAAAAAAAGAAAAAAAAAACAAGCTTTTTGGCCTGGATTGACAACTATAGAAAACTACCCCCAGACCACACAGCATAGCTTGGACTCAGTTGTGACAGAAGTGCCTTCTCAGAAACCATAACTCAAAAAGAGTCATGTACCACAATGTTCATTGGAGCTCTATTTACAACAGCCAGGACATGGAAGCAACCTACGCGTCCATCGACAGATGAATGGATAAGGAAGATGTGGCACATATATACAATGGAGTATTACTCAGCCGTAAAAGAAACAAAATTGAGTTATTTGTAGTGAGGTGGATGGACCTACAGTCTGTCATACAGAGTGAAGTAAGTCAGAAAGAGAAAAACAAATACCGTATGCTAACACATATATATGGAACCTAAAAAAAAAAAAATGGTTCTGAAGAACCTAGGGGTAGGACAGGAATAAAGAAACAGACATAGAGAATGGACTTGAGGACATGGGGAGGGGGAAGGGTAGGCTGGGACGAAGTGAGAGAGTGGCACGGACATATATACACTACCAAATGTAAAACAGATAGCTGGTGGGAAGCAGCCGCATAGCACAGGGAGATCAGTTCGGTGCTTTCTGATCACCCAGAGGGGTGGGATAGGGAGGGTGGGAGGAAGACGCAAGAGGGAGGGGATATGGGGATATATGTATATGTATAGCTGATTCACTTTGTTATACAGCAGAAACTAACACACCATCATAAAGCAATTATACTCCAATAAAGATGTTAAAAAATTTTTAAAAAGTGCTTTCTCAGGCCCTGTGAGCCACCCCCAGGGTGTGCCCAGGGTCACAGCATACAGACCTGTCGGTTGACCTGGCACTAGGTGCCTCCCCAGGGAGCAAGTGGGGGCTGAATTCCAGCCCATCCTCCACTTGCCAAGCCAAGCACCCAGACTAGGGGTGTATCATCCTAAAGGAAGAAGCACCTTTGCTCACTGATCTGCCCACAAGGGGCATCTTTTGGTAATTCACAGAAAGACAACTCACCACCAAAGGGGAATGAATCTCCTTGGATGGGAGATGTATGGCTCTACCAGACTGCCCAGGGGTGGCCCAGAGCATGGGGCCTGACACAAATGTGGCAAACTGGATTACTCTTTCCAACTCTTCAGTACCCCCACAATAGCATTATGTATCCACGTCCTTTGCCACGTGACTCTGCAGTGCCCCCCCCACTAGACAAGGGGGGATGTACATCTCCATCCCACTCACAAGGGTCTTGGCCATAGGAGCATGCTCTGCTCAGTGGAATGTCAGTGGAGGTGAGGTGAGCAGAGGTTTTAAATGCACCTGCTTCATCAGACTTGGCCTCTTGAGCCTCTGCCACCTGCCAGGAGAAGGGGATGCTCCCAAGGGCCTCTGGCACCAGATGAAGGAGCCCCATGGAGAACCACAGTGTGAAGCAGAACCACCTTCAATGTCCCACAGACCAATAAGCAAAAATAATAAATGTATGCTGTTCGTTATGCTGCATTATTGCAATAACAACTGACTAATATACATGGTGATTCATGGAGTGAAATAAACTCCCTCAAAACAAAAAGCCTGGGTAGTCCAGCTAAAAGAAAGCACCCAGGGGTGAAAAGAAAACAGAAAAAACAAATCTATATTCTACCTGAGGAATGAGCAGGGAGGCTGACTCCAGCTGGAATGGAAACTGAGGACACCAGGCAAAAGTAAGTGAATTCAAAAGAGGACTTGGAAGTGATGCCTTGCCAGGTTCTGGAACTGAGCTTCCAGGACTTTACATGGCAAGCCTGAGGCTTCCACTGTGGGTGAGGAGGGGCTCCTGAGAGTTCTGAGTGTGTCCAGATACTGTGATGTCAATCTAGGCGGGCCCAAAGTGAGTGCCATCCATAGGAGCAAAGGCCACCATGCTAGGCACCACGGGGGAGAGGGGGGGACAGGATGCCTAGAACACCTTGCTTTCAGCACGAAAGCTGCAACACACTCCAAGAGAAGCCCTTCTGAGGATGGCAGACATTTTGTCTGCGAGAATCTTTCCACTGAGTCAGCCAGTTTTTAATGAGTGCTATACACCAGGCAGTGTAGCCACCTCGCTGCCTTTTGTACCACCTTGACTGAAGCTCTATCCAGCTGCAGTTGATTTGGCTTTTGCTAATACAGATGCATTTCTCACCACTTGTAGCAATGAGCTACAGAACATTCAGGTTTTACTGACTTGTAGGGAGAAACGCTGGAAAGGAGAAAGGAAGGAAATTCCTCTGCTACACTGCTTCCAACCCCAAAACAAATACCAAAGCCAAATGCTTAATTCCCAAAGGTCAGCTGGGAAATCAAGCCCACGTGTAATGTGTGTCATATTTGGGCAGAAAGAAGGACAAGACGGCCACTGTCCAAGTGGCCTGCGTCCCAGGTACAATCCTGCCAGACTCCAGGGCCACGAGGTCAGTGACATCAGGGTTCACCCCATTTAAATCTGTTTACAACAGTACCCAGAAGGAATAGCTTTGCTAAGAACTTTTTGAATAACAAGAAGAAGATTCTGTTGAGAATAAGTGGACCAACAGCAGGTAACGGAGCTTTAGTAAAAATATAGAACTGTAAACTGTTTTCATGTAAAACTGAGCTTTAGTAAAGTGATACATATTGAAAACCCATCATCGGAGCTTTCACATGAATCACTGTTAATCCCCCAACCACCTTCAAGGTAAGTGTCATCATTCCTGGTTTGACACATGCAGGAATGAAGGTTAGAAAGGTAATACAACTGGGACTTCCCTGGCAGTCCAGCGGTTAAGACTCTGCACTGCAGGGGGCATGGGTTCGACCCCTGGTCCCCAGTCGGGTGGTTGGGGAACTAGGATCCAATATGCTTCTAGGCCAAAAAAATAAATAAAGAAAAGAAAAAAACACAATTAACCCACAGTCACCCAGCAACTAAGTGATAGGACCTGAATTCGAATCCAATGCCAATCTCGCTCTAAAATTTATTTTCTTTCCATTATACGAAACTGACATTAACTTTATTATTTTATATAAAGCACATATAAAATCTCAGTCTACAAACACACATGTCTAACAGATATAATTTTCTTTGGTTTTCTATTACCCAACTTAATTTCTCTTTCAATTTCATTCCACCAGGGCCATGGTAACTTAAACTCAGGCAACTGCTTGCCCCTGTCCTTCCCAGGTTGCACAGCAGGCCCTCGGGAAGCTCCATACCACGTCCCCTCGGGCATCTGGTTTTAGCCCAGTTGCGGGTAACAGGTCCGCAAAGGTCCACATACACTGCCAGCGCCTACGTCAAGCACGAGCCACCATGCCTCTCTGCTTTGCTGCCTGAGTGGGGAGGCGCCCCAGCCTCCATGTCATCAAAGAAGACAATTTTGAGACCCAATCTTCCCGGGGTCTCCAGAGAAACTGAGCCCCAGGTCTTGCGGGGGTTAAGTTGTTCATTACTGCCCCCTTTATTGGCTTCTCCTCCTTTCCTGACTCACTCCTCCCACACCCTCACTTCTGCTTCCTGGGATCTCCTCCCAAATAAACTACGTGCACATGAATCCTTGTCTCAGGCTCTGCTCTCAGGGAAACTTACATAACGTGGTTTAAGTCCAAGTTCCTGGGAATTTCTACAGGGTCAAGGCATAGCAGGACGGATGGGATGGAACAACCAATGGGCCAGTCACCTGCTCCCTTAAGTATCAGCTAAGGCATTCCCATCCCATCATCCCAGTCACCAGGCTGCACAGTGCTGCTGAGTTGTCCCTTGTTCCTGTCCTCTGGTCCCTCAGGCCCCACAGCTCTCTTTCCTATTTCTATGCCAGGACACGTAGGGGTGACAGAATCCCTTGATCAGGCTCTCAAAACATTCCATATAGCCGTTCCCAGACGCCCAGGGCTCTACCAAGGGAAGAACACAGAAGCCCACTCTCAGGTCTCGTCTGCCTGTGTTGGCTTTGGCTGCTTCCCTGATGCTCCATGGAGAAAGCAGAGCTGGCCACCTTCTCTCTAGGACCATCAGAGTTTGTGCTTTCATCACTTTCCTTCTGGCTCCCTTTATCCCCACCCTGGGAGAAGCCCTCTCCCCTCAAACATTCTTCCCTCCCTCATACTATGTCCCCTGAGCATTTTATCTATGCCCGAGTTCCCTCCATCCCCTGAGGGCCCCTGTTTGTGAAGCCCAAAGCCAGGAAGAAACTTGGCAGGCAAGCTTTCTGCTTGCCACTTTTGTCTCCTGAAACAATTATCTCAGGTTCGTCCCCTAGATCCTTGAAAGATTTGGGGGGAGGGGGATCACTGTGGTAAAAATAAGGGAACTGAAAATATAAACACGAGTTTCTATTGTTTTAATACCATCCTTCCACCTTTATGAGACAAATTAAGAATAATCCATGGTATGATGCAGTCCTAGGATGGAATTCCAGTATTTCTTCACCAAGTAATTGGAAGAGAACCCTTCATTTCCTCCAGGTCTTTCCTGTGTCCCCCACCATTCTGGACCGGTGTCATCATTTCCTGATGTCAGGGTTTCTGCACCACGAGAAGGGGCTGTCCAGTCCTTCTACCCACACTCTGAGTTCAGGCCTGACTACAATTCTGGAGACGCTGGTTTTCCTTCCTGTCAGCTTTTCTGTAAAATGACTGTTGTAACTGGCAGTTGCCCCAGAACCATCACTCCTCCCTCCGCTCCTGTTTTTCTGTCCCCCTCCCCCCAGGGCGGCATAGTGCTGGGACCGGTACTTTCTGCTTGTGTGGCACCGGTCCCCACACCCACCAGTCCCTCCCCTCCTCCGGGTCCAGCAAGTGCATGGCTGTCCCAGGCTTGTGCCCAGACCCAGCAGACAACCATTCCATCAGCCCTCAGGAGAAACTGAGGCACAGTTCCTGATGGAGATGGCTTCTGACACTCACAGAATCACTGTGAGGCCCAAGCCTTTGACTGTCTTAGAAAGTAGAATCCCCTGGTTAAAAGGAAACATTCATCTACTGTTTCCACAAGTGCCCTGACCTTGCTGCCCAGTTGGGTGGTTTCTGGCTGCTGCTTTTAAATACCAGCTCAAACTCTCTTTTTCTTTTTTTTTCTTTTAGAATATATATCCTTTATTTTCTCCCTACTATTTATTTTTTTTTTTTTTTGGCTGCGCCGGGTCTCAGTTGCAGCACACAGGATCTTCATTGTGGCATGTGGGATCTTCAGTTGCCGCATGCGGACTTCTTAGATGTGGCATGTGGGCATCTTTAGTTGTGGCATGCATACTTCTTAGTTGTGACATGCATGCGGGATCTAGTTCCCCAACCAGGGATCGAACCCGGGCCTCCTGCACTGGGGGCACAGAGTCATACCCACTGGACTACCAGGGAAGTCCCTCAAGCTCTCTTTCTTTAAGAACCATTCCTAACTCTGGTTCTGGGAAGAAATATCACCAAAACCCACAAAACATGCTATATCCCATACAAAATGTACTGTACTGCCATTTTTAAAAATGAGGAAGATCTCAATATGTTGATTTGAAACCACAGCCAAGATATATTGCATGGGAAAGAAAGCAAGTGACAGAACAATGTATTTAGGATACCACTATTTGTGGATTTTAAAGGGGTTTTTTATAAATATATATGTAAAGAATATCTCTCGAAAGATACATTAAAAAAACTGAAAAATGTAGGAGTCCCTGAGGAGGGAGTCTGGGGACTAAGGATTATTTTTCCTTTTCATTGAACCAGCTTCACCATATCCCTATATGACTTTTAAAAGGGGGGAAGAAAAAGGAAAAGCACTATTAAATTAAACAAAGAGGCTCATGAAAAATAATCTATGTGTATTATAATTACTCGAGGAACCTGTTAAAAATGGCAGCTCCAATCGGTCAGGGGACTCCAGGATCTGCATCTCTAATCAGTCCCCAAGTGATTCTCACATCAGTGGACTGTGCTCTGAGAAAACCTACCACAAAATGCTAGCCCATCGTAGGGCTGCAGGGCAGGCTGCTGAAGGCTCTGGAGGAACTGGTGGAATGGAGACAGACAGTGCTGAGGGCATCTGGGCATCACCGAGGGCTGTCCCGAGGAGGGCAGCATCTCTGCTCACCCTGACACGACACTGAATAAGAAAGTAAGGTACCTCTCAGATCCATGACAACAATGTCACTGGATAGCGTACTTGGCAGCAGCTTACTTTGTTTGCTTGCTCCTTTCCCTTTGTAGAGGATGCTCCCCTAACCTGAATGGTAAGCAAAATTAGAAGCAGCATAATTTTAAAAGAAAGGGGAAGCTGAGATTCACAAGCATGAATCTAAATTTGAAATCTAAACTTGAGCCCAACAAACCTTTGTAACAATCTTAAAAAAAAAAAAAAAAAAGCAGAGACAAAGAAAGCAATGGCAAGCAATCTCCAGAATGATTTAAAATTAACTGACATCTGGTCATAAAGGGAAAGAGTCACCAGGCACCCAAACTTGAGGCAATGGTGGACGCCTAATGAATCTTGAAGACTCACAAAATTGCAGTGACCACTGGGAAATAAAGAAGTCCCCATTAAATGGTGGTGGTGATGCAAAAAGCACTATTTGGTCCTTTAGGTTGGTTTCCTGGGACTGTAGGCAAGAGAAACAGGTGCAGAAGAAAAGCAGAGGAACCGATTGTTTGCAGGCCAATCTGGAATTTTAATTCACACAGGCTCCAGCTGCCTGGGCCAACAGAGTTCTCAGGTGCTCTTAAGTGCTTCACAAACTAAAGCAGGCACTGGTGATGGGATGAATCCTAGGCAAAGGCTCCAGGAGCCCTGCCCAGCCCCATCCTCCTGCATCTTTCCCCTAGAAGACCAGGGAAGGAGGGTGGGGTAACCAAACAAAAGACACATGCTGGGAGTCTGTGATCCAGCTTGGAGCTGGACCTGGGGATCCCATTGGACCCCAGGCCCACAGTAAAAAGGAGAGAAAAGCCAACGTTGTCTCAACCTGATAATGAGCCAGCTTCATTATAAGATTAGCTGCCGGGATGAACAACACTCTCTTAATAATGCACACATCGCTATGACAACCACTCACTTTGGTACCTAAAGATAACTTCATGGTGTGGCCATGCTTCTGAGACCGGAAGGAAGGGGGCAGGGCGCAACCATTAAAAGAATGACACAACCATTAAGAACAGGATTTGACAAAAACTGGTTAGAACCTAGGAAGCCCAAGACGGCAGAAGATTCGACTTCGGGTAGACCTTGAGCCCCATTCTGTGCTCACTGTAATACATTAGTATATGCTAAACGACACACTCACAGGCACCATGACAGTTCTGAGGCTGCCAGTAAAAGGCCAAAAAGTGGGTGGTACCCCAACTCCTGGAAATCCCTGCTGCTTCTCCAAGATAGCTAGAACATTCCTCCCACTCATCAGCCTATGAAATTTCCTAGCCCACGAAAACTAGCCACCACCACAACTCAATGCCGATCTCACCTTTGAGCAGGTCCGAATGCTGTCTATGGAGTGTGCATCTCCCAGGGCCGGGGCCGCTCTCGCCTTCTGAGACGGCCCGCACTCTGTCTGTGGAGGCTCTCTACATAAATCTGTTTTCACTTTACTACCACTGGCTCTTGAACTCTTTCCTGTGGGAAGCCAAGGACCCTCGCTTGGCAGCCTGTCCCAGAGACTGACGGAGACCAGGGACATGCCCATCCTCTCGCCCCACTTTTTCCTACAGCACTTCCTTGTTGGAAAAGAAATGCTGTTTCCGGTGGTCTCCATCATTGCGCTCCTCACAGCGCCTCCGGCTTCGCGCACAGCCTGTGCCTGTTAAGTGTATATATCAGCCGACCCGCGTGCACGTCTGTGCGTGCACGTCTTGCGTGCACGTCTGTGCGTGCGGGGAGGGGTAAGTAAGGAGCCCGGGGGTCGTGGCAGTCTTGGTTGCAGGGGTACCGTCCAGTGCTCAAAGTTGGTCAGATTTCTTTTGGGCTCAGGCACCCAAGCGCGTTGACATAATTATTCAGGAAGTCAGGCTTGGCCAGGATTAATACTGTGATTAATTACGGTGAGAGCCTCAACAAGAGAGGGCGTGCAAGGAAGGGTCGGGGAGGGATGTGACAGCCCCTGTCTCGCCAGCTTGCCGGCAGGACGGCAGAGGAAAGTGTTGAGTGGAGAGCCGCATGGGCCTGACTGAAATGAGAAATGAGAAAAGTGCTGAAAAATTGATGGCGCCTGCAGATGGCGCAGGCTGGCGCACAGCGGGATCCCTGCAGCCCGCAGCCCGCGCCGGGCTCCGTATGCTAATGCGGGCGCCCGGGCCATGGACGGGGAGGAAGAAAAGCTGGCACAAAGGAGAGAAATGCAAATGACAGGCACGGGGATCGGTGCCGAGAATCCCGGATTAACTGCGTGAAGCTGCTGCTCGCCTGCGTTTAACCCTTTCTGAACTGTGTTGGAGCTGCAGGAGGTTGCTGCTGGGAGGTCTGGTCTGGATCTGGGTCCAGGCCGGAGTGGGGATGCAGGAAGAAGGAGATGGGAAGAACCCAGAAACTGGCTGGTTCTTCCAGAGTGGTGACTTCTTTGGAAAAGGTCCTGGGGGGAGGGGATGGTGAGGAAGTGACCTCTGGGGTGAGAAATGCAGTGGCCCAGCTTTGCGCATCCTGGTACTGTTGGCTCCACAGGCAGCCAGAAGAGCTTCTAAGACTCGAGCAGTAGAAAAGGAGGCCACGAGGAGAAAGCACCGGGACGCTGCCACGTCCAGCACCTCGACCTGGGCGGTGGATATGCGGATGGTTCCAGTATCATTTGATATTGTAAATATCAGATGTGTGCACTTTCCTGTGTCTCAGTTATACTCCAATCAAAAGTGAAACGAGGAAGAAAAAAAAAAAATGAGGCCAGAGCAGAAGAGCAGAGATCTGGTTTAAAGCTTTGCAGACTTATCTTCTCTGGGAGAGAACAGCAGAGGAAATATTTCATGAATAGTGGGGGGCCCCAAACACAAGTCAGGGTCGTGGTGCTGTTGGGACCCTCCTACTTTGGGGTACACTCTCTCTCAGAGTATCACCGTGGTTGGTACTCATGGAGAGGAAAACATGCTAAAACACTGATTCATCCCCAACCTTCCTTCCTGGGGAACATGTTAGGATGAGAAGTCAGCAAGAATGCCCCAAGGAGTCCACAGGTATGTGATGTCAGGTCTGTAGACCAGCCAGGAGGAAGAAGGGGGTTCAGAATTCCAGACAATAGAATTCCGTGTAAATATAGGCAGACCTGGGAAGATACAGGTGCTGGTGATACAAGATGTTGGTGATACAGGGTTACTCAGACACAGGGGAGAACATACATATATACGCTTCAAGAGAGAATAGAATCAGAGATTACATCTATGTAATAAAATTTAAGTTATTCACATTTCTATAATATTGATTTTTTAGGTCTGAACGACTATATATCCAGCTATTAACAATAGTTCCCTCCATGGGATAGGAGGACTTGGACTATCTCTGTAGTGCTTGAATTTTTTTATACTATTCAAGTATTAGGAAAAAGTGCATAAATATAGTTTCATTTTGAAAGGAAAAAATGACAAAGCCAATGGGAACCATGGGAGTAATAAGCTCTGCCTTTCTGGTGGCCTAATTCCCCAAGATAGACTTCTGGGTGAAGAGTCTTCCCCAAAGTTCTTCCCGTTTATGAGCAGCACTGCTGAAATCCTTGCCTGTGAGTCCAGAGCGTTCCCGTCTGCTTCCCCAAGAAGCATTCCACTTGATCCCCACCATTTTACATATGGAGGCACAGAACTGCAGATCTAGAGATTTTCGGGTTGCCATTGTCGGGGGCAGGCTGAGTGGGGAGGCGATGTCTACTGACTGCCTATTTGGTGCCCACACTGTGCGGGACACTGCAACACAGGACTTCTGCCAAGTTGCACCCTGTCGTTTTCCTGATAAGGAGACCCTTTGTGAGCAATCTGGCTTTGCCTACAGAAACTCTCCCGGGGGAGAGTGTGGAAATAACTGTCCACCCCGGATTGTGGCCACACTATCTTTGTCCAGTCTCCACAGCTCTCGGGTCCAGCCCAGGGTCCAGGACAGCAGCAGAGGGCCCACATCTGTGTGGAGAAAGGAATTAAATCTACAGCCAAGGAGAGGTAGGTGAATGTATACATATACGCACACACACCAGGAAAGGAGGCCACTTCGGGTGTTAGTTGTATTTTTTCCCCTGGGACAAACAAAATAAGGCAGATTGTCTATGCTAGAGTTCCTTTGAACCAGAAATTACAATCTTTGCTTGAAGAGACAAGAGGATTAGAAAACATTTTAAATGTCCTCCTTTTCTCCTTTTACTGCAAAGCTCCAATGAACTCCAAACCCAGGGGTATTCACTGCAACACAGCAGATTAACCATATAGGACTGGAGAGTCATTAGGGATCTTTTTTCCTTTAACTCAAGCCCCCATGTGAGGACAGGGCTTAGGGGTGGGGGTGGAGTTCCGGGAGGAGGCCACCTTTGCTAAGACGGACACAGCTTCGCTGGGCACAGCAATTATTCTAAAAACACCTGGAGCATGAAGTTTTAAAATGCCAGAATGACGGTGGGTTAGGCTGGTGCCGAAGGTATTCTCTGTGTGATGCCCCAGGAGAGGCCGGGAAGCTTTTCCAGGAGTTGAGATCTGTCCTCTTTCTCTACCTGTCCTGAAGCAATGGCTAGGGATTTGAATCCATTGGTGCCAGGATTCTCCCTGTCCTGATTCTCACACAAGGAGAAATCCGGAAATCACAGTGGATTGCTTATGCATCAACCCCATGGAAGGGTAGCCAGGTGTTCTTTGCTTTCTGTTTCACAGATACATTCAACTGACATTTAAAGACAAAAACAAGACAACAACAAAAAACCTGACCTGTGATGCTTTCACCAACTCCTTACACTGAAAATTGTTACAAGAGAAGAATTAAGCAATCCTCTGCTTTTTAGGAATAGCAGTTTACACGTAGTTGATGATTTTTTTAAAATCTTCTTTGCAGAAGAATGCCAGCTAAAAGATGTAGGAGTGAGCACATTTAAAAATCTCCCAGTTTGCAGCTCTGAATGAAGTGATTCAGACAATGATTATCAATGAGAGTTAAAGCCATTAGGAATTAGAGTAGAATCAAGTCATTTTTAGTTATGTGGAAGTGAGAAAATCTACGTCCCATCTGTACTTTCTCAGGAATTCACCAAGATGTGAGCCCCACCCCCACCAAATAAGGGAGCAGACATGGTTCCCATGAAACAGTAGAGTCAGCAGAAACGGTGAGAAGAAGTCGGAGAGA
This sequence comes from Delphinapterus leucas, assembly GCF_059928025.1. Lineage (NCBI taxonomy): Eukaryota > Metazoa > Chordata > Mammalia > Artiodactyla > Monodontidae > Delphinapterus > Delphinapterus leucas. Next base: position 60,783,632 of record NC_143138.1, read on the forward strand.
CGGGCAATCAGCTCAAACAGGAACAGAGGCCGGAAGGCTGGAGTCTGGGGGCGAGATTTGAGAGATCTTATACTGTCCAGAGTTCAGACTGAAGGCAAATAATCTAAAAACAAATGAAAAGATCTTTTTTAACTCCAGGAATAATTTAAAAACAAATGGAAAGATCTTCTTTAACTCCAGGAAAAATAAAAACCAGCCTGTTCAAGGAAGGTGCCGTGATCACAGCACACTAGCTGGCTCTGCAAGGAACAGTGTTTACGTAGTCACAACAATGCAGTCACCGTTTAATGATTTTCCACTTTAGAAATTTACCTAGAGTCAAGCAAGAAGACTCAGGATGATAGGATACATGAACATCCTCCGCCTTGACAGTGTAGACATTTAAGTACAGATACTGGAGTGGAAACGGGTAGGAGATCTGTAAGGGATGTTAACACCTTCATCTTAACCAAATGAGGAGGCAGAAGACACTATTATTGACCTTACAAGAAACAGAGTTTTGGGAGTTCCCTGGTGGTCTAGTGGTTAGGATTTAGTGCCTTCACTGCCAAGGGCCCTGGTTCAATCCCTGGTTGGGGAACTGAGATCCCACAGGATGTGCAGCACGGCCAAAAAGAAAAATAGTGTAAGCAAATCTCCAAAAGTGACAAATTTAACCCATAGAAACTGTAAAGAATGATACTAATATATTGGGCCATTGGAGAGAGATGGAGAGGTAGTGGAAGGGAACTAAGTCCCCATCTGTCATAGCAGGAGGTCAACAATGAATGTCCAAAATTGATCAATCTCTACTTTAAAATATGGAGGTAATTTTCAGAAGAAATAGCTAAACGTGTTGATAAGGGCCATCTCTGAAGAGTGGGGCTCGGGGGGAAAGATGAAGGAAGAAACAGTTTATACACCTTTATAAACCTTTTTGAACAATTTGAGTTTTTAACCAAGAACATATAGTACGCCTCTTAAAAGACCTATATTAAAAATATAAGGAATTCCCTGGAGGCCCAGTGGTTAAGACTCAGTACTTTGACTGCCATGGGCCTGAGTTCAATCCCTGGTCAGGGAACTAAGATCCCAAAAGGTACATGGCACAGCCCAAAGTAAAAAAAAAAAAAAAAAATATATATATATATATATATACATATATATATATATATACAGTTATATATATAATATACAGTTAAAAGAAATGTACACCACCATTAATTTGGGAATTATTGTCACCCCATGGATAAGTATTATGTCAATTTTTTAAAAACATACATAGAATTTACAGAATTGCAACTCAGCAATTAATATGGTAATTACTGACACCCATAATGACTGGGTCTTCCCACTCTTGAGTAGGTATGTCTCTTAAATTATTCGTGTTTTCCTTTACGTCTCTGAGTAAAATTTTTGTCGTCTGTTTATATATTGTTTCTGTGTATTTCTTGTTGAGTTTATCCCTAAGATCTTTACATTTGTATTCCTATTTTGAATGGGATTTTTAAAGTAAAATCTATAAATGATTATTGCTGACATAGAAAAACCATTGATTCTGCTATTTTTAAATATGACCCTCATACTGTAATCTTAAATTATTGTAAATGGTTTTTCAGTCTAGTCTCTTGGGTTTTTTTTTTTTAAATAGGTGATAATAATACCATCCATGAGTAATGGTTAGCTCAGCCTTACTTCTGCTTATTCCTTTGCTCTATTTACTGTATTTTGTAAGTTGTTAAGTAACAGCAGCAAAGGTGAGCATCCTTGTTTCCTCCCTGATGGTAATGGGAGCCCATCTAATGTTCCACCCAAGCAGGTTTTGAGCTGGCTGCTATCGGAAGGTAACAGTTCGTGGTGGTCAAGCAGATGGGCTTTCAGATCAGACTACCTGGGTCCTGGGTCAGATGGGATCCACCGTTTACTTAGCAGGGTGACTTTAACCAATTACTTAACCTCTCTACACCTGTTTTCTTGTCTGTAAAACGGGATAACAGTGCCTACTTCATTGGGTAGCAGTGCTCATTAAATGAGATTATATGTGCAAAGCACCTATACAATGCATGGGCAGCTCTAGTCCACAGCACTTTCAAGAATCTAATATATAACACTTGTGCTGTATCATCTTGTTAGATTTGGCCTTTTGTTAGTCCTTTGAGACTATTTTGGACCCGACTCTGTCATTAGTTTTCATGGTTTCCATTAGTTCAGCAGTTTGAATCTTGCTTATTCCCTGGGGATTGGGTGGAACTTTGAGGCGCTGTATCCATTTTACACAAGGAATCCTCAGTGCCACCCTAGCTCCCTGTGGATCTTCTGTCCTCTCTTCTTTGCATGTGATTGAGAAAGGAGCATAGGCTTTAAAATCAGACAGCGGGGAGATCACAGCTCTGGACTCACTGCATGGTCTTAGGCAAGCTCTTAGCATCTCTTGGTTTCCAGCTCCTCGTTTCTAAGCAGAATGAGAATGTCTCCCTCACGGGGCTACTTTGAACATCAAAGATGAGCAAAAGCTCACACCTAGCCTGGCACCTGTACCACCACACACTCTTCACTGCTTTCTGCTTCTCCACCCAGGACCTCTTTGTCCAAAGTCAGAAGTAGTGAGTGGCCTGGAAGGTGGGAGGAAACCAAGCTCCCTGTGATTAAGCCTGGCTCCACCTCAGGTGGCTGTATCAGTAATTTGGTCTTTCCAGGCTCAGCTCGGGTGGGAATCAGAGGTGCTGGCTCCTAGTCCCGGTACAGCAGCTACACATCTCAGGATGCTCTCGCCTCTGCAAAAGCCTCGAGAGGCCTCTCCCTTCACAGTCAGCAGCTCTGAAATCCTCAGCTGAGGGACCTGGTATGCAACACAGAGATACAGCTCCCTCCCCTACAGAGGTCAATTCTTCCTCAGCAAGAGCCTGCTCAAAGCCCCTAGACCTTCCAGAAAGGCTCCCACAGCTCTTCGCAAAATATTTTTTATTAATATTTGGACGAGACAAAGGAATGCATTACCATGCAGCCACATCTGCAAGCAGCGGAGACGTTCAAATCGCTCTGAGTCACCCCAAGCAAATGCCACAAAACACAGACAAAAGCCCTCCTGCTGCCTGTCTTGGTTGACAGAATACCAATTATCAGCATCTGTGGATTCATCCACTTGGCACATGTGTGAGCCTCTGCTTTGTCCTGTTTGCCAAGCCACCTTCACCAAGGACACAGAGAGGAGCACAGAGATTCTGAGCCACAGCGACACTCCAGCCTCACATCCAGATTTTCATGAAAGTCATCCTTGGGAGGTTTTCCTGAGTGGCATCTGGATCTATTAGACCCCTGTTACGTGGTCAGCATCCTTTAGTTGGTTCTTCCTCCTGCCTTCCCTGTCTCTCTGGCTCTAGCCACTCACCCAAACCAGAGACCTGGTGACCCCCTCAGGTCCCTCTCTGTCACCCCTCTATCCAGTTGGTCACCAAGCCCTGTTGATTTGATTTCCTAAATCAAACCCAAATATGTCCATTTCTCTTCCCCTTCCTCTTCAATGCTTCTTGAATTACTGCACAGCTTCCTCCCTGGTCTCGGAGCTCCAGCCTCTCCCTCTTCAATCCGTTTTCCACAAAGTAGCTAAGTTGATTCCTAGTCCAATGTTCTTACTACAAGACTACTGAGTTTGTTTCAGCCATCCAGAAACAGTTTTGGAATGAGGAACATCATAAGGATCTTCTTCTGAATATAATTTACCCACTGCCACAGTACCAAGTATCCACCCATGGTTCCATTTCAAGTTAAAACCATAGAATTTCCACGTTAAGACAACATAGCAGCTCACAGATCCATTTCCCCCACTGTAGCATAGCACGTACCAGGGCAGCTATCAATTCTTAGTTAGCTCTGGTTGGTAGCCTGGTGGGCCCCAAGAGACTAGGACACAGGATGGGGTAGTGAGCCACGGCAGTGCTGCTGGGGTGAAGGGACAGGCCCAGTTTGGAGACAGGACGGTCATGACAGATCCTATCATCTTCAAGGTCAGCTGAGCCCATAAAGAGGAGGTGAGAGGACACAAGAGACTGGACACATCACAGTCTTCCTCAGTCTAAAGAGCAGCCAGTCCCTTCTCCTCCTCTGGAGTACAGAAGCAAAGCCTGGAGCAGCTGCAACCACACTAGCACCATGAGGGAAGCCCATATGAGGATGAAGCCCACACAGAGGAAGATCTAGCCAGAGTTATTTCAGAGGCACAGTGCCAGAGCCACCATGATGACACCTACCTTCCTCTCTAATACCCACCTCCTCTGGACTGTTGTCCAAGGGTGTGAGGTGTCATATTTCCTGACGGCTTAAGCCAGATAGAGACATGGACTAAGGTATTTGCTGCAGTAAGCATTCTAACAGATGCAATCCCTTTACCAGTTCAAGGATTGGGAAAGAGCCTTATGGGAATGTCATGGGAACATGAGAAAAACATAATGAAACCTTGGCATTTTGGTTAAAGACATGGACTCAAACTGTATTCAAATCCCAGCTATGATATTCACCAGCTCTGCTGCTGGGCACATTGCTTAACCTTTTTCAACGGTTTCATCTGCAAACTAGGGACAATAAGTCTTACCTCATTGGATGGTTGTGAAGATTAAATGAGATAATGCACAAAAAGAACTTTGCACAGTGTCTGATGCATAGTAACAATAGTTGCTATCGTTTGGTAACAGTAGTAGAATGTTAGTGGTCGTGATGGTGGAGAGTAGGAATAATTATTCCATGTACATAAAGTGCCCCATAAGACCTTCAAAGTCATCCCATGCATGGCTCTGCCCTAGAGGTGCTGATGTAATTTAGAGTGTCTGTGACTCAGAGTTTGAGCTCATTGCACCTAACCGTCATTGTACCTAACGGTTGAAAATTCAGCTCTTTGCAAATAGATATTAATCTCCAATGAAATATTGGAGAGCTTTAATTAAGGTGATCGGGCTGATTAATGATCCCCTCTGGGCGAATGCTGAGGCGCCCAGAAGTGGACCAAGAGCTTTCTGAAACAGGCAGAGCAATCCATCCAGCAATTTACAAATGACGTCAGCTTTTCCCAGGCTGTGGGCTCTCAGGGCTGTACCCCATCCAGGCTTCCCGTGGCTACTTTTACAAACATAAACACACCTGCTCATCAAAAGGAAAGACTGGGTCACCAAGCCTTCGTGATTTTTTTAATTCTACTTTTAATTCTTCCCCTGTAAGAAGTGAGTGAATGGACCAAGATGAGAAGTGGCTGCAGGGCTCTGGGGTAAGGAACTCCAGATTCTTGCTCCGTTCCACTGTTAATTTGAATTTGAGAAAGCCCCAGGACTCGGGCGTTCAACCTCCCTTAAACCCTGTGGACCCTCCCTAGATATGATATTGCCCTCGGTGGGCCTCTCCCCACTTCCAGATGGAAAAAGGAGCCAAATGTGTATTTATTCGGGGCCAACACCTCAGGCCAGCCCTTGTACTGGGTATTAGGGCTCCAAGACTGGGTGATGGCTCTGGAGTCAGGATTTGAATCAAAGAGTTGTTTCAAGGGTTAAATAAATTAATTCATGTGCTTAGATCAGTGTTCCTCTCGTGGTAATGTGCATACGAATTATGTGGTGGTCTCCTTAAAAATGCAGATTCAGATTTATCAGGTCTGGAGCGGGGCCTGAGATACTGCCTCTCCTACAAACTCCTGGATTATGCCACTCGTGCTTGTCCGAAGACCACACTTCGAGCTTAGAAGGCCGCTTCACTTAGCAAGTGTTATATGTGGTAGCTACAACTGTATGTGTCCAATAATTGTTCTATGAACAGAATTGAGCTGAAATGTTTATAGTCTGCTGATGGTATAATCACTATTTTCATATCTCTCATCTTATTTAACACCCATAATTCAGCAAGGTAAAGAGTCATGACCCCATTTACAGGGAAGGAATTTGAGGGGATTCCTGAATGTGAAAATAGGTGTCTTTCATCTATTCTGGAAAGTTTTCATCAGTTATTTCTTTGGCCATTGCCCCTCCCCATTCTCCCAATCAAATTAGAACCCAAACTAGAATATACATAACTTTACACTCTGTATATCTTCTCCTCATACCACAGTCTCTGTGCTTCCTGTTTTTTTCTAGGTTACTAGTTCTTGCCTCAACTGTCCTGAATCAGCTACTGAACACTTCCATTGGGTTTCAAATTTTCATTATTAATTTCCACTGGTTTTTAATTTCCATAGTTATGCTTTTCATTTCCAGAAGTACGAGTTGGTTCTTTTTCAATTCTTTCACTCTCTTCCTCTTTGTTATGTTTTCAGTTCCTTCTTTTATTTCTTTAAAAACAGTGGGAATATTTATTTTATATTCCATATCGGATAATTCTGATCTCTGAGGCTTTACTGCATCTTTTTCTAAAGTATGTTGTTATGATATTGTTATTTATAAGAAATATATTTGGCCTTTATCCCTTCCTGGCACAGAGTTCCTAAAACCCTTGGAATTTCCTCAGTGATAAGAACTAGCTTATAGGTGTCTTTTGTTGTTCTTTATCAAGTCCCCTTCAACCACACCTGAGTTTATGTTAATGAAATGACTTTTAGAAAGCCCTGAGGAAGGGGCTGGTTGCTAGAGGAACCAACCACGTGACCAAAAGGTTGACCCTTTCAGATATACCCCCTACCCTCCCCTCCTTACCTCCAACCTCCAGGGAGGGAAGAGGAGTTGAATCGCCAATGGCCATGATTTAATCAATCATGCCTATGTAATGAAGCCTCAATAGAAAACCCTCACCAAAGGAGTAGGAGAGCTTCTGGGTTGGTAAACATGTAGAGGTGCTGGGAGGGTGGCACACCTGGAGAGGGCATAGAAGTTCCACGGCCTTTTCCACATACCTGGCCCTATATATCCCTTCCATCTACCTGTTGCTGAGTTGTGTCCTTTGATAATAAACCAGTGATCTAGTAAGTAAACTGTTTTTCTGAGTTCCGTGAGCCACTCTAACGAATTACTGAAACCTAGGAGGGGGTTGTGGGAACCTCCATTTTATAGTCGGTCTGTCAGAAGCACAGGTGACAGCCTGGACTTGTGATTGGCATCTGAAGTGGGGCCAGTCTTATGGGACTGAGCCCTTCACCTGTGGGATCTGATGCTATCTCCAAGTAGATAAGGTTAGAATTGAGTTGAATTGTAGGACAGCCAGTTGGTGTCAGAGAATTGCTAAGTATAAGGGAAAAACTCACATTTGATGGCCAGAAGTGAAGTACTGAGAGCACTAATAGTACAGAGAAACGGAAGAGTTTTTCCTGTACAATTGTTTCTACTGAAACAACTTTCTCAAGCTGCCTTGTTTCTTTGTAAGTTTTATAATCCGTGAGTGTGTGTGAGCCCATAATCATTGGAATTCTATCGGGGGAATTCTTTGAGTCTAGAGAGGATCTCCACTTGCTTCTTTAAAGTACTGGGGGGCTTGACCATCCTAGGCCCGTGTTAAATTAAAATTGTCAGCTTGTTTACTTCAAATCTTGCAAATACTGGCATTCAGACACCAACCCCACACAAGGGCCAGCCCAGGTCCACAGATTCACGGAGGATAATTTTCCCCTCTTCCTCAGAATCAAGACCGCGCTGAGACAGGTGTGTTTCCTTGCATTTTTCCTTGGCAAGGAGGGTTTCTCCTGGTTTACTTTTTTACTAAATGTGTAGCGCTTTGTGAATCATAGCTTTGTATGGAGTGGAGAGAAGACTCTCTCTAACTCTCCCCAGGCCTGATGTCTTGTCTGCCTCATATCTATGGTTGCAGGGGCCCCTGACGGCCAGCAATGTCAGCTCTCACTCACATTCCTGCGCTTCTTCCCACCCTCACTCCACCCCCGGTCTCTGAGGACTTCCTTCATTTTCTTACAAGGTTGCGCATGCATTTAAAATTATGCTCCTTACATAAGCATTTATATCTAGCATTTTCAGTTGTTTCATAATAGAAGGGTTTTAGAATTTCTAATCTTCCATTTTGCCAGAAACAGAAATCGCATCTTTTTCTGAACTCCTCACAGAGCTAAGTAAAGATGATAAAGTATCACATACACCCCCCAGCAAGCAAACTACCAAGATTGTTTGCCTCTTTAAAGGGAATAAGAGGTTGGATATTATCCACATTAAGGTGTCTTGGAGATAATATTGCTCTGGAGAGCTTCACCAATAAACACTTGGAGGAAAACAGCATCATCAGGAAAAGATTCCATAAACTACATTCCTGGGAGAACTTTCTTCTTGGAACAGGGACAAGAACTTGCATCCAACTGTCAGGGGAGGTTTCTCTAAATACTCCATTGGAGATGAAAAAAACGCTCCATTGAAGAGCATAATGGTAATAATTGTTACAACAGCTTAAAGTTTCTCGTAAAGGGCATTGTTTACAAAGTACTTCTATGATGCTTATTTTGTGCTCCTTTTGACGGATGTTCCAAAAAGACCCCTGGGTTAAGGAGCTATAGGTGGGAGCACTAGGGCACCTCCTCTGGGGTCAGAAGCCCTGCACCACCAACAACAGTACAATGAAGCGTTTTTGAGGAAGGCTTTAACAAGCCACCTGGAATTCAAGAACCTCAGCTTTCTCCCTTGGCTGCGTTTAGCTTCATCATATAAACTGAGCTCTATGGGGAGACTGGGACTCTTTCAGGGTCACTGGTATTTGCTAACCTCGGAGTTCCCATGGTCCTGACCATCCAGTACATCAACCAAAGTTCATCAGAGTTCATGTCCAGCACCCTCCCATTCCCAGTAACAGCCCATCTCCCAGGCTCTTAAAGCAGAAGTGGGTTGTAGGGAGAAACCATCCAACTGGGAATGCTGTGAACCTCCCCCAGTCCCTCCACGATCCTACCACACAGTGGAGGACTTTCAAACAGCAGGCTCTCCACAGCCTGGGACACCTCTGGTGCAGGGACAATGGCCTTGCTGGATGAAACTCTAGCTCTAAGCAGAACCATCCGAGGCACCTGGTCATCAGTGGGCTCCACCATTGCTCTTTCTGAGCAGGTTTGGGTAGAATCAGTATTTGCAAGATTGTTGAGAATGAGCTATTGCCATGCTGCATGCTCCACATGGCATGGGATTTTTTTTTTTTTTCCTAGTTGAAGTATAGTTGATTTTATAATGTGTGTTAGTTTCTGGTGTACAGCAAAGTGATTCGGTTATATATATATATATATATATATATATATTCTTTTTCATATTCTTTTCTGTTATGGTTTATTATAAGATATTGAATATAGTTCCCTGTGCTATACAGTAGGACCTTGTTGTTTATCTATTCTGTATATAATAGTTTGCATCTACTAATCCCAAACTCCCAATCCATCCTTCCCCCATCCCCCCTCCTCCTTGGCAACCACAAGTCTGTTCTCTACATCCGTGAGTCTGTTTCTGTTTTGTAGATAAGTTCATTTGTGTCATATTTTAGATTCCACATATAAGTGATATCTTATGATATTTGTCTTTCTTTTTCTGACTTACTTCACTTAGTATGATAATCTCTAGGTCCATCCATGTTGTTGCAAATGGCATTATTTCATTCTTTTTTATGGCTGAGTAGTATTCCATTGTTTATATACACCACATCTTCTTTATCCATTCATCTGTCAATGGACATTTAGGTTGCTTCTATGTCTTGGCTATTGTGAATAGTGCTGCTAATAACATAGGGGTGCATGTGTCTTTTTGAATTACAGTTTTCTCCAGATATACGCCCAGGAGTGGGCTTGCTGGATTATATGATAACTCTATTTTTAGTTTTTTAAGGATCTTTATTCCTTCAGTGCTCTGATTCTTGACATCAAAAATGAGGGACATTCATTTATCTGTCCTTATTCAAAATCTTCAGTTCTTCTCAATCTTGCCCAATATAATAAAACCTCAGGGAATTTTTGGCCTTTTTCCTGACACCCTGACATGATCCAGAGGTGGATATAATCCAAGGCATGATTATAAATAATCACCTAAAATTTTGATGTTCAGTTCTTATTTAACTTCTAAACGTATCACAATTCCAGTTTCGAACAGAACACAAATATTACAAAAAAGTGAGGCACATACAAAAGTAAGCAAACCAATGATACCCACTACTGTATATAAAATAAACAACAAGGATTACTGTATAGCCCAGTAATACTGAAGAAGTATATTCAGTGTCTTGTAATAACCTATAATGGAAAAGAATCTGAAAACATGTATATATATACATATATATATATATATATATATCTGAATCACTTTGCTGTACACCTGAAACTAACACGATATTGTAAATCAACTATACTGCAATTCAAAAAAAAGTAAAAAACTGTAAAAGCAACCTAAACATCTACCGACTCATGAATGAATAAATAAAATGTGGTATATCCATACAATGGAATATTACCCAGCAATAATAAGGAATAAAGTACTGATACATGCTACAACATGGATGAAACCTGAAACATTATAAAATAATGTTAAATAAAAAGACCACATATTCTATGATTCCATTTATATGACATGTCCAGAATAGACAAAAAGACAGAAAATAGATCAGTGGTTGCCTAGAGCCAGGGAATGGGAGAGGGTGGAGTCAAAAGGATAGAGAGTGACTGTTAATGAGTCTTTTCTCTGGAGGATGGTAAAAATGTTCTAAAATTATATTATGAGATGGTTGCACAACTCTTAAGTATGCTTAAAACCATTGAAATATACAATTTAAATAGATGAACTTTATGGTGTGTAAATTATATCTCAATAAAGCTGTTTAAAAATAAAAAGATTTTTTTTTTAAGTAAGCAAACCAAGATCATTTACACATATGAGGAAGCTAGGGCTCAGAGCAGGTAAGTAATTTACTCCAGGTCACACAGACCCAGAGTCACAGGTCAGGACACAAACTCAGGCCAACTGTACCCAAATCCTCTGACTTTGCCAGTACACCATGCTGCTTCCTCACTTTGGGTAGCTCAGTTCTTCCATATAACTTATCTTGTGAGGGAAAATGACCCTGATATAACCTTCCTGGATAGTATGGAAAGGCCAAGATTTCACCACGATGCAACAGCTGGGGTTAGCATCATGTTTATCAAAAGAAGGGTGACATGGCAGGGTGGGGCAGTGGGGGGAGAGGTCTCTTCGTGAAGTGATTATTTGTCTTTGATTCATTTTCCTTTTGGACTTTTATCACCTTTCAGACTTCCTATTAATCTGAATTAGGACACACACACACATATACACACACACACACACACACACACACACACACACACACACACCCCTGAATAATCTAAGAGAAATGTGTTCTAAGGAGGCCAGAGAAGTCGCCCTAAACAGAGCCTCAGCATCTCAGGGGTCAGTGCCTATCCTGAGGGGCATGTGGGAGAAACACAGGCAGCCAGCTGAGGACTCTGTCCAGATAAACCCACAGCCTAGATAAGCAGAGGTCAGATAAACCAGGCTTCCCCGTGCTCAGCTGCCTCTCCCAGGCAAGGTGGCCAAGGGTCACAGAACAAAACACACACCTGTCCCCAGGGCTGATCCAGTTCCTCCAATCATTCAGGCAATGGCTAATCAAGAATCAGGCCTGGATATACCATGAGAAAACCATAATTCAAAAAGAGTTATTTACCACAATGTTCATTGCAGCTCTATTTACAATAGCCAGGACATGGAAGCAACCTATGTGTCCACTGACAGAAGAGTGGATAAAGAAGATGTGGCACATATATACAATGGAATATTACTCAGCCATAAAAAGAAATGAAATTGAGTTATTTGTAGTGAGGTGGATGGATTTAGAGTCTGTCATACAGAATGAAGTAAGTCAGAAAGAGAAAAACAAATACCATATGCTAACACATATATATGGAATCTAAAAAAACAAAAGGTGCTGAAGAACCTAGGGGCAGGACAGGAATAAAGACACAGACATAGGGCTTCCCTGGTGGCGCAGTGGTTGAGAGTTCACCTGCCGATGCAGGGGACACGGGTTCGAGCCCCGGTCCGGGAAGATCCCACATGCCGCAGAGTGGCTAGGCCCGTGAGCCATGGCCGCTGAGCCTGTGCATCCGGAGGCTGTGCTCCACAACAGGAGAGGCCACAACAGTGAGGGGCCCACGTACCACAAAAAAAAAAAAAAAAAAAAAAGACACAGACATAGAGAATGGACTTGAGGACACAGGGAGGGGGAAGGGTAACCTTGGACGAAGTGAGAGAGTGGCATGGACATATATACACTACCAAATGTAAAATAGCACAGGGAGATCAGCTCGGTGCTTTGTGACCACCTAGAGGGGTGGGAGGGAGACGCAAGAGGGAGGGGATATGGGTATGCACGTATACGTATAGCTGATTCACTTTGTTATAAAGCAGAAACTAACACACCATTGTAAAGCAATTATACTCCAATAAAGATGTTAAAAAAAAAAAAGTACAGTGACAGATGGACTTTCAAAACCTAAAAAAAAAAAAAAAAAACAAAGAAAAGAATCAGGCCTGGATGGTGGCGCAGTGGTTAAGAATCTGCCTGCCAATGCAGGGGTTCGAGCCCTGGTCCAGGAAGATCCCACATTCCTCAGAGCAACCAGCCCGTGCGCCACAACTACTGAGCCTGTGCTCTAGAGCCCGTGAGCCACAACTACTGAGCCCACGCACCACAACTACTGAAGCCTGTGCACCTAGAGCCCGGGCTCCGCAACAAGGGAAGCCACCACAATGAGAAGCCTGTGCACCGCAAAGAAGAGTAGCCCAGGCTCGCCGTAACTAGAGAAAGCCTGCACGCAGCAACAAAGACCCAACGCAGCCAAAAATAAATAAACAAATTTATTTGAAAAAAAAAAAAGAATCAGGCCTTTTAATTAGATTGAGCCTCGACCAGGAGCCAAGAATTCAACTCTCAGCCCCACCCTCCACTGACTCACCAGCCACAAGACGTCTTCTCTCTTCTGTCTCGCTTCCCCACGGCCCTCCCAGAAGGTAGACATGGTGCCCAGAGGCCTTCCTCACAAGGCCACAATAAGGTGTGTGATAAAAGTAAAAGCTGCAACTGTCATTCATGAATACCTACTACGTGCCATATTCTTCGCATTCATGATCTTAGCCTGCGAACAACTTTCTGAGGTGTTATTACCCTCTTTGTACACATAAGGAAGCTAAAGCTCAGGGCTTTGGATAACTTGCCTCTGGTCACAAGGACTTGGATTTGAACCCGGGTATATTTGGCTCAAAAACCTCTATGCTGCGGTGGCTATTATTCCCACCTTCCTCACATCAGTTTCTTTCCCCAGATAAGAGCTGCAGGTCCACTGGGTGACTGGCTTTCTCACTTTTCTCTCCCTTCTCTCTCCTTTCTCCATTCACCCCTCCACCCTTTCCCCCACTAGTGGGCTTTTAATGTTGGAATTGGGGGTTGAGATCCAACTTTGGTGGGAGGTCAAGCCCATCAGTCCCTCATTCATCCCATTGTGGGTTTGGAAGACCATGTGATTATTTATTTTTCAGATGGTGCCCATGTTCTCTGCAGAGGCACAGATGGAAAAGGATTCATAAGAGGATTTTCCGAGCATGTGTTTGTGATGTGTTTTGTTACGTCCACAGCATGCAGAATTTAGGAGCATTTGAGAAGTCAGCCCCCACAGCAAAGCACCTTCAGTGCTTCTCCGCTGCCAGCTCCCCGTGATGCCCAGGTGCTTCTGCCAAATCCAGGGATATTTAGCACGAACACTCCCTGCAATATTTGCAAAATAACGTGAAAGGAAGAGGGGCATCCTGGCCTCAGCCGCTGTGAACACACAGAGCCTAGGGTGCCGGCCATGCTCTCGCGCTTCCTCCCCTTTTCCCAGTCTGGCTACTGAGATCTTTCTCATGTGTTCTCAGGGATCTGAGTCAGATCTGTGTGTCAGTGGTGCCATTTGTACAAAACTGAGAATTTCCAGGACACACAGAGCCTCCCACTTCTGAGACTCAAAGACTTGAGTGTAAATTCTGGGAGGTTCAATGAGACAAAATGGCCCCAAATATTCTTATGTCTGCACCATCCCTCTTATTGGGTTTGGCCTGAATCAAACCTGCCTCAGAGCCCAGGACAGTTTCAGAAAATACATAGTGCTTAGGGAAGGTCTAAATCTTTTGGGGGCATAACTACAAAGACCCTCTAAAAGTCTGTGGCAGGGTGAAGTGACTTCTTTTACCCTAGTCCTACCCTTTCACTACCCCATTCAACCCACCAGGAGAAAAACCTAGGGGTTACAGGACACTTATCTGGAGCCAAGACCCTTCATAGTCAGTTAATTCCAGAAATCTCCATAGTGCACCTCAAAATGAGAAGGGATGGAATCCTAAGAATAGAGTTATAATGGACAAGAAATAAAGGTAACATTTTGTTTATGTGAGGATTAGTCATATTTTCATGTAAAACTGAAGGAAATGAATTCTCTCCGTGGTGAAATGTATTTGTTCTTAAGTTACCTTAAAAGGAAACAAGCAACAACCCAGGTTGAAGCCCTTTCCCCACTAACATTCTGTATTAGTCAGGGTTCTGCAGAGAAACAGAACCAACAGGGTGTGTGGTATGTGTGTGTGTGTTTGTACAGAGAGAGAGAGAGAGATTTTACTTTAAGAAATTAGCTCAGGGCTTCCCTGGTGGCGCAGTGGTTGGGAGTCCGCCTGCCGATGCGGGGGGCATGGGTTCGTGCCCCGGTCTGGGAAGATCCCACGTGACGCGGAGCGGCTGGGCCCGCGAGCCATGGCCGCTGGGCTTGCGCTTCCGGAGCCTGTGCTCCACAGCGGTAGAGGCCACGGCAGTGAGAGGCCCGCGTACCGCAAAAAAAAAAAAAAAAAAAAAAAAAATTAACTTATGCGATTGTGGCGGCTTGGAAAGTCCAGAATCTGCAGGGGGCACTGCCAGGCTGGAGACCCAGGGAAGAGTTGCAGTTTGAGTCCAGATGTAGTCTGCTGGCAGGAATCCCTCTTCCCCTGGGGAGCTTAGCCTTCTTCTATTAAGGTCAACATTACTACTTCCATTTTCTACCCCACCGCATGGTTCATGCAGAACCAGACTACATTCCCATCTTTGACAGAACCAAAGGACCCAGCCAGCTAGAAGCAAAACTCCTTACTGACATTGAGCAGACCCCTGAGACTGGAGTGCTGGGAATGGGTCATCAGGGGATGAGAGGGGTCCAGAGGAACAATAGGATGTATGGGTCTAAGGGGGACACAGCCCCCCACCACCATAAACCTAGCAGTGAGGACTCATGCATGAGCAGCAGTTGGACAAAGAGCACAGCATCCAATACACACACTGTTTTACACTTATGGGATCACACTCTCTGTATGGCTCTATAACCACATAGCCAAAAATAATCTAGACCAGTTGATAGCTAACCAAACCCTCAGATATATGAGTGAGCCCACCTAACATCAGCACAGCCACCAAGCCAACCACCCCTGATGCAAGAGCAGTAAATGCTCAGTGTCATAGGCCATGCAGTTTTGTGATTGTCATGCTTGTGACGTGGCAGTTTTGTGGCAATAGATAACTGATACACCTACATTCCAAGTCAAGGAATGGGCTGACAAATTCAAATGTTGACAGGGAAAGACAGGTACTATAATCCAGTGAAGAGGGAAAGTGGAGTCTGTATTAAACTGGAAAAAAACACACCCATCTAAGGTGGACAGCTGGTACTAAGTTCCAACCGGCCACGCCAGGTGGAAATGTTGATTTAGCGTGGCTAAATTAATTTTTCAAGAGAGAAGGGGATTCAGATTTATTATGAAATGTATTAGTTTAAATGTTATCAATACATTTTATTTTCCTTGAAAAGTTGGGCAATAATAACAGAAATGCAAATTAAAACTATACTGAGATATAATTTCTCACCTATACAAAAGATTAGCAAAAATCAAAAAGTTCAGCAATACACTCTGTTGGTGAAGCTTTGGGAAAAACAGCACCTTTACATATTGCTAGAAGGAATGCAAAATGGTATAACCCCCACAGAAGAGAATTTGGAGATATTTAGCAAAATTACATATTCATTTACCCTTTGATCCAATAATCATACTTCTTGGAATATATTTCAAATATATACTGGCAAAACTACAAAAGAGATATATGCACAAGGCCACTAACTATAATAGCTAAGACAGTAAACAACTGAAATGCCACAATCTGGGACTGGTTGAATAAATCACGTGCATCCTTTTGATAGAGTAATATATAACTATGATAAGAAATGAGGAATATCTCCATCTTCTACTATGGAGTAAGTTCCAAGATACATCATTAAAGTGATTTTTAAAAATTAATTTATTATTTATTTTTGGCTGCATTGGGTCTTTGTTGCTGCATGCGGGCTTTCTCTAGTTGTGGCCGGCAGGGGCTACTCTTTGTTGCAATGCGCAGGCTTCTCATTTTGGTGGCTTCTCTTGTTGCGGTGTGTGGGCTCTAGGCCCGCAGGCTTCAGTAGTTGTGGCATGCAGGCTCAGTAGTTGTGGCGCACGGGCTTAGCTGCTCTGCAGCATGTGCGATCTTCCCGGACCAGGGCTCGAACCCGTGTCCCCTGCATTGGCAGGCGGATTCTTAACCACTGTGCCACCAGAGAAGCCCTAAAGTGATTTTTTTTAAGTGCAGAAAAATGTGTATCATATTCTACTGTTTCTATAATAAAGGAAGAGATATATAGACATAAGTATATACAGATTTAATTCTATTTTTCAGTGGAAGAATAAACCACAAAAAGTTTTAAGGGTTTTCTATAGGAGAGAGGAAGGTATAGAGTGGGTGAGACAGGGACAGAAGCTAGACTTACTTGCATGTATTTTGTTTTTTAGATATGTCTTTGATGCTATGTAATTCTTTTACATATATTAAGACAAAATTAATTTTTTTTTTTTTTGGCCACGCTGCACAGCATGTAGGATCTTAGCTACCGCACCCAGGGATTGAACCTGGGCCCCTTGCAGTGGAAGCATGGAGTCTTAACCACTGGACCACCAGGGAAGTCCCAGACAAAATTAAATTTTAAAATATTAATCCCAAATATAAAAAATAAAATGAAATAAATGAACCTAACTGTGTATCCATTTTGGTAGCAAAACTACACAGAGAGAAGCTATAAGTAATTTGGCTGCACACTCCTAGTTCCTGTGGGATACATCCCTAAAAAAAAAAAAAGGACTGTAAAAACAACAACAAAGTAACTGTCTTCAGTAATGATATTGGTGGTGATAGTGTGTGGTTCTGCTGTTCTAAAACTGTCATTATGGGTAATGTAATATGGGATAAAACAATTGAATAATTACATGATATTTTATCATCCATGGTGTTTTTGAGAACAAAGAGTCTGGGTGTGGGAAGAAGGAAATGCAGGTGTTAAGAAGAGTTGAGTAAAAACCATATAATCCTGAAACTGAAAAGGAAGTATTGGTTCAAATTCATAATGTATTTCATGATTGATTAACTAGATAGCTAAATAGACAGGCGGATAGATAGGTACTCCCTATATTTCCTAGTTCTGTCCACTTAAGAGGACTGGAAACAGTGACAATGCTGATAGCACTGAGCACCCTTAGCACTCATATCAGGGTCTCTATATACCATTTCCCAAGAAAAGGAACCAAAGCTGCCTGGAGAAATAGCTAATTCCAGGTCTGGAACCAGAAATAAATAAAGAGGAGCGTAAACATCTAATTGTATCAGAAAGAAAATTATCAAAGACTACTGAGGTTATGCCAACTTGAAAAAAAACTCCCACTGGCCAAAGATGGGACAATTTGAGTGCCAGTAATAATAATCTTAAAAATAAATAATAAAATAATAATAAAATGAATCATAATAATCATTGCAAGTGAATTCAAACATGTCAACTATGATTAAATGCATGGACTCATAATGATTCTTTAATAAGAGAATTGAAAATGTGAATTTTGATGGATATTACATAATATTAAGGAGTCTAGAAGCAATAATGGTAATTGAGGTTATGTTTTTAGAAGAGTTCTTATATTCTAGAGATGAATACAGTCAATCCTCATTATTCACAGATTCTATATTTGTGAATTTCCATACTCACTAAAATTTACTGGTAACCCCCAAATCAATACCCTCAGTGTTTCTGTGGTCATTCACAAACGTGTGAAGAGTGGCAAAAACCTTGAGTCACCTACCCTGCACATTCCAAGCTGAGGTTGATCAAGGGGCCTCTGCCTTCTTGTTTCAGCCTTCATACTATAAAAAAATGTCCTTTCTGTGATCTATTTAATGTCACATTGTTCACATTTGTGTGCCACTTTTTGTTGGTAATTTCACTGTTTAAGATGGCCCCCGAATTATGTCCTGAAACGATGTTCCTAAGAGCAAGGCTGTGATATGCCTTATGGAGAATACACGTCTGTTAGATAAACTTCGTTCAGTCATGAGTTATGATGTTGTTGGCCGTGAGTTCAATGTTAATGAATCAATAATGTATATTAAATAAGTTGTCTCTAAACAAAAACACACATACAACAAGGTTATGTATTTATCGGTCGATGAAAATGTGGCCAGAGGCTCACAGAAACCTACTCCTGTATTTCCCCTGGGAGTAACGGTTCAGTGTTCACTAATTCAGTGTTCATGGTGACTTTATGGAACCTAACTACCACAAACAACAAGAATCGACTCTATTAAAATAGTCGCAGATTATACGGAGCAAAAATACTATGCAACATGAATAAAATATATCTGCTGGCCTGGATTTGGCCCGCAGGACCCAACCGTCAGTCTCTGATCTATTTCAATCTAACCACTACACGGGACAGAAATTTTTTCAATCATTCCCCTACTGACAGACATTTGAGTTGCTTTCAGTTTTTCACTCTTATGATCGATGCTGCAGTGAACATCAGCACATGTGCAACAGTTTCTCTTGAGAAGACGTTGAGAACTGTAACTGCTGAATCACAGTGTGTGCACGTTTTACGTTTTAATAGATGCTGCCAAATGGCCTCCAAAGTGGCTGTACCAATTAATGCTCCCATCAACAGTGTGTGCATGTCTGGATTTCCCACACTCTTGCCAATGCTTAATTCCACAAGTATTTTTGGAATCTGGATCCTGTGTGAGGCACTAATGAGGTGACGGGGGTGAAGAGGAAGCAGAGCAAGATGTAAGCTCCATAAGACATGGCGTCACAGCCCAAAGACAAGGTGTTCATCCTCTCCAGAGATTCACCCAAGATTCACAGAACAGGATGGTGGGAATAAAGAACAAGCAGAGGATTTTCGAACCTTATGCAGTGCCCCACTCCTCTTAAAACAATAATCCATAAAAATTAATTAATTAGCTTTGGAGTGCTAATATGTGCTATGGACTGCTAATATGTGCTATGTCTAGCCCAAGACTGTGTCAAGGGCAAATCTGTTTCATTTCAAAAATAAATTACATGTTTTTCTTATTATATATGGATATCTATTTGACTATGTATATCAAAAAAAAGGGGGGTGAATCCTTTAAACGTGCATGCTACTTAGCCAAGCAATTCTTTTTTTTTTTTTTTTAAATAAATTTATTTATTTATTTTTTGCTGCATGGGGTCTTTGTTGCTGTGTGCGGGCTTTCTCTAGTTGCGGCCGGCGGGGGCTACTCTTCGTTGCGTTGCGCGGGCTTCTCATCGCGGTGGCTTCTCTTTGTTTCGGAGCACAGGCTCTAGGCGCACAGGCTTCAGTAGTTGTGGCACACGGGCTCAGTAGTTGTGGCGCACGGGCTTAGTTGCTCCACAGCATGTGGGATCTTCCCAGACCAGGGATACGAAACCATGTTCCCTGAATTGGCAGGCGGATTCTTAACCACTGCGCCACCAGGGAAGTCCCTAGCCAAGCAATTCTTTTCTGCATATATCTTAGGGAAATTATTTGAAAAATTGCAAACATTTAAGCACAAGGGTGTTCATTTGTAGCACTGTTTAATATCCCCTATGATGTAAACTACCCAAGTGTTCAAAAATAGAGAATTTAGCAGTTAAATATATCAAACACTTTTGAACTGTTAGTTCAATAAAGTGTTAAATAAATGGAACCGTTAGGAAGTATTATGCAGCCAGCAGAAATGATTTATTTGTTGTCATGGAAAGATACGTGGAAAGTAGTATTGTTTTTTTAAAAAGCCACCAATGTGCACCCATTTGTTCATTCCCTCACCAAGTGCATGCTGAGCACCTACTGTGCTGGGTGCTGGAGACAAAGTCATAACACGTGCAGGCAGAGTCCTTGCTCTGGGGATCCAAACTGTCTTGTCCCTCTTGCCTGCACTATGGACTACACAGACAGGCTTCTCCAGCCTGGATCTGAGCACACGACTAATTCTTTGTTATTAAGCTCTTTGTGATTTCACGAGCACTAATGGATTGATTGCTTCTAATTCTTACACTACGTATAACTGTGCTCCACTCGCGTAAAGTTTCTCCTTTCCAGTATCATGGTACTTAGACTCATGGGAAGACAGGTTATCTTAACCGCAGAACCAGCAGAGCAGACTTCCCTATCCCAACACCACTCTCCGAGGGAAAGCATCTAAAATAGTGGCAATACCGTGCCCGAGGGGTGAAAACAGTCCAGGCTCAGAGAACCTGTTTTGCTTTCTTGGCACCTGCCTTACCGTCTCCCCACCTCTGTGTGTTCCCATCAGTAAGACGAGCAGGGAGGGTTGATGATAAATGAATCGCAACCACACAAGGGCTAACTACTGCCTGGCACACAGTAGTTACCCTTCAGATATGAGCCCCCCTTCTCATCTTCCATTTTCCTGTCAAAGATTGGTTTCACCCACAGAAATCACTAGTATGAAAAGTAGAGGGATGTGGAATTCGGCTGGGATGTTCTTTTCTTTCTGTCTCATAACTTTGAGGAAAAGAGTGGTCTGGCTTACCCACAGGTTCTCTGAAAATGGTCACAAATGCTGTCTGATGGTTTTCAAGTGATCCGACTCTAGGGGCACATATACATTCAAGGCTTCTCCCTTCTACAAATAGACGTCAGCACATGACACAGGCAAGCGTCTGCCCTTATCTACTTCCAAAACACAAGTCCCTTGTCCCTGCTTCCAGTCTCTCCAATGTATGAAATGGTGTGGGTGGGGGAAGGAGAACAGGAGTATATAGAAGAGGACCTGAAAGGGAACCACAGGCACAAGACTCAGGACTGGGCAATCAGGCCATTCCATCCACCTGGCCTCCGTGATGGCTCAGAGATGCGCACGTCAAGCCAGTGGTTTGCAGTTCTAAGATTTGCTTGGATTTTCTTCTTTCTGCTAGGGTGGTTTAGTTGGGAGAATATAAGCCTGGGACTGCTGGGAACCACTGTGTTAAAAAATTCTTCCTGGGAAGCAAGCAGAGCCAAGTGATGCGAGGAGAGAGATCAAATCCTAATGACATTGTTTGAGTCCTCTGGATCCAACCTTACCTGAAGCCAAATCTATGCCTGGGCTCCAGTTATATGAGGCTAAATCAACCTTTCTCTCTCTCTCTCTCTCTCTCAGTTGAGGCTCCTTCTAGAAGGATGCATATGCAAAGAGTTTATTTGACAAGCATCTCAGAACACACCAGCAGGAGACTGGGGAAGGGAGACGGGGAAGAGAAGGTACATTACTGAGCAGGTAACTGCTAAAGGTCAACTTGGGCTCAGTCCCACTCAGGAACTCCGGGAGACCTCGTGGAGCACGTATTTCAGAGCCATTCCACCTGAGGGGCAAGGGAGCTGGGGTATTGACCCATCTCTCTGCCTGTTGCTGTGTCAGGCTGCTCCTGGGGGGCCTTGGTACCCTTCATGGCTGACCCACCGTGAGAAAGGGCAAAGCAGGCTCCTTGGGCAGCCATGGGGGCCGGCAGCAGGCAGTCAAAGTGGTCTGCCCTGTACCAAGGGGAAATGGGTGGAATCCTCTTGTTTTGTTTTGTATCCTTTTGGCACCAGGCGGGGGGATGGGGGGCAGGTTAGGCTAGACTTCCAGCCATTTGCCTAAATCATCCTGACTAATGTATGTAACACTTCCACCCAAGTCAGAAATCAGCTTAGAGTGTTCCTGGGATAAAAGAGCCCTGGATTTCTTCCTTGACCTAGCCCCATCCCAGACATGACACCAGCCTGGTTACAGGAGGAACTCTTACCAATGATCTCTTCCGTGCCCTGCACACACGCAGGCACAGCAAACTTGTTCATTCAGACATCCCTGAGTAGGAGCAACGGCCACCCCTGTACCCGTCCACAGTCAGCCAGCCCTCCAGGAAACAGCACTGTTCCTATGGCTCCCTGCTCCAGGCCGGGCCCTGGGCTCAGGTGACCACCCACAGTGGCCACAACGGGCAACCAGCAGGCCCAGCCACCCTATGGCTGCTGCTCACAGCAGCTGTCATGAGCTTATACCTGCAGCGTGCCTCCAAGGAGACAAAAACCTCCCACCAAGAGAGCCAGGGAACCGCTGGTCCCCTATGCTCCGAGGGGCAGGGGCCAGGAATCCAAGCTGTAGTCATAACAATTCTCTCTCCCACCACGGAGGGATGCCTGGGACAGAGGGAGGAAGGTGCAGTGCATGTGTCTTCTCCTACAAGTTTGCTCTGAGGTGATAAATATCTTTTGTTTCTATTGTGAGTGAGATCATTTTTTTCCATTATTTTTTCTAAGTGGTTACTGTTGGAAATAGGAAAGCTATTGATTTTTGTACATTTATTTTGTGACTGGCTGCCTTACTGAACTCTCATTATTTCTAATAATTTTTCAGTTCAATACTCGGAAAGCAAAAAATTTTAGGCGATGTGACAAAACTGACCAAAAAACATGTGAAATCAGCCACCATTCTATTTGTTCTGAGATGGATAAAAAAATCAAGATAGAAACAAAATCCCACTCAGGCTACCTGCGAGTAGTCTGTTCCCACCCACCCCATCCCAATGTTCCCATGCCCCTCCCCTCACACCACCCCTGGGGAAAGCCTACTCCCCTGTGTGGTGTGTGTGTGTGTGTGTGTGTGTGTGTGTGTGTGTGTGTGTGTGTGTGTGTGTTTGGCCGCACCTCGCAGCATGCGGGATCTTAGTTCCCCGACCAGGGATCAAACCCGTGCCCCTGCAGTGGAAGCACCTATTCTTAACCACTGGACCACCAGGGAAATCCCTCCCCTCTGTTTTGAAGAAAGTCTTTGAGACCCACACTCAGAAAACTCCTTTGTTGGGGCAAATAGTCCAACCCTAAGCTTCTCTGGACTGTCAGGCTCGGGCAGGGGTCCTAGCCGTGAGGAGGGCCGTGACCTCCACGCCTGACCCAGCTTTTCACCCATCACCCCAGCTCCTCTCCAAGCAGCCCTGTAGCCTAATGAGTACCTCCTGTGGGCCAGGTCTGGGAATGTGAGAACCTCGCACTCTTGGATATACATTTTGTTGTTGTCTCATTCTTTTCTTTGTAGGATGTAGCCACACAGGCAATGCCCTGCCCAGATGCCCTCCAATCCCTTTCACAGCTGCTGCGAAACCCTCTGGCTTCTGTGTGATCTGGCTTCTGATGCCTGCACCCGCGACTCCCATTGGAGGACTGCCCTCAGGCGACTACAGCTGCTTTGCCCACACCTGCAGAGATCGGAAATGCCTGGGAGGTGATGTCCCCCCAAGGCAGCCCTGAGCCAGTGACTGACAGGTGCGGTCGTCTCAGGCTCTGAGACAGACTCACAGCCCACCGCTCCCGTGCAGGGGCAGGATGAAGCCACCTGCTGCGGGTCTATAACTGAGCTCTTGCCCTGCCCCTCCCAGACTCCTTGACCTATCCCCCAGGGAGCCCATCTTCGATGTATCACTGGCACGTAAGTCTTCATCTCATGGTTTGCTTCTGGGGAATCCAACCGAGACACAGAGCAAGCCTCTGACCCTCCACAGCCTTAGTTTCCCCATCTGTCAGGGTGGCGTAATTAGAAAGTCTCCTGAGAAAAGGGTTAGGATTCTGTTATAGACTGAATTGTGTCTCCCCAAAATTCATATGTCCAAGTCCCAACCCCAATGTGACTGTATTTGAAGATGGGGCCTATGAGGGGGTAATTAAGGTTAAATGAGTTCATAAGAGTGGAGCCCTGATCCAAGAGGATCGTGTCCTTATAAGAAGAGACACCAGACCCCTCTCCCCCTACCCCACGCACATACTCCAAGGAAAGGCCATGTGAGGACATAGAGAGATGGCAGCCTCCAAGCCAACAGAAGAGGTCTCAGAATGAAACTGAATTTACTAGCATCTTGATCTTGGACTTCCAGCCTCCAGAACGGTGAGAAAATAAGTATCTGTTGTTGAAGCCACCCAGCCTGTGGTATTTTGTTACAGCAGCCCGAGCTGACTAATACAGATTCCTTCACCTGCTTTCTGGCTGGGATCCTGGAAAAGCCTCTTCTGCCTCATTCAGATGACCCCTCACCACAAAACAAAAGGACTGTGGCTCTGGGAGCAACTCTGCCTCACTCCAGGGAAAATAAAATAAAATTGAAGCCATAGACCAGAGGTTGGCAATTTTTTCTGTAAAGAGCCCGGCAGTAAATACCTTAGGCTTCACAGGCCATGTGGCCTCCGTCACAACTACTCGGTTCTGCTGTTGCCTTGCAAAAGCAGCCCCAGAAGGTACGCAAATGATGGGTTTGGCCGCGTGCCCATTAAGCTTTACTTAGAAAAACAGGCCACTGCGGGCAGCCGTTCGCTGACCCCTGCCACAGGCTCTTTGAACTGGGAGTTTAGCAAACATCAGATCCAGCCCCGGATGGCAAGACGAGGACCAGCGCAGAGGGCGGGAGGGATTTGTCCAAGGTCCCCCGGGGAGCTAGTGGCAGTGAGACTAGAAATGGATGGCCCACGCCTTGTTTCTACCCCGTGGTTCAGAACCGAAGCGTATATGGGTAGGGCTGGATCCTGAGGGCTTCTGTGACTGTTGAAGATAGAGGGTGACATGCTGCCCCAGGAGGATAAGGAAAGGGGCAAAGCCAAGAACCAGGCGTGGAGACAGTTGTCAGCATTCCCACCTGAGGTCAGCCTCTGAGGAGGCACGATGAGGGGCAACGGAAGGCATAAGATGGCGCTAACCCATGAGCTCTGGGACCCCATTGTTCTTCAAAGGAAACTGAAAGTCTGGCCCCTCCCACTGCCAAGGCCAAGGTGAGGGGCTGAGGGGAGAGGAGTTCCAGTGGCTGAGTGTGCAGAGAATAGCTGAGGAGAGACCCTGGGATCACACCTCCATGATCGGACTGCTTACCTGCACAGGTGTGACCCAATCCTTGCTCTCACAGGCCTCTGCTTTAGGCCTGAAGCCTATTTTGAGCCTCCTTTTTTTTTTTTTTTTTTTGGCCACGCCACACAGCTTGTGGGATCTTAGTTCCCCAACCACGGATCGAACCCGGGCCCCAGCAGTGGAAGCGCGGAGTCCTAACCACCGGACCGCCAGGGAAGTCCCATATTTTAAGCCTATTTTGAGACACACCAGCTGCACACACTCTGACCTGTGGCTTCACATTTTGCAGAGGCGGTGTAGGGACTGCAGCCTCCAGGAGAAGTAGGGCCACAGGCCTCAGGAGAAGGTAAGGGGGACTTGGAGCCGTCAGGACTTGTGGCCTCCTCTCTCTCTCAGTGCCCCACTGTTCTCGACTCTGCTGCCACAACCACTGGGTTCAGATGGGGACCTCTCAACAGATGCAGGGAAGGGGGCAAGGGAAGGGGGCACCTCGTTCACAGCAATGACCTTCTGAGAGCTGGGAGACTCCCTCTGGCCCCCAGAGTCTCCTTAGGGCCCCTCAGAATCCTGGGCCCACTCGGCAGCCTCCATCCTCACAATCTCCCAAGTCAAAGCCTCAAGTTTTCAAGGAAGAAATGTTCAGGTTTGGAAAGAGAAGGCAATGGGGACCTTTGGGCCCTAGCAGAGGACTGATTCTATTTGGAATTCTGTAACCACCTCAAGGCCAAGGAAAAAGGACCCAAGCATATCACCAGGACCCGAGAGACAGATTTTTTTAAACTCCTGGTGTCAACAAGATTTTGGTCTTCAGTCATCTCAAATTGAATAAAACCTAAGCAGCAGGAGTTACTGTAGATACGTAAAGAAAGAAGGGGAAGAAAGAGCTTTGCATCACGTGAATTTTTTGCCACAGAAACTTAATGAGAAACACACCACATTTCCAGAACCCTCTTTCTAGTCAGGGCTCCCGCTGAGATAAAAGGTCACAAGAAGAGAAGGAGGGAGAGCAGGCAGGCACTTTTACTGGAAAACAGGCCCAAATTTCATACACGCTGCTATCGGCCTGAGAGTCTAGACTGATGATTTTCTTTGGATGCCAGATGTGAAGGGCTTTCATAAAGGAATCTCAAACATCACGCATTTAAAAACAAATCGACCCAAGCTGCATTCACTGATGCAATGGAGAACTTTCTATCCCAGACAGCAGGGAAAACACACAGCCTGGTGGGGAAGAGTCCTGAACTCGGCTGTGCATTACATTGCTTCCCCCTGCAGGCCACGAACGGCAGGGCACCCGGAAGCCAGCCAAGGCTGGGGACCCTGGGCTGAGCCACGCCTCCGCCAGCTGATGGAGACTTTCTGACCATCTGGCCCAAGGTGGCTGGAGAATGGTCCTCTGCAAGGTGCCAGATCATGGCTGGAAGGACTGTGCTGGGCCTGCACCTCAGCATTACATACATCAATCAATCTCATTCAATCTCTAACCTGGCAAGGTGGAGATGTTGCCCCTGTAAAGTACAGGGTCCAAGAAGTTGAGTGATTTGCCCAGTGGTTGCAATTGGCTTATTCAGTATTGGCATTTGACACCAGTGCCCCTTCACTGACCCTGTGTGCTGAGGCCATCACTGCTGGGATGCCCCTTCTCAGGGAAGATGGTATGATGTAACTGGACCTCCGTTATCCAAACCTGATCAGACCAGCGAGGAGGAAGCTCTGCCTGTGAGGCCTGCAGGGCCAGGCTGGGGGGCTGCACGTCCTGCGGCCTCAGGCTGGGAGTGGCCCAGGACTCAGGGATGCTATTCCTGCGTAAGGCTGGAGGCGGGATCCTTGACCACACACCCAGCCAGGGCTCAGGGAGGGTTTGTAGAGCAAGGAGTGTCCCGGCCACCCTCTAGCCTCTGGAATCTCCCAACAGCCCTGCACTTCTACTATCTTGGCTGTCTTGGGCTGCTACCCACCCCCCTGCCTTTACACAGGGACTGACTCTGTAAACATCACCCTGAGATTACCCCTGACCAGAGACATCCCACTTGGCGGCAGCTACAAATCACGATGCCAGACACTCGGGATCAGTGACCTTTAGAAGAGGCTGGGTGTGGCAAGGACCCCACAACTGACTCACGTTTTATCTAGTGTGAAAGGACCTCTGCCCCCACCGCCCGCCCGCAGGCAGCCCAGCCCTGCTCCACGCCCTCTGGCTTGCCCGATCCCCGCAGTCATGGGGGCTAGACAGGATGCTCTGGGGAGTGTTTGGTTTTCTGCCAGTGCTGTTGACTCAAGATGCTGTGTGGACCCTTGGGCACTCCTTCCTTTTCTGAATCCTCCTAAAGAGGTCCAGTCACCTCTCTGGCCCCATCTCTCCACGGGGCTTCTTCTCTCAAAGGCAGGGCTGCTTGTTGAGCCCAGGACACCCCTGGGCTTTTGCAGAAGCTGCTCCTCTGCCTGGAAGCCCTTCTAGCCCTTCATCACTTGCCCGACTCGGGCTTGTCACCAAGTGTCAATTCTCCCACGGACAGTTGTTCCCTCCTCTCCTTCCCTTACCCCTTGGGCGGAGTACCCACACACACACTCTGAGCTCCACCATGCCACCTCCCCTCGCCTTCCTCTGCTGGCAACATCACCATGCAGTCACCTGACCACTGGTTCATCTTCCTGTTTCTAGAGGCCTGCTGGAAAGCCCTTAGCAAATATTTGGTGGATTCCCTAATCTCTTTGCATCTGGATGTCACTGCCCTTATGTTCGGGGACCAACCTGCTGAATTGGAAACTGGGACTTGGGACCTGACCATGGACTAAATATTTGCCTTTGGAGTTGTCCTCCAAAGGAGAAGAGGTTTTTTTCCCGGTCCACTCCCTCCCCAGGGCACTTGGGCGGCAGGGAGAGGAGGCCAACTTTATCATCCCTCTATCACTTGGCCAGAGGTGCCTGTCGGGCCTGAGGGGGAGCAGCCACTCGAGGGAGGTGTCCCTGAGCCACAGTTCCAGGTCCACCCCTGGCCCGGCTGACCCTTTCGAGCCACCTCTTCCCAGAAGGCTTGGCTGGGGTTATTAGAGTGTGCCTCTGGGAGCTGAGGATGGAATGTGCCACAGTGGTACAGCTCCTTTTGTTTGCTCCTGGAACTGCTGTCTGGAGAATCTGACTGAGAGAGGCCTTGTTCATAGTTCCTGCATAAAATCTAAGGAGAGCTGTATAACGTATCAGTCATTTACACCTTAATGAAAACAAATGAATGCAATCTGGTCATTGAATCCCAGAACCTGAGGATCAAAGGGAGTCTTCAGCCAGCACCCTTTCTGTCCACCCTTCTGTCCAGCTGGCTTCCATCCTGTCCATCAGTGCTGCTGCCGTAACTTGATACATTTATAAAACACATCCCCTGCCCCCCCTTCTCACACCCTTTGCTCTTTCTTAATGAGTTGAAAATTAAAATGCTAACCATGATCCTTGTTAATACAGGTATCCCTCCGTGAAATTACAAAAAACTGAAAAGGCACCAGGTCCAATGACACCCTCCCTCATCTCCTAGACGAAGCCCTGTGACCTGGGAGGCTCCCAGACCCCCTGGGGTCTTTCAGAGAAGAGAAAGGAGAGAGGGTCCACCTCACTGGCCCACGGTGGGAGGTAACAGCTCTGAGGTGATGAGGAGGCCATCCGCCTCAGGAAGAATGTCTTGTATTTTCTAATTCTCCATGCCCAGAATGACTGCAGTCAACAGGGCCCAAACAGGTCACTGACAAGCATACCTGGAAATGTCACCAGCCCTAAAGAGGCCAAGTGGTGCCTGGGGGTGGGGAGACCCCTCACCTCATCCACCCTCCCTACAGCAGGACACACACAGAGCAGGGCTCTCCCACCCTGCCTTTCCAGCTCTCCTGCCACCCTCCTCTCTTCCCTTCCATCCCAGGAGGGAGAAGCACATGGGAGTGAAGTACAGCTGAGCCCAAAGAGGAGCCTTGAGGCTGCAAGTGTGTATAAACAGAGGCGAGAACCACAGGGGAAACTACTTTGAAGTCTCCATCTGGTAACAAACGAAACTGGAAGATAAGGCACATGGTTTCCCACTGCAGCAATTTGTCTTCGATCAGAAGAGGCCATCTCGCTTATTGGGGAGGGGGCTAGGTCTTGAAGCCACAAGCCTGGGTTTGAAGACTCCTTCTGCCACTGGGGGTCTAGAAGCCACTGCCTGCTGGGGGTCTAGAAGCACTGCCTCACAGGGTGTGGGGAGATTTTTGAATGATGAAACACTTAGCACCATGCCTGGCACATGATAAATGCTATCGAGGAGCAGGAAGAAGAGTAAAGAGTGTAACGAAGACTTGGCGCCATAGGTAGAGCTGCAGGAAGCATATGGAGCACCTTATGGTCTGCAAAGCTCTCTGGGTTCTGTTCTTTCACCTGATGCTCTAGGAGGCTCAAGCTGTAATCATCCCCACAGCACAGAGGAGAAAACTGAGGTTTCAAAGTGCCAAGAGACTTGCTTGTCATCCACATGGATTGCCCAATGGAAAGCAAAACAGAACACCAGAAAAGGAGACTAGGTCTGATGAGGCCATGCAGAATTTCGCCAGCAGAAAATCTAGAAAGCCATTCCTTGCCTATTTGCACCATGCACATTTGGAGTCTTGTGGGTGCAGCGTTGTGTTTACACATCAGGGGTACCATGATCTTTCCAGAGTCCGACTCCAGCTGCGTGTGCTGCGCCCGCCCCCCCGCCGCAGATAAATGCGGACAGGGCAGGGAGGAGAGCCTACGCACGTACTTCCCGTTGCCCTGCTAGTTTCAGGGCATTCAGACCTCATGAGGCCAACTGGACATTCAGCCCAGGGCTTGACAATGCACCAAGGCAGATCTTGGCAGGCCCGCACGTGGATATCACCGTCTTTCATGTGTCCAGGTCTCCCCACCCCCATCACGTTTTCGGTTAGAGATACCAGTACATTCGCGTACCCTCTGTGCAAGCGCAGCCACCGCAAACGCTTCGAGTTGCCCGTTTATGCCTGCATCCGAGCTCCACCTAGTGGCAGGTGCTGGACATGGCGTCCAAGTGTGCATTTTCTTCCGGAGCCATTTGCCTACACTGAGTCATTGAGTGCTAAGTGGACACTTTGAACTCAGCACCCCTGAGGCCCTACTCCTCTGCGACCCTGTCCCTGTAACCTGCCCTGTGCCAACCCCTTAGCTTTAACCATGCCGGGAAGCCTCAAGGCACTAACTGGCTAATTATAAACCCTGTCCAAGACTGCTCAGAGCATCCTCCCTCTTGCTCTCAAAGCCCACAGAGCTCTGTGATGTCCCAAAGGCCTGGCCAGAGCTGAAGTGGCAGCCACCTGACATAGTAGAAAGTATATAAAAGTAAGCATCCAAAGACCTGAGTTCTAATTTCACTGTCTTCACCTGAGAGCTAGGTGGACCCGATAAGTCATCCAAGTGCTTCAAACCCACCTGTCCCCTTCTGTGTAACTAGGAAAAGACTCAGCCTCAATATCACATCAAGTCATGGTGAATGTGCTGAACAAACATATGATATTTCTCTGCAAGAATCCAACAAACAAGCCAAGTGAATTTCTACGTTTTAAAGAAATAGGTGGCAATCCTTATGCCCTGTTTTTCCTTGCCTTTGGAGATGCTGGTTTCTCAGCCTGGCATGCTCTTTGCCCCACTCCTCTTAGCTAATCCCTCCCTCATACACCCATCACCTCCTCCAGTAAGCCCTCCCTCCTCCCTCCCCTGAACTGAGTACCTCCATCTCTAGCTCGCACAGCACACTTCTATGGCTCTCGTCACACCAAGTTGTCGTCATCTGTTCCTTTTCTCGTCACTTGACTAAACTGCACGCTCTTTCAGCGAGGGGACTGTCTTCTTTACTCTTGTATCCTTGCTGCCCAGCACAGAGTCCAGTATACAGTAGGCTCTCAATCCCGCTTTGTCTTGAATGACTGAAAAAACTGAACGAAATAAACAAATGGGTCATGAGGATATTCTCTGTAATCCTCCAGAGGCCTTTATGTTTTAGATCTGAAATCCACCTGCCTTTTTATGTATATGTGAGGTAGAGGTAAAGATAGACTTTTTCCCATATAGATATGCGGTTGACCCAATACTTTTATTAAAAAAGACCATCTTGTCCTCACTACATGGCAGGGTCACCTGTGTCATAAATCAGGTGACTGTATATGCGTGCGTCAGTTTCTAGACTTTATTCTGTCCCATTGGTCAGTTATTCAACCAGGTTCCTGAGGCAAAGACCCCATTACAGACATTTTCTATGCAAATAAATAACAAAGTTTATGCCAATGACAATTTTAAGCAGTGCCACGCCCACTTGGGAGCCCAAAAGGTGGACAGAGCCAGAGGAAGTGGCCAGGCTGTGAGCTCAGGGTAGGTTACAGCCAGCTCTGAGAGTCTGTGCACCTCATGGAACCAAACAAGGGATGGATTGTCCCTGTAAAAAGAGGGGAAGCAGAAAGGCAAGCCAGGGCCCCAAGTCAGGAGGAACCAGGCATCACGTAAAATCCATGACAAGAGCCGAGGGAATGTGTGCACCGCCTGGGGCCGAGTCCACTGGTACCTGCTGCTATGGCATCTGGCTTTCGGCCCTGCAGGCACCTTTTAGGAAGGCTCCCCTACAGAGTAGCTCAGGGCATCAAGAGGCTTCTGACAGCTGGGGCTGGGAAGGCTGCTGAGAATCAGGGAGGGGAGGATATTGAGAAAGGCCCCAGTTCCTCTTTGACTTCACTTGGGAATCTCAAATGAGTGAAGAGGCTGAGGGGAGGGGAGGGGAGGGGAGGGGAGGGGATCTAATAGCAGGGCACTTGGCCTTCCTAAAGTAGCGGTGCTGCCACAGCGGAATGGGGCCCAGAGTTGCCAGCTCTTCCAGTTTTCCAAGAGAAGCTGAAAATCCAAACTTGCACGCCAGATTTTTAACTATTGGCAGCTAATTATTTTTAATTGTAAACACCGTGAGCGACATAAAACACACCTGCAGGCCATATTTGATCGTATCTGATTGGTATCTGATTGGTTTCTTTGAAATCAATAGAGGAAGAAACAAATTATTTTATCCTTGAGTCCTGGGTATTGTTCAGATATCAGGAGAGTGTGGAGGTGGTGTCCCCTACACACTGAGAAAATTTATTGGGAAAATAAGAAAAATAAATAAATAAATGTGCCCCCCCCCCCCGCTGTGTTACTTTTCCAAGTATAATTGCATTTTAATAATCTGGGGCTAATTTTGAAGGTAATAATTGTTTGATTCTCACTTTGGGTTTGTGTTGATTATTTTAGAAAATGTGTTGAAGCATATTTAATTTTCCAGTCTTGTACCACTTCAATGAAAATTCGTTATCAACAGAGCCTTCTGAACTGAAAAGGAAGAAATCAAACTGTAGGTAAATAAAGTAAACAGGCATGCTAAATAAATAAATTCTTTGTACATGAGGTATCTGGCCCATACTGATGAAATACAAATAAGGGACTATTTCAGCCTTAGAAATAGAACAAAAAACTATGGAAAGAATAAGTAAATGAGATGATACTATGTCAAGGATCATTTGGGACAGCTATGGTGCAGGAGAGAAAGCATTAGAATCATAAGATCTGGTTTAAGTCCAGACTCTGCCCTTCTGGATAAATTACTTAACTTCTGGGTGATAAGATTATATATTCCTGCCCTGTTGGAGTCATTCCTCTGGCCAGTAAAAAGAGCAGAATCGAGTATATTTACACGTAGGTGAAGCTTCAAGAGCTTGTGAAAGCTTTTCTGTGCTTTTCTGTGCTTTTCTTTCCTTTTGATACAGTGATCAGCAACATTCCAGGTGGTGGATACTCTGTCACCAGAGTTCTATCATGAAAACAATGATGCAGAAGAGGGTCTCAGAGCAACCCACCATGGACTTGAATATGAGCAAGAAATAAACCTTTATTGTCTTAAGCCATTGAAATGGGGGGGCTACTTGTTACTGCAGCACATTGTACCCCATCTCCACCCCAGTCTGTAAACAGAATCCTTATCTTTCAAGGAAATTTTTAAATACCTACCTTAGAGCATAGTGATGCATGTTACCTCACCCAGCAATGAGTACCCTGAATTACTCATTTTTCTAAGTATACCACATACCTCATGTCCTCTACTCCCCATTATATATTTTACATATAATTATATGTTGATATTTTTGTTATATTGTGTTTCCTGAAGACAGGAATCCTGTCTTTTCATCTATAGATCTCAAATAACAACAACAAAAATCAAGCCATTTCAAGTCGGGCTTTTGCACCCAAAGCAAAATACATCATTCAAGGCACCATAAGAAAGACATCCTAAGCTCATCTTCCTGCTACAGAAAGAGACGGCATTTGGTGGGGGCCGGAAAGAGTCCAAACGCTGAACCGCCCAACCGCAGTGCAGAACTGCAGCCCAGCTTGAAGGGCCAGATGCGAAGGGGAGACCAAAATGAAAGCTATCAACAGAATAAAAGAACACACAGGCAGGAAAACAGCAGGAGGGCTGCAGAGAGAGAGAGAGAGAGAGAGAGAGAGAGAGAGAGAGAGGCAGGCACAGGGAAACAGACCAAGAACATGAAATGTGCTATCACTGATTTGCATGTTGGACTGGGCCGATACACACCATTTTTGGAGTAGAAAATGAGAAAGCATGTTTTTTAATGAACAAGAGAAGAGAGTGTGCCGGCAGATTCACAATAACCTGGGAAAGGGGCCAATCTCTTCCAGCCAAAATTAAATCCCCACAAAAAGAGGGGTGGGTATGTGAATAAAGACCCATTTTATTTCTTTATAATTTTATTTTTGGCTGCGTTGGGTGTTCGTTGCTACGCGCAGGCTTTCTCTAGTTGCGGCAAGCAGGGGCTACTCTTTGTTGTGGGGCACAGGCTTCTCACTGCAGTGGCTTCTCTTGTTGTGGAGCACGGGCTCTAGGCGCAGGGGGCGTGGGCTCAGTAGTTGTGGCTTGCGGGCTCTAGAGCATGTGGGCTTCTGTAGTTGAAGTGCACGGGCTTAGTAGTTGTGGCGCACAAGCTTTGTTGCTTCACGGCATGCATGTAGGATCTCCCTGGGCCAGGGATCGAACCCGTGTCCCGTGCATTGACAGGCGGATTCTTAAACACTGCGCCACCAGGGAAGTCCTAAAGACCCATCTTAAACAAAGAGAAGAAAAGGTATTTGGGGTTCAGAGATACCGTGTGTCCTAAGGCAGGCTCGTTGAATCTTTAAGCATAATAAACACACATAAGGAGAATAAATGCTTCTTAACGTATATGGTTCAGCGGCTGGAAGCCCAAGAACAAAAGGCAGAAGGAGTAGAAAACAGGGCATTTTTGCCATCCCAGGTCACTGATGTTGTCACTCATTTATTCCATGTACATTTAGCAAGCCCCAGGCCCCTGGCATTCATGACCCAACTTGGACCACGGGATGATGTCACCCTCCCTACCTCATTCGTTGTGACTTTTCTTCCGCAGCACCTCACTAAGGGTTCATAAATGCTTTCCTTCCACTCTGTACCCCTCTGCCTTGGGCAAACGCCCAACCCCCTGTGTTCCTGACCCAGCCTGAACCACAACCCCCAACATGCCCCCCAAGACAGAGGATCAGAAGTATGTCAGAGCATTTGTGTTGATTTCTTTTAGAAGTGATAATATAGGGTCTTTTAAAACTACTTATCTTTTAGAGTTCCCTACTGAAATATTAATGGAATGATATATTTGGAATTTGCTTCAAAATAATATTGGATAATATTACATAGCAATTTTTAAAAACAAACAAACAAATGGATGAATTTCACAATGTTGAGTCAAGAAACTACACCCCAAAAGAGTATGATTACCTTTAGATGAAGATCAAAAACAGGCAAAACCAACCTTTTGAGAAACAAGTTAGAATAGTGGTTAGAATGCCTTGCAGGGGATGGGAATAAAGACACAGACCTACTAGAGCATGGACTTGAGGATACGGGGAGGGGGAAGGATAAGCTGTGACAAAGTGAGAGAGTGGCATGGACATATATACACTACCAAATGTAAAATAGATAGCTGGTGGGAAGCAGCCGCATAGCACAGGGAGATCAGCTCGGTGCTTTGTGACCACCTAGAGGGGTGGGATAGGGTGGGTGGGAGGGAGGGAGACGCAAGAGGGAAGAGATATGGGAACATATGTATATGTGTAACTGATTCACTTTGTTATAAAGCAGAAATTAACACACCATTGTAAAGCAATTCTACTCCAATAAAGATGTTAAAAAAAAATGCCTTTCAGGGAGTGATGGTGATAGAAATCAGAATAGTACCTACTTCTGGGTGGTGGGTATTGACTGGAAGGGGACAGGAGGGAACTTTCTGGGATGATTGAAATGTTCTACATCTTGTCTTGCTGATGGTACACAGGTGTAGATAATTGTCAAAATTCATCAAGTGCTCAAGATATGTGCTTTTCATTATATACTAATTATATTTCAATAAAAGTAGGTTTTAGTCTCTTGCTATCATAATAGTTATTTTTTAGCTTAAAGAACACTTACTCTAGCCATCGGTTTTCTTCATGACTAACGCTATGGACATTCTCTTTGTACATAAATCTCTGTGCAAGCACACAGGCATTAATTTTCCTTACCACTGAAGAAATGAATGAAAATAACTGTACTGTTATTTAGCTATGAGAATAATTCTCTCCAAGAGCCAGAGAAACTTAGAAAAACCCAGCAGGAGTTTGTCACTAACAAATCACCCAATTAGGGATCTTCATTCTGAATTACCACTTTTTCTTATGAGGTATGTCAATGATCCATACCACACAGGACCAATGAATATAAAATGAATGTTCTCATTTGAGAGGCCAAAAGGCACCATATGCAGTGAGCTAGAGAAAGCCCAAACCCAGCTGTCTAGGTGAAGCCAGGGACCTCTCTGCCCTTCACTGTCAGGCACTGGAGGGCATTAGGGTGGAGGTGACCCACACATACCCCTCACAAGTCTAAGGGTTCTTCATGAAGAAGTGAAGCTGTTCCCCAGGAAAGAACTTGAGCCTTGGAAGCTAAGCACATTTTGAAAATAAACATTCAGTAACTCAACAGAGAGAAGGAGGATCTTCCCAGTCCTAAGAATAATGTTGGATCACCTAGAGGGTCACCTTAGTCAAGGTTAGCCTGGCTCTGAGTAGGAGACTGAAGACCTAGAAGCTCCGGTCTCAGCCTGAATTTATTCCTTCTTCCCCTGGTGTTGTTTATAGTTTTAAAATATATGGCAGTTGGGACTTCTGGTGGCGCAGTGGTTGAGAATCCACTTACTAATGCAGGGGACACAGGTTCGAGCCCTGGTCCAGGAAGATCCCACATGCCGTGGAGCAGCAGAGCCTGTGCTCCACAACTACTGAGCCTGTGCTCTAGAGCCCGTGAGCCACAACTACTGAGCCCACGTGCCACAACTACTGAAGCCCACACGCCTAGAGCCCGTGCTCCGCAACAAGAGAAGGCACCACAGTGAGAAGACTGTGCACCGCAATGAAGAGTAGCCCCTGCTCGCCGCAACTAAAGGAAGCCCACGCGCAGCAACAAAGACCCAACACAGCCAAAAATAAGTAAATAAATAAATAAATTTAGTTTAAAAAAATATCTGGCAGCTTTCACCTGATTGGCGTTTTTGTCAGTCTACTGAATTAATTCAGTCTACTGAAGTTTGCTGGCATTCTGCAGCCATTTCACCTGCTGAGGATAATTCAGTAGAATTATAAAAATTGATTCACATTCTGTCTTGTGCTCCACAGATTATACATAGAGAGAGAGATTAAAGATTAGGGAGACGATTCAGGCAAGAAGGGAACAGCATATTTACATAAACCCAAAATATCTCCCACAAAAGTACATATTAACTACAAAAGGAAAAACAGGAATTTAATGGTGGAAAAATCTGATGGACACCACCTTAACCAAATGATCAACATTCATAGCATCAATAATGAAATCAACCCACAATGTATGCCTCATAAGATACACTGAGAAGGACACAATATCACTTCTGGGATATTCTTGGCCAAAATGCATAATCTGAATCTAGTAGCGAGGAAACGTCATAGAAACCCAAGTTGTATAATGTCAAAGTCATGAAAGACAAAGAAAGGCTGAGGAAGTGTTCCAAATTAAAGGACCCCTGAGAGACATGAAAACTAAATGCAATGTGTGATCCTGGGTTAGAATAAAAATAGCTATAAACAACATTAATGGGATAATTGGTGATACTGGAATGTAGACCATAAATTGGAAAATAGTATTGGATCAATGTTAAATTTCTTGAATTTGACAACTATGTTGAGGTTACATAAGAAAATATTCTTGCTCTTGGATATTCCCATGGAAGTGTTTAAGGGCCAGGAGGCCTTCAATTTACTCACAAATGGTTCAGAAAAAAAAAGTGTGTGTACACATGTATGTATATACACACACATACACACACACACACACAAATACATATGGAGAGAGAGGATGATAAACCAAATATGGAAACTGTTAATACAAAATTGGTGAATCTGTGTGAATCTTTTTTCAAATGGGGTAAAAATGAGGGTGGAGATCTGAACAAGGCTCATCCCCTCTCTGGATCACTCTCATACCAGAAAAAGTCAGAAGAATTCTCAGTTGATCCCAATAGCAACAAATTGAACTGATTTTTGGGTCTATGTGTGTCCAGTTAGAGGACCTAAAATGACTCAGATCACCTTTGTTTTTTTCCCTTTGTTTCCATGGTTAATGTCCTCTCTCACATAACAGTACCACTTTTTTCTTAGAAATGTCACATGCTTAAAATCTAGGCACAAGTAAAATAAAGTTGTAAACAATGCCAAATTTTGCTCCCTTCCTCATCAATAAGGACAGATTAAATGTGCTCCTTCTCATGTTGTTCATTTCCCTTTTGCTTATAACAAGCACTCATCTACTAATATACATTTGCTTTTTTTTTGGCTGCGTTGGGTCTTCATTGCTGCACACAGGATCTCTAGTTGCGGTGAGCAGAGGCTACTCTTCATTGCGGTGTGCAGGCATCTCATTGCTGTGGCTTCTCTTGGTGCAGAGCACAGGCTGTGGGCGCGCGGGCTTCAGTAGCTGTGGTGCACGGGCTTAGTTCTTCTGCAGCATGTGGGATCTTCCTGGACCAGGGCTCTCAAACCCATGTCCCCTGCATTGGCAGGCGGATTCTTAATGACTGAGCCACCAGGGAAGTCCCTGCTTAATGTTTTAAGATAATCTTTTCTGCATGTCCTTATAGTAATCCTATCATTGTGGAAGCAGTTTGTTCAATATGTAAACAAACTAGGATCTGTAGATATTATTTGTATTTTAATACGTAGTGAGGGCTGTTTTACAATTTATAGCTCATGGATCTCTATATATTTACTGCTTGGTCTTCTGGTGACATTAAGTTACAGCTTGAACTAGGATAAGGGTAATAACTACTTACACAAAGATGCTTTAGTAATTTATTTCTTCATAAAGCACTTATAGAGGGACTTCCCTGGTGGTGCAGTGGTTAAGAATCCGCCTGCCAATGCAGGGGACACGGGTTCGATCACTGGTCCAGGAAGATCCCACATGCTGCGGAGCAACTAAGCCCATGCGCCACAACTACTAAGCCTGCACTCTAGAGCCCGTGAGCCACAACTACTGAGCCCTCATGCCACAACTACTGAAGCCCGTGCGCCTAGAGCCCGTGCTGTGCAACAAGGGAAGCCACCGCAATGAGAAGCCCGCACACCGCAATGAAGAGTAGCCCCCACTCACCACAACTAGAGAAAGTCCGCGTGCAGCAATGAAGACCCAACGCAGCCAAAAATAAATTAATTAATTACTTTTAAAAAATCCTTTATCTAAAAAAAAAAAAGCACCTATTGAAAGCCTTCAACATGTCAAGCACTCTGTCAGATATGTGGAATGAGATAGCTGTATGAGTTAGACATGTCAGCCAATCATGGATTATTTACTTTTCTTATACTAAAAACAAAACAAAACAAAACAAAAAACCACCACAATGGCTGCAAGTTCAAATGAGAAACAACAATTGATGCCTCCTGATCACCATCTTTCAGCACCAGGTTCACAGAGATCTACTTATCATTCAGTTTGGGTTTCCATGTGAAGAGTGAGTTGGAAAGCCAGAAAAAAGTCCAACAGCCCCACAGCCAAGAACTAGACTAAATATATCAAATCCCAGCCTTGGACAATTCATGGTCAAGCTAACACAGTAGCTCCCAGCTCTCAGTTTCTAAATAATCTTCCCCAAACCAGGGCTCCTTGGAGAAATGGTTGATTTCAGGGCTGGGGATGGGAATTATCAGCCAGAAAACACAAAAATGATCAAAGACTAATTAGGACATGGCCAGAGGACACAAAAGCCAGATTGAAAGGGCTCCCAGTGGCCAAATGTGGGATAATTTAAGAATAATAAGAGGAAGAGCTATAATTGATTATAATACATTGAATGATAATTTTGTAAAAAAGCATGAGTTCACAGTGATACTTAGAGTAAAAGGGGATAAAAAGATCTCTTTTTTTTGGCCACACTGTGTGGCTTGCAGGATCTTAGTTCCCCTACCAAGGAATGAACCTCGGCCATGGCAGTGAAAGCGTGGAGTCCTAAGTACTGGACTGCCAGGG
Source organism: Delphinapterus leucas (assembly GCF_059928025.1). Classification (NCBI taxonomy): domain Eukaryota; kingdom Metazoa; phylum Chordata; class Mammalia; order Artiodactyla; family Monodontidae; genus Delphinapterus; species Delphinapterus leucas. The sequence goes on from NC_143138.1 coordinate 60,823,468, forward strand.
AATTCCCTAAAAAGATTTTCTTAACAGAGGAATACTGGCTAATAAACATAGAAGAAATGATAGAACTGGAAAAGTACTCTCTTGAAATCCCCAGTGACCAATTCAGGAAAAAAATCATTAATGGATTCTAAAACGATTATACAAAAGGTTATTGGGGAATAAGAAATTAGCACGATGCTGAAGTAGCATGCCATAAATTATATAGTGATTTCAACAAGAAAGGTACTTTTACAATGGAAAGATCTAGTGGTCACCACCTTAATCAAATGGTCAAACTTAGGGTCATTAATAGTAGGGAGTCTTGGCATTTAGTGCCTCCTGAAATGCAGTATGAAGGACACAACATCACCATCACAAGTTTTTGCCAGAAATGTTTGCCAGAACCTAATCAAACCTCTAGACAAACTTCCGGGATACAGGAAACAGAGAAGAGAGGAACAAGTCAATCCCCAGAGGAAGTAACCATACAAATCAAGGCTGGGGGACATTTTACAAGACAATGTTTTTTAAAATTAACTACCCTTGTATTAGCACAAAACAAACCAACCCAGCAGCCCCAGGGCCCAAGAATAAGTTAAGACACAGACAGGCAAGGAGTGATTTTCCCAGGCCCAGGTATGGCGCCCCAGGCCTGCGTGGCACAAACTTCCTGAGCAAACTCCCAAGGGGACTGGGAGTTCGAGGATACTGGAGGGGCTTTTCCTTTGAGATGAGGGAAATGGAGCAAGGTGTGGGTCCAAAAAGGGCCCGCTGTGAACATGAGGACACTGGATCCTGTCTGGCGGCCTTGCCCGGCCATCCCGCCAGTGGCTTACCTCCACAAGTAGGGCCCTTGATGGCACAGTAGATGAAGCTCACATTAGATTCCTGGGACCAACAACAGGAATCCAGGCAGGAAGAAGGTGGTGCTGGAGACACCTGGAGATGGGCCGCCTCCAGGCCCACAGCAGTCAGGATCAGCACTCTTACTTGTGATCTCACAAGGAGTAGAAAATAAACCTGCCCTGGACCTGCTTAAAGCAGACACGGAATAAATGGAAGCTGTTCCTCTCCTGCTCCCCAGCCCCAAGAGCAGGAGCAGGAAGGAGGCCAGCACCACCTGGGGGCTCTCCTGCATCAAAGAGTGTTGAGGTTTCTCTCTAAGAAACAGCTAGCGTTTTAGGTTCGGGTCAGTTGATGTTCCCTGGAGGTCTCTGCCAGCTTGTTTCTCAATGTCTCCATAACAGACCTAGGCTTGGGGGTAGGTAGAAAAATCAAGTAGAATGAGCATGTCATCTTTCTGGGGGGATATATGTTGTAAAGAACAGGGTAAATCAGTCAAGGACAAGGCGGAAAACATGATGCAAAGGCTCATCCAATGAGTTATCAGAGCTTACTGCGGCATCTTGTGGATGTGAGAGGGTGATTAAGAAAGTGGCTTGTGATTTGCGGTTTTTTTTAGTTTTGTTGTTCTGCTGCTGTCAATCATCAAGAAGTGATGATAATTGTTTTTCCTCTCCCAGGAGAGTAGCCAGGTATCTCACAAACTAAAATCTGGATTTTTCTCTCCTTATGGGTGCAGTTAATAAGTGTTTTTCTTAAAAAAAAAAAAAAAAAAAAAGGAAAGAAAAAAAGAACTGCAAATCGGGAGTTTAGCATGAAAACAATATCTAAAAAATAGGCATTTGCTGTTAAAAGCATAAATTTGTTAAGGGCATTAACTAGACTGGGGAGAGGATGCAATGCAGGCTTTGTGCTTTTCTGGTTGGAAGGGAAATCTAGAATGAAGATAATTGTTCCCCCAGGATTGGAAAGAGAAATGGTAGGCATGGGGAAATGAGTCGTGCATATTCAGAGGGTCTGAGGTGGCAGGACTGCAGGTGAGTTTGTCCACTGGTCCTTGGGAGGACTGAGCCGTAAGCCCTGCAGTGTGGCAATCTCTGGGGATGGCACAAGGTAATGTGTTTACGAAGTCCTCTGGGTCTTTTTTTTTTTTTTTTGCGGTACGTGGGCCTCTCACTGTTGTGGCCTCTCCCGTTGCGGAGCATAGGCTCCAGACGCGCAGGCTCAGCGGCCATGGCTCACGGGCCTAGCCACTCCGTGGCATGTGGGATCTTCCCGGACCGGGGCACGAACCCGTGTCCCCTGCATCGTCAGGCGGACTCTCAACCACTGCGCCACCAGGGAAGCCTCCTCTGGATCATTTTTAACACGTTCAAGTTTGAGAAGAACTGGTCTATAGTATAATTCCATTGGGGGTTTAAAAAACTGTGAGCAAGTACGTGTATACACACTCATACATACGTACGTATATTAAAAAATCATCAGCTAGAATTACAGCACATTGTCACGCCCTGGCTGGTAAAAAAAAAAAAAAAAAAAGGGGGTATGGGCCCAGCATGATCAACTTGTACCAAGCAGCGTTTACTCCTTGGAGATGCCCCCTGCTACATGTGGCCAGTGGAAGTAGGGAATGCTGAACAAAATCTGGGTAGAAGGAAGAAAGGGATTGGCTGTTTTGTAGGCACCCAACAGTAGCTGCCACATATGTTTATACTGCTCTTCACAGAGTTATTAATTTTAGATAGAATCTATTGAGTTCTATCTGGTTGTGTTCATTGAGGATGTAATTTTTTACATCTCATTATACTCCCTCATTCTCCCAATATAATTATAACACAAATTTGGGTTATAAAAAACTGTAGTATTTATTTATCATGACTGTAAATATTGTTACTTGATAAGCCAAGGTGTGTTTTATGATTTATGACTACATTTTCTTACTCAACTTTTTGCTTTTCCTGTACTTCACAGTTGCCTGGATTTTTTTTTCTTTTGTAATTTGCTTTGTTTTGTATTACGCCTTATTATTTTTTTCCAAATTCTCTCACAGATCTGTGAAACAATATTTTTTCTGAACACTCAAACACTTCAAGTAATCTATTAGCTCCTTTTTTTTTTTCCTGGCCATGCCATGCCTCATGTGGCATCTTAGTTCCCGGAGCACGGAATGAACCCGTGCCCCCTGCAGTGGAAGCACAGAGTCTTAGCCACTAGACTGCCAGGGAAGTCCCTATCAGTTCCTTTTTTGTTTGTTTGTTGTTTGTTTGTTTTTCACCTCTCTCTCCCACAATGCTTTATCCTTCTATTCCAGTCTGGACTGGTTACTGTTGCCTTCTTGGGGCTTCCTTTCTCCTTCTCCTGTGCTGGATTTCCAATTTCCTAGATCTTCTGTACTTTTTCTACATTACTTTCTCATTTTTCTGAAGCACACATATTCTTGTAACATGATGGTTAAATTATTTAGTCCTTGAATATCCAAAAATACATTTATATTACTTTTTTTATATTTCAAATTTATAGAATGGTTGTAAGAATAAGAATAGTACATGAAACCTGTTACCTTTTACCTACATTCACCTATTAACATTTTGCTCCATTTTCTTTAGTATTTGCTTTTTCTTTCTCTCCCTCCTTCTCTCTCTCTCTCTCTCTCTCTCTCTCTCTCGTGGGTGGGTGGGTGGATGGATGGATGGACAGAGATAGACAGATGATCATTTTTTTCTGAAATATTTAAGAGTAATTTGCATACATTGTGGCCCTTTATCCATAAATACTTCAGTGGGTATACTTCCTCAGAATATTCTCTTACATAATAACAATACAGTTATCTTTAGTAAATTTAAAATTTTTTAAATTTACTTATTTATTTATTTATTTATTTTTGGCTGCGTTGGGTCTTTGTTACTGTGCACAGGCTTTCTCTAGTTGCGGCGAGCGGGGGCTACTCTTCGTTGCGGTGTTGCTGAAAAACGGGATAGACTAATAACCCACAGAGACGAAGAGAGAATTAGCGTACGTGATTGCACACGGCATAACTGTCTCCTGCATCTCTGGGACAACAGCACAGAGGTCAACTTTTTCAAATGTGAAAAGCAGTGCCATTTACTATTTATAGATTAGCTCTGGAAAAATAATAAAACAGCAAAATAGAACAAAAGGTATAATAGGGGCAGGGTGGGCACATGGCTGTTAGTGCAGGGCCGTTAGCGAGCATCCGTTAGCGGTCCCGCTCGGCCATTGGTTGGCATCGCAGGGGCCCCCTCCCCCTCCTCTGTGTACAAGGAGCCCGAATTCTGACTGAAGGAAGATGGTTCTTTGTCACACTAGTCTGCCATCTTCCCGGTCTGCTACCTTCCCCATTACAGCCATTATTCCTTGCATCAACAACTCGTCTCCCGATTTATTGGCCTGTTGTGCAGCAAGCTGGACGAGCTTGGACTCGGTATCAAAGGAACCCTTAATTTATGAGAAATGTTCTATTTCTTTTATTTAAAAAAACTGTAGACATCAGCTAAAAAATAATAAATCATGACTGTGTCAACCATGTATGTACTAGGTGTTCATCAAAGTATTTAAAGCGATTCAAAATGGAAATATCCTAAATGTTCATTAATAAGAGACTGGTTCCATGAAGAAATCCATGCAGTGCAATATTATGTAGCTATTAAACATGACATTATAGATCATTTGTCGACTAGGACATGTGCATGGTATTCTGCTAACTGAAAAAAGGAGTCTATGATACAATATGCATATTACAGAATGCACATTCATTGTGTGTGTGTGTGTTTGTGTGTTCACCAAAGTATTAAAAGTGGTGAAATTCAGGCCTAGATACTCTTCTAGGCTAGATTTTTGCTCAAAACATGTATTTCTAATTAGAAAAAAAACTTAAAAAAATTTAAAAGCCATTTTATATGATCAAGAGATTAAAAGTGGAAATAATGTAGACACCTCTTCTCAACCGCTTATAAAATAATCAGACGTCTTGTTTATGGGAAATGAGAGAGCTGAGAAGGTACAAGAAAACTGCCCTGTCCCAGCACAGCAGTGGCTATAAAGAGAACCTCCTTCTCAGGAACGGACACAATTTGGCTTCACATTTCTGCTACCTATACATTTGAGACTCAATATTTGCACTTTTGCAATCTAATGGACATCACTCCTTCCATAATTAACCAATTTGCTACTAGTCACTGAAGAACAAATTGCAACTAAGCTGCCAAGACTGCCTGCAAAACAACAGCAAGAAAAAAATAATCTATCCCATGTAAGTAATTACTTGATACACTGAAAACTCCTGCTATACTTGAGACTGTTTTTCTTAGAAAGTTAAAATCAGAGCTGAAAGGGGGCATCGAAATGCTTCAGTTCTGTCTCTAGCCACTGTGTCCCTTAAGCAAGATCATTTACCATCTCTGGAGTTTCTTTTTATACAAACCTGAGATAGAAAATCTAACTTGGGGACTTCCCTGGTGGTGCAGTGGTTCAGAATCCGCCTGCCAATGCAGGGGACATGGGTTCGATCCCTGGTCCAGGAAGATCCCACATGCCGTGGAGCAACTAAGCCCGTGCGTCACAACTACCGAAGTCCGTGTGCATAGAGCCCGTGCTCTGCAACAAGCCACCGCAATGAGAAGCCTGCGCACCACAATGAAGAGTGGCAACTAGAGAAACACGCGCACAGCAACAAAGACCCAACACGGCCAAAAATAAATAAATTTTACAAAAAGAAAATCTAACTTGCAGTGCATTGTGCTTTAATATTGCATGGTAAACAGCATGGGGAAAGTATATATTTTTATCATTAGTAAAATCCAAGGTGTCCTTGAGTAGGTGGCAAAGGTGTAAATTGAAAATTCTGACCAACCGAAATTTCCTATAACACCACACATCTACTGTAACTAGTAGGTAGATTGGTAGAAATGAAATAACATTCATTATTGATTCATTTATGAGAAATATATGAGCCAGCCTTATAATTGGGCTTCATGTAATAAAAGTTTCAAAATGTTTTCTTTAAGCAATATATTCGTTTCTATATTATCTAGCTTTTAAAACAATGTACTGAGGTTACAGCAAATCACATAATTTCTTTCTGGACAGCCATAAAATATTTGTACTCATCTACTTATACGGGTGTTAAGAGAACACATTTTGTAAAGTACTTTGAGAATCATTAATTCAAGATATTTTAGAAACAAAATATCTACTATTGTTTTCAGCAAAGAGATAGGGCAAAGGCAGGGGTGCTGGACCACTGGGGGGCAGCATTTGGGACTGAGTTCCTGGAATCTGGGACAGAATGAGAGAAGCAGTACGAGGAGAATAAAGGAGGAAGGAGGGGAGAGGAATAGAAGTATATTTTCTCAGCCTGTGCCACTGATGCTTGATCACACTTCACTTTATTTCTCTATAATTCTGTATTTTGTATAAATGTGTATAATTTTGCATAAAATGTGTATATTTCTAAACAGTAATTCATATAAATCATATTACAGTGTATGTTAGGTTCTGGAGGATTTTGCTTTGTTTTTGTTTTGTTGTTTTGAAGATCAATATATTTAATATCTGGTAGCACAAAATCTCCCACCTTCTTCAAAATTGTCTTAGCTACTGCCCTTTACTCTTCTGTATAAATTTTAGAATCAATTTGTAAGGTTGCATGTGTGTGCGCACACGCACGCACACACACACACACACACACACAAACCCCCTAGTAATTTTGACTGGAACTTATTTTTTTTTGCGATACCAGGGCCTCTCACTGTTGTAGCCTCTCCCGTTGCGGAGCACAGCCTCCGGACGCGCAGGCCCAGCGGCCATGGCTCACGGGCCCAGCCGCTCTGCAGCATGTGGGATCTTCCTGGACCGAGGCACGAACCCGTGTCCCCTGCATAGGCAGGCGGACTCTCAACCACTGCGCCACCAGGGAAGCCTGGAACTGCTTTTAACGTATAAATTCACTTGGCAAAAATTGTAATCTTGATATTGACCTTCTCTACCCATGAATATAGTGCATTCTTCAGAGATTTCGGTCCTTTTCTATGCCTGTGATGACTATCTGCTATTTTATAGCTGCCCAAAATATTTTGAAAATCCTTTCCCCATTTTAGGACTTCTCCACATTATAAATCTCACTTTCCCAGGTAGAATCCAAAAACTATTTCCCAGAAGCCCTTGCTACTTAGATGTACACATACAACCAATTTCCACTGAGCAGGTACAGCTTCTCAGAAGATGGAAATAAAGGTCATGACACCATACAGTCAGTATCCTACCAAAATGGTTGTGGGTGTACTTGCTTTTTCTCAGAATATGTAGCAAACCTCCTGGAGGTCTAGCCCCTCTCTTCAGTGGGGTGGGGTGGCAGTCTAGTAGCAGGCACCAGCAGCTGCTGGGTTTCCACTGGAGCCTCTTGGTACTGACCCTGGTCATTTTTCTTGGCATCTATGTGGCATCCCAGCTTGTTTCCTTTTCGGAAATTCTGTAAGCTACCTAGTGGTAGGCAGGAAATCCCTTTCTGCTTAAACGTGTTAAAATGGATTTTGGGGAATTCCCTGGTGGTCCAGTGGATAGGACTCCGTGCTTTCACTGCTATGCGGCTGAGTTCAATCCCTGGTCAGGGAAACTAAGATCCCACAAACCACATGGTAAGGCCAAAAAAAAAAAAGAAAAAGATTAATGTTGAACAGAGTGACAGCAGGCCACAAGCTAACATCTTCAAGGAACGAGGGCATGTGACCCAGAGGTTCCAGCCTAATGACATAAGATTCAAAGGTGGAGGTTTTGGCGAAAAGGGAGAGGTGGAGAATGGCCTGAACCTGGCACAGAGAAAGAGGAGGACCCAAGCTATGTGACATTAGGAATGTGGAAGAAATATAACCACCATTTCAGAGGGTGCCTGGGAAGAAACAGCACCCTCAAGGGATGAGGTTTTGATTACAGCGAGAAGGTAAAGGCAATGTTCAGGGATGCTGAGCACGAAGGGACTTTCACTACCAATGGGCCCGCCAGCTTCAGAGAGTGGAGTGAAGTTTTCAGGAGTTGGAGAAAGGTAACACACGAAGACAAAAAGGGGAACTGCAGAGATGTAGATGATTACATTTCCAAGAGGTGGAGGTTACCCTTGGGTTCCGGGTTCCTTGTGGCGACTGAGATAAACACATAGTACGTGCTGAGAATGTTCTGACAGTCTCAGGGCTGCTAACAATGGGAAGGCTGAGACTGCAGGATGGTGGTGGGGTCTGGACCCCTAGTGAGGGAGGCTCTTACTTCATTCCTGCTGCCTGAGGCCTGACGACAGGGTAGTCTTACTCCAATACTTGGGGCCTCCTCTTAATACGGGCTGATGAAGGCACAAAGCCCTAGACTTCGGTTCTGGGAAATCTCCTTGAAGTACTGACATTTCTTTTATGACTTCCTCCTCTCCCATGTCTCTATTCCTCTCTTTACTGCCTACTTAACTATTAGGTCACCTATCCTGGACCTCTTTTTACCACTTTCACCTCTTCTTGTTATACTTTCTGGGTGATTCCCTTGACTTTATTTTCCAATGCTGACACTGAGTGTCTCATTTCTGATATCAACTTTGTTTTCAAGAGTTCTTTTTTGTTCTCTGAATTTTCCTTTTTTTCAGCAATCTATTGTCTCAGGGTTAGTTGCAAACATCTTCTGTAACCTTACGATGCTAAATTTTCTTCTTACTGCATAGTCTGTTTCAATAGCGCTTTTTTCCCCCATTTCAGCCTTTTTCACATCCTTGGCTTTTTTTTTTTTATTTAAAAATGGAGCATCAAAAAGCTGGTGAGAAGTTCTGCGTGCACAGTTGGCACTTCTGTGTGGAGCTATTTTACTGAGGAATCACTGGTCTCTTCACCTGACTTGATCAGATCTCCCAAAGAAAGTTCTGATTTCCAGCCTAGAAGGTGCACAAGTCTATTAGCAGGTTCTGGATAGAACCAGGAGTAGGTGAGGGGGTGACAGAGAAGGACCTAACATTCAGTGTGGTTCCCCAACATTCAAAATTCCTGCTACACTGCTCCAGAGAAGAGAGAGGTGGGGAAGTGACCAGGAATCTAAGTTCTTCTTAAAGACTTTTAGCCAATTTTCCTGTTCTTCACCCCACCAGCATCCCCTTCTTCCAGAGGTTTCTGAATCTTCAGTTCCTAAGCCTTTCTGGGAATTCTGCCACATGGGGGTGCTGCTCAGCTTCCTGCAATGTGGCTTAGGATTTACCTTTCTCAGCTCTGCTAAAAGTCACAACCCTTTCACCTGATTTTGAGCTTCCAAAATGTTGTCATCAGCTTATTTTCATTGTTCTTCTGAGTTTATGCTTTTTAATTTTTAAACTCTTTACTATCTTAGTGGAGGTTCAGGAGGGTGTAAATGCTAACATGTTCAACTGCCATCTTTGCCAAACCCTGGGGACTTCCCTGGTGGTCCAGTGGGAAAGAATCCGCCTTACAATGCAGGGGATGCAGGTTCAATCCCTGGTCAGGGAACTAAGATCCCACATGCCGTGGGGCAACTAAGCCCGTGCGCCACAACTATTGAGCTCGTGCGCCTCAACTAGAGAGCCTGTGTGCTGCAAACTACAGAGCCCACGCGCTCTGGACCCTGCGCACCACAACTACAGAGCTCACGCGCCCTGGAGCCTGCACACCGCAACTAGAGAAGAGAAAACCCACATGCCACAACTAGAGAGAAGCCCGTGCCACAACGAAAGATCCCGCCTGCCTCAATGAAGATCCTGTATGCCACAACTAAGACCCAATGCAGCCAAAAATAAATTAAGTAAGTAAATAAATAAATAAACAAACACCAAACTCTGCTGCGTATCTTATTTCTAAGTTTATTGGGAAGGGGGCTGGTGGTCTGTTTGCTTGGTTTTTAGTTTTTGGTTAATTTTTTTTGTTTCCCACCACCATCCCGCCGCCCACCCCAACCTTCTGAATTGCAAGCCTTCAAACTCATTTTCTAAAGAATGCATCCAAGACTGTAAACATTGCTCCAAGTACCACCTTTCGCCACATCCCCTAGACCCTGCTATGATCTATTCTTACTGTTGTTCAGTTCTAAATCATCTGCAGCTTTCACTTTGCGCTCTCTTTAACCCAAGAGCTAGTTTGAAGTGTACTAACTTTATATAAGAAAAAAACTTTCCTCATTCTTTCATCCAACATGCAAATAAACCACAAAAACAGCAAAAGGTAACCAATGTCAACCCCACGAACCTTCTGGCAGTGGAGACCTCAAGAACTCTTCATAAGCTACATCAGTTCTCTTTGCCCCTTTTTTTCCCTACAGAACAAATTTCACTTACTTTTCTCTTTTCTTCTAAAACTCTTACCACCTAAACTACTTTTAGCGGTTTCTCTCCTGAAGATCACTGTGAAATAGGGCAAGCCCTTTATCAAGGTACACCCCCCCCCCAGGCATTTGCTGCTCAAGGTACCTCTCTCAAAGTGTGGTCCACACTAAAGGTCTGGGCATCACCATGGATATCCAAAATCAGAATCTCTGAGAGTTTGGCCAGAAAATTACTCTTTTTACACCAGCTTATTCGGACACATGGTAAAGTTTAAGAACCACTAATGTAAAGGTTTTTCTGTTAACTGCAATGGAGACACATGCAGACAGCAAAAGCAACTTTAAAAAAATGTTATGGCCCCTTCCATCAACATTTAAGGATTTACTTTATATTAGTGCTAATACAGGCAGACCTCAGAGATACTTCTGGTTCAGTTCCAGACCACCACCATAAAGCAAATATAGCAAGAAAGCAAGCCACACGAATATTTTGGTTTCCCAGTGCATATAAAAGTTGTTTACACTATAGTCTATGAAGTATGTAATAGCATTGTCTAAAAAAAGAACATACCTTAATTAAAAAATACTTTATTGCTAAAAACTCTTAACCATTATCCAACAATGCAGTTTTGTCACAAACCTTCAATTTGTAAAAAACAAGTTATCTGCGAAATGGATAAAGTGAAGCGCAATAAAACAAGGTGTGCCTGTAATGCATAACTCAAGTTCTTTTTCCAGGAATTACTTCACATAGTCCTTTGCACAGTTATAAAAGATTCTCACCTAAGGTCAAAAGCAAGAGCAATCCAAAATTCCACTTCACTAACCTGTCACATAAGCTTAACCACTGACCCGTTACATAGCCCTCTTTGTTCCTAAAATACAATTCTGCAGACATATTCAGATTTCCCCCAAATCGGTTGCTCCTATTTCTTTAGTAATTTGCCAAAGTTCATGTCTACAATTTGGAGAAAAGTCAATGTAGAAACCAGTGCTTGCCAACAGGAAACCAGAATGCACACCAAGAAAAATTTATGCAACAGATGGAACAAAGATGAATGCCTTGGTGTATGTTTACTTAGGAAACCAAAGTTACAAGGAAACATCTAGATATCAAGAGCAAAACTAAAGATTAAAAAAAACAACTTCATGTTTAAAGACATGATTGCTATTCATCATATAAATGATTGTTATCACTGTATGTTTTCTTTTTTTTTAAACTGGTTATTTCAAATGATCTTTTGCAGAGACGTACAAGATCCTCAATGATCTGTGTCAATAGCAACCCAACTTCAACTGCATGAATACACCACACCTTCACCCAGTGAACAATCTGCATTCGTTTCTAAAGGCCATGGTTGGAAGCTCATTGCAATTCTCAACTCTGACAGGTCTTAAATGCCTCCTCTGTTTCTCCCAGGCTGCTTCTCTCTAATCACAGGGGCCTAATACGGGGATGTCCTCTCTCTCAAACGTCCCTAATTCACCAAAGCGTCCTATTAGCACTTCGACCACCAGCAGCCCCACAATGCAGACACGGCCGTTACTGTTCAAGTCTGAAAGGGACCAAAATGAAGGTCAAGTATTTCCATTTTCTACCCAGAAATAAAGAGAAAATATCATACAAGCACAGTCTTTAAATATATCTCGATTACAATGGCGCTTATGCCGAAACAGCCGTAACACATGTACGGTGTAAAAGCCACAAATCAAGCTTAAGTTAGGTTGGAGATCTGCTGTGTGTAACAGCCAGAGAAGTGCCAACACAGAGCTCACGAGGGGTGAAGAGAAGGGGTCAGAATAACTGGGGAAGGCTTCACAGTGGGAGGAAGACCCTGGAAGACTCGTACTATTTGGACAGGAGAAGAAGGGACTCCAGAGGCGGGCAGCAGCATTAACACGGGCCTGGAGGCAGGAATGAGGACGGCATGTGGCAAGGCCAGTGAAGGCATGGCCACAGCCGGAGCAGAGCAGGGGCCCTGGAAAGGCATGTTAGCTAAGGCTGAAGAGGGGCCCTGGGGACACAGCAGGGACGGCCCGAGAGCCTTGCCAGGCTTCTTCTCCACGGGGTGCAATTTCTGATGCTGAACAAAGCTGCCGTACCACTTGAAGGCTTTCCCACATGCCTGACACTCATAAGGCTTCTCTCCGGTGTGAACTCTCTGATGTTGAATGGAAGCAATCTTCTGGGTGAACGCCTTGCCACACTCCTTACACTGGTAGGGTTTCTCCCCGGTGTGAATTCTCTGGTGGGCGATAAAGAGTGACCTACACCCAAAAGCTTTCCAACATTCCTTACATTTATAGAGTTTCTCCCCAGTGTGTAGCCTGTGATGCTGAAGGTAGGCTGCGCTCCGACGGAAGGCCTTGCCGCACTCCTTACACTCATACGGCTTCTCGCCCGTGTGGATCCGCTGATGCTGGGTCAAGGCTGTGTTGGAGCTCAGACCTTTGCCACACTCCTTACATTCATAGGGTCCTGCGCCAATGTGATTTTTCTCGTGTACGATACAGTCATAGCTGGACTTGAAAGCTTTGCCACATTCCTTACATTTGAAGGGCTTCTCCCCAGTGTGGCTCATCTGATGCCGAATGAGCTTTGAGTTATATCTGAAGATCTTCCCACATTCTTTACACTCGTAGAACTTCATTCCACCTCGAAGTATTAGATTGGGATTCAGACTGAAAGTCTGCCATGGTGCCTTGCTTTTAAAATCAAAGTGCTGAGACACGTTTCTGAAAAGCCCTCCCACTGGCATGCTGTGCACCTCTGTTTCTTCAGGGGCTTCCTGCTTTACCACTGGCTCTTCTGTCTTAGTCCAGGACTCACCACCTGACCAAAGAAACCACAAGTGTTCCTCGTTACTGAACTGGAAGGGAAACAGGATCCAGTGGTCCTGATTTTCTCTCGTAGGAAGTGATTTTTTAAAAATTACCGATAAGATGGCTACAAGCATCCATAAAGGAGGATGAGAGAGAAAAAGAAAAACAGTAACATATAACTGGAGAAGTGATGACACTGGAACCAGTCCAGGAAGTGCCTCTTATAAGGAAGGGCTGGGGAATGAACCAGGGCAGGTGAAATGTGCAGAATGAGAATGGGAAGGGGACTTCCCTGGCTGTCCAGTGGTTAGGACGCCATGCTTCCACTGCAGGGGGCTCAGGTTCAATCCCTGGTTGGGGAACTAAGGTCCCGCAAGCGATGCAGCACAGCCAGTTAAAAAAGGGGATGGGGGTAAGGAAAAGAGGCAGGAGGGGAAAAAAAGAAAAAAGAGTGGGAGAGGTGAGAGGAAATCAGCAAGAAATGGAAACAGGTTTTAAAAGAGAGAGAGGGAGATCTCGAAGAAGGGAAAAGACACCCGTTAGATGAGCGGCTGAGCAGTGCGGTAACACACACAGAGAAACAATGGATCCCAATGCCCCACCTGGAAGCCAGGAAACCACCCATATTCTGAATTCTAAATAATGGCCTGATAATTCTACTTTTTTTTTTTTTTTTTTTTTTTTTTGCAGTACGTGGGCCTCTTACTGTTGTGGCCTCTCCCGTTGCAGAGCACAGGCTCCGGACGCGCAGGCTCAGCGGCCAGGGCTCACGGGCCCAGCCGCTCCACAACATGTGGGATCTTCCCGGACCGGGACACGAACCCATGTCCCCTGCATCGGCAGGCAGACTCTCAACCACTGCGCCACCAGGGAAGCCCTGATAATTCTACTTCTAAATATTCCACATAGGTGTTCCAGTGGTTAGGACTCCGTGTTCTCACTGCTGAGGGCCAAGGTTCAATCCCTGGTCGGGGAACTAAGATCCCACAAGCCACACAGCACGGCCAAAAAAAAAAAAAAAAAAAAAATCCACATAATATTCTGGGATAAAACATTAGTTCTTTCAGAAAGTCAGCCAGAACACAAGTTGATCGAAGAGCTGTAGGCTACTGTGGTATTACTGCTAAAGGAACCACTATTTACAACGTTGCAGTATGTGTGAGAAATGAGGCTTGGAAACTTTCTTCCTAAAAGAAAGAAAACCCAAGTAAACAAAAGCTCCCAGGACTGGTAAGCAGTCTCTGGGAAATTTTAGGGTGGGTGGGTGTATTGGGTGTGGTATTGGGGGAATATTCTTGCCCTTTCCTCTATAGCCCTATAGAAAACAAATACATCGTAAACCTCACGATTATGACATCAGGAACTTTTAAATACTAAACATGATTTAAACACTAAAGAGGCAAATAAAATCATAGCTATAGCACAGATAAATCAGTTTGACCCACAGAATAATATTTTCCTTAAAAGTATGGCTGAAACCCTACTTCTTTGCCATGAAAATTGGCATAAAATTAAATATTTTCCCTGGTAAAGTGAGAAAAGAGGTGGTTTCAGAGGTAGTGGGTCACAGCTTTTCCATGGGAGGATAGCCATGTGGATGTGGACAGCGTGCAGCTATGCACTCCTAGCGACTGGTCCTTCCGGGCTCAGCGCGGGAGCTCAACAGAGGTCAGAGAGCGTACTGAGTACTACCTTATAAAAACTACAGGGAGCTTTGTTCTCTGCTGCAGGAGAAATATTTCGAGTAAACCAGGAAGGCAAACCAGAAAGCACTAGGTCCTCTTACTCACCTGGACAGATGCCTCTCAAAATCTCTGCTTCCCAGGGATCTGGGCCCCATGGTGCTTCCCCTCTCTCCAGCTGGGAGATCAGAACAGGTGTAGGGAATGGAAGTGCTTCTCCAGCAAGAAAGAGAGAGAGACAAGTTGAGGGGAGACATCCAGAGCTGTTCCTGAGATCTCTCTGCCCATCCCATCGTGGGCTAGTTGGGGAGGGGAGAAATGGACTGCCCAGGGGACCAATGGGCCACCAGGGGTTCTGAGGAAGGGGTCCAAACTGTGCTCCAAGGTATGGCCAGGGAGACAGTGATTCTCCTCAGGGAGAAAGTGCAAGCTCACCCTGACTCAGAAGAAAGGAAATCCCTCCAGGAAGGATGTATGTACTGATATCCTAGGAGGCTCCTCCACACAGGAGAGGGCCCACATCCCACAACACTGGAAGGATGGAGGAACAGAGGTCTCCCAGGGGTACCCGGGAGAATCCTCTCCCTCAGGGTCCAGAACCACGCTCTTCCCTGGGAAGTAATGAAGTCCAATTTCAAAGCCAAAGGGAACCTGAGATTTCCCCACTCAGCATCTCCAAAGGCTGATAAGTGCAGAACTCCCCTCTGGAGCCATCAAACCTAAGGACTACTAGAATCCCCAAGATATCTGAGAAGACGTGAAACTATCACAGAAGGCCAATGAGAGAGACCTTACCCAGGGAAGCCACATTTGCATAATTCTCCAGCATCACCTCCCTGTACAGGGCCTTCTGCACAGGCTCCAGGCTGGCCCACTGGTTCTGGGTAAAGTACACGGCCACATCCTCAAAGGTCACTGGCTCCTGAAACAACAGGTTCCTGCTGAAGCCTTGAGCAAGGGCCAGAAGGGGGCAGTCTGAGCTGCAGGGAAGAGATGGACCTGCCAGTGTCTGTGACTCTGAGCCCCATGGAAGGTTTGCTCTATGGACAAGAGCATTCAGCACCCCAGCCAGAGGCCAGCCAGAGGCCAGTGTTCCCACCTCCAAACTCAGAACACCAATGCTCTCCCACCTACTCAGCTCTGGGGCTCCAAACTGTCATCCTAACCTCATAACTTGGCATCTGGGGCTCTCCTGCCTGGTAACTGCATCAACCCCTATGTTCATTTCTCCATGGATCTGTCCCTCTAGCACCTGCTGCCCTCATGTACTCTTAACCTGTCACCTAATTTCTGTACACCAACCACTCTCTCTGTCTTCCCTCAGCTGAAGTACATATGCATGGCCGCATGTACTCCCTGCCCCAGCTTCTCCTGGCCTTCCCCAACAGCTTCCACTATGCGCAGAGGAGCCACTCCTTAGGAATAGTCCCAGTGCAGCTACATGTAAAAAAGTGAAGTTAGAACATTCTTTAACACCATACACTAAAATAAACTCAAAATGGATTAAAGACCTAAATGTAAGACCAGATACTATAAAACTCTTAGAGGAAAACATAGGCAGAACACTCTCTGACATAAATCACAGCAAGATCTTTTCTGATCGTCTCCTGAAGTAATGGAAATAAAAACAAAAATAAACAAATGAGACCTAACTAAACTCAAAAGCTTTTGCACAGCAAAGGAAACCATAAACAAAACAAAAAGACAACCCACAGAATGGGAGAAAATATTTGCAAACGATGTGACCAACAAGGGATTAATCTCCAAAATTTACAAAAAGCTCATGAAACTCAATGTTAAAAAAACAAACAACCCAATCCAAAAATGGGCAAAAGACCTAAATAGACATTTCTCCAAAGAAGACATACAGATGGCCAAGAGGCACATGAAAAGATGCTCAGCACCTCTGATTATTAGAGAAACGCAAATAAATACTACAATGAGATTCACCTCACACCAATCAGAATGGCCATTAACAAAAAATCTACTAACAATAAATGCTGAAGAGGGTGTGGACAGAAAGGAACCCACTACACTGCTGGTGGGAATGTAAATTTGTAACAGCCACTATGGAGAACAGTATGGAGGTTCCTTAAAAAACTAAAAATAGAGCTACCATATGATCCAGCAATCCCACTCCTGGGCATATATCTGGAGAAAAACATGGTTCGAAAGGACACATGCACCCCAATGTTCACTGCAGCACTGTTTACAATAGCCAAGACATGGAAGCAACCTAAATGTCTATTGAGAGAAGAATGAATAAAGAAGATGTGGTACATATATACAATGGAATATTACTCAGCCATTAAAAAGAATGAAAGAGTGCCATTTGCAGCAATATGGATGGACCTGGAGATTATCATACTAAGTGAAGTAAGTTAGACAGAGAAAGCCAAATACCATATGATATCACTTATATGCAGAATCTAAAAAAAAAAAAGATACAAATTAACTTATTTACAAAACAGAAACTGACTCACAGACTTAGAGAATGAACTTATGGTTACCAGGGGACTGGCGGTGGGGGGAAGGGACGGATTGGGAGTTTGGGATTGACAGGTACACACTGCTATATTTAAAACAGATCTCCAACAAGGACCCAATGTATAGCACAGGGAACTCTGCTCAATATTCTGTAATAACCTAAATGGGAAAAGAATTTGAAAAGGAAAAGATACTTGTATATGTATAACAGAATCACTTTGCTGTACACCTGAAACTAACACAACATCGTTAATCAACTATACTCCATAATAAAATAAAAATTAGGAAGCATCAGGAAGATGGTGGTGTGGGAAGATGCAGAGTTTGCCTCTCCCCACAACTAGGGCGCCTGCCAGACGCTGGTGGGGGACCCTGATGCCCAAGGAGATGGGAATAAGCCCCAAGTGAACCGGTAGGACGTGGGGGTACTGAGCGGGGAGGAGAGGCGGAGGCTAGATAGGACTGGCAGCCCTGAAGGGTGGCTGAGAGGCGGGAGGGGGTCCCATGACTAGTGGGACCCTCAGGGGCTCGGATCATGGGGAGCACACCCAGCGTTTCCCCTGCCCAATCTCCAGGACCAGAGGAGCAAGAGACGGGCGGAGGGCGTTTGCACCACCCACTCGGGCCCATGGAGACTGCTAAGTTCCCAGGCTGATTCCCCAGCCCTCCAAAGCCCACTCCAGGCCGCATCGGTCCTGGGGAGGGAGACCGGGGAGAACAGGAGAGGCAGGCGGGAGGGGCCCTCTGGGACTGGAGGAGCAGGAGAGGAGCAAGGGCATTTGCCCTGCCCACTCGGGCCCAGGATGCCTGCTGAGCTCCCAAGCGGGGTTACCCACCCTCTGAAACCAGAGGTGGGGGGTACACCTGGGCCCCTTCTGTTCTGTTGAGCCTAAGCCCCACCCCCCACCCCCGTCAGGGCCTTTTTCAGCCCTGTGGGTCCTAAGCATAGGACCTGCCCACCACCCAAACCTCGCCCCTGCTTAGGCCATGCCTTCCAGAGCCAAGGCCTTTTCCATCTTTTTTTTTCCCTACTCCTTGTTTTTACTATTATGGTTCTGTTTTACCTTCTGGTTGTTGTTTCATCTATATTTTTATTTTTATATTTTTTCTAACATATCTGTTAGCTTCCTAGTTTAATTTTATTTTTTACTTTGTTACTGTTCTCCTTTTTCTTTTTTCTTTTCTTTTTTGCACCACCCTGCACGGCTTGCGGGGTCTTGCTTCACGAGCTGGGGGTCGGGCTGAAGCTCCTGCGGTGGGAGCTCCGAGTCTGAACCACTGAGCTAACAGAGAACCTCAGGCCCCAGGGAATAGTCATCGCAGTGAGGTCTCCCAGAGGTCCTCATCTTGGCACCAAGACCCAGCTCTACCTAACAGCCTACAAACTCCAGTGTTGGAAGCCTCAGGCCAAACAATCAGCAGGACAGGAACACAATTCCACTCACAAAAAAAAGGAGATGGCAGAAAAATATGTCACACATGAAGGAACAAGGTAAAAACCTACAAGACCAAATAAATGAAGAGGAAATAGGCAATCTACCTGAAAAAGAATTCAGAGTAATGATAGTAAAGATGATCCAGAATCTCGGAAACAGAATGGAGGCAAGGACTGAGAAAATACAAGAACTGTTTAACAAAGATCTAGAACAACTAAAGAACAAACAAACAG
This sequence comes from Delphinapterus leucas, assembly GCF_059928025.1. Lineage (NCBI taxonomy): Eukaryota > Metazoa > Chordata > Mammalia > Artiodactyla > Monodontidae > Delphinapterus > Delphinapterus leucas. The sequence continues at coordinate 60,842,263 of NC_143138.1, forward strand.
AGGTGAACAACACAATAACTGAAATTAAAAATACACTAAAAGGAATCAATAACAGAATAACTGAGGCAGAAGAATGAATAAGTGAGCTGGAAGACAAAATGGTGGAAATAAACTGCCAAGGAGCACACTAAAGAAAAAAGAATGAAAAGAATTGAAGACAATCTCAGAGACCTCTAGGACAACACTAAACACACCAACATTCGAATTATAGAGGTCCCAGAAGAAGAAGAGAAAAAGAAAGGGTCTGAGAAAATATTTGAAGAGATTATAGTCAAAAACTTCCCTAACATGGGAAAGGAAATAGTCACCCAAGTCCTGGAAGCAGAGAGTCCCATACAGGATAAACCCTAGGAAAAATACACCAAGACACATATTAATCAAGCTAACAAAAATTAAATTCAAAGAAAAAAAATTAAAAGCAGCAAGGGAAAAGCAACAAATAACATACAAGGGAATCCCCATAAGGTTATCAACTGATTTTTCAGCAGAAACTCTGCAGACCAGAAGAGAGTGGCACGATAAACTTAAAGTGATGAAAGAGAAAAATCTACAACCAAGATTACTCTACTCAGCAAGGAACTCATTCAGATTCCACAGAGAAATCAAAAGCTTTTCAGACAAGCAAAAGCTAAGAGAATTCAGTACCACCAAACCAGCTTTACAACAAATGCTAAAGAAACTTCTCTAGGCGGGAAACACAAGAGAAGAAAAAGACCCACAGGATAGAAAGCCCAGAGTTAAGCCCACGCACATATGGTCACTTAATTTATGACAAAGGAGGCAAGAACATACAATGGAGAAAAGACAGCCTCTTCAATAAGTGGTGCTGGGAAAACTGGACAGCTACATGTAAAAGAATGAAATTAGGACACTCCCTAACACCATACACAACAATAAACTCCAAATGGATTAAAGACCTAAATGCAAGACCGGACACTATAAAACTCTTAGAGGAAAACATAGGAAAAACACTCTGACATAAACCACAGCAAGATCTTTTTTGACCCACCTCCTAGAGTAATGGAAAGAAAAACAAAAATAAACAAAATGGGACCTAATTAAACTTAAAAGGTTTGGCACAGGGCTTCCCTGGTGGCGCAGTGGTTGAGAGTCCACCTGCCGATGTAGGGGACACAGGTTCGTACCCCGGTCCGGGAAGATCCCACATGCCACGGAGCGGCTGGGCCCGTGAGCCATGGCCGCTGAGCCTGCGCGTCCGGACCCTGTGCTCCGCAACGGGAGAGGCCACAACAGTGAGAGGCCCATGTACCGCAAAAAAAAAAAAAGTTTTGCACAGCAAAGGAACCCATAAACAAGATGAAAAGACAACCCTCCAAATGGGAGAAAGTATTTGCAAATGAAACAATGGACAAAGGATTAATCTCCAAAATATACAAACAGCTCATGGAGCTCAATATCAAAAAAACAAACAATTCAATTAAAAAATGGGCAGAATACCTAAGTAGATATTTCTCCAAAGAAGACATACAGATGGCCTAGAGACACATGAAAAGATGCTCAACATCACTAATTATTAGAGAAATGCAAATCAAAACTCCAATGAGGTATCACCTCACACTGGTCAGAATGGCCATTATCAAAAACTCTAGAAACAATAAATGCTGGAAAGTGGCTTCTCTTGTTGTGGAACACAGGCTCTAGGCACATGGGCTTCAGTAGTTGTGGCACATGGGCTCAGGAGTTGTGGCTTGCAGGCTCTAGAGTGCAGGCTCAGTAGTTGTGGCGCATGGGCTTAGGTACTCTGCGGCATGTGGGATCTTCCCGGACCAGGGCTCGAACCCGTGTCCCCTGCACTGGCAGGCGGATTCTTAATCACCGCACCACCAGGAAGCCCCATTGGGTGGGTACTTTTAAATCTTATCTTTGGGACTTCCCTGGTGGTCTAGTGGTTAAGACTTTGCCTTCCAATGCAGTGAGTGCAGGTTCAATCCCTGGTCAGGGAGCTAAAATCCAACAAGCCTCGTGGCCAAAAAACCAAAAACATAAAACAGAAGCAATATTGTAACAAATTCAATAAAGACTTTAAAAATGGTCCACATCAAAAAAATCTTGTCTTTCATTTACTCTTTACAACATATATATGAAGTCAGAGTTGTTACTCCCATTTTTCAAAGGATGAAACTAAGATTCAGAAAAATTCATTACTTTGCCCAAGATCACACAGCCAGGAAGTGACACAGCTGGGACTTCAACCCAAACCTGTCAAACAGCAAACCTGGGCTCTTCCCACATAGCATGCTGCCTCCGACACGGGGCTCATGAACTTCTCCAAACACATAGCTAACCCCTGAACCTCATCATAACCTGGTGTTGCCCCATCTTTGGAGAACATCTTTTCAAACCCAACTTCCAAAATTACCTATCAAGCCATCTTTACTGTGCTCCCTCCAGGCCACGTGGGGCCCCTCCCCCAATCTACACTGAGCGATCAGCTAGCTATTTCAAAACCGCACACACCATCCTAGGAGCCAGAGCCTCTGCATCTTCCATGAGATGTAGGAGCAGTTTCTAACGGTGTCCACTGGCTACCTTCTCTGCTTCTATAGACAGCACAGTGCAGACCACAGAGACTGGGCTCAGCCTGGAGGGGTTTCCTGCCTTCTGCACCTTCTCACCTTCATGACCCCGCAGATGATTCCGTCTCCTAGGAGATTCTCACCACCCTATGCAGTCCAATGAAAAGGAAGACACCTACCCACAGGGGCTCAGCTAAGCCCCTTACTCTTTGCGTGTCCCAGTCTCTCCTGGCAGCCTGTGCACTGGAGTCAGCAGAGGGGACAGGGAGAAGGGAATGCTCTCACAACTGCTCCTGGGGGAAGCAGGGAAGAAACATACCCCAAGCATAAATGCTGGCAACTTAAACTGCTCCCAGCCACTCTACTGGCACTACACTCAGGTCTTTCTTAGGGGGTCCTTTGCAAACAAGAACTAAGGAACTCAGTTCAAAAGGAAACGTTGAGAGAAGAACAAATTTAGAAACTTCTCAAAGGGAGAGTTGACCCTTAAGCTGGGCAATGACGAGGCTCAAAGGGCCCCCCAAATAGCTTGAGCCCCAAATCCAAACATCAGACAGAACCATGATGTCCTGTGAGTAATCACTGCTTCAACAACAAGGCATTAAAGGGCTTCTGATGACAGCGGCCACAGGCTCACAGGTAAACCAAAGTTCACCTCTGCGTGCAGCAAGTCAAACCTCACTCCCTCGCATCTTCAGAGCTGTTCTCACAACTTTCTCCACCCAGTACCATCTTCCTCCCCAAACTGTTCTTCCCATCTGCTGTCAAATAACCCCAGGTATCATGAGTCCAAAAAAATGCCTATTATTAAAGGAGAACTTACTTTTTCAAGACAGTTAGGTTGTTGATACATTCTTCTTCCTCCTATGGATGGCCCCTATGTACCTCAACTTATTTTAATTTTCTCCACAGTATTTTTCATCATCTGACAAATTATACTTTTATTGTCTATCTCCCCCCACCAGGTTGTAAGTCATGAGGCAAGGATTCTGTTTTGTTCATTATTGGTTTACTAGCACACAGTACATTTGCCTGGCAGATGCAAGATGATTAATATGAATTTGCTGAAAGAATTAATTTCAAAAATGGTTTGATCACCAATAAAAATTTTTATACTTATGAAGAAGGTCAGAAAACAACAGCAAATACCACCTTAACAGTGAAGTGCCAGAGCACATCCATTAAAGTTGATGGTTGATAATTTACCAGGCACTGAGGTTCTACTTTCTGTGAAAGACTGGAGGAGGAGCATAAATATAGGAAAGAAACATAAACATCTTTGCAGATGAAATAGCTATCTGCCTAAAAAATATCCAAGACGCAGGAGAATAAACAAAAAACATTTAAAACTGACAAAATAATTCATTAAGTTAGCTAGATATAGGATAAGTGAACAAAAAAGATTACCTTTCCTAAATACCACCATAAACAATTAGAAGACAAAAAAAGAGAAAATTCATAAAATTTTCATAAAATTCATAAAATTCAAAAAAGAGCTATTCATATGAAAATAGCTAAGAACCGACCTAACAAAAACCTGCAAAACCAAGACAAGAAAACTAAATGTTTATTAAAATAAATAAAAGAGGAACTGAATAAATTGAAACATACAGTGTTTCTGAATGGGAAGAATCAAACTTGTAAAGAAGTCAATTACCCCAATTTTGCCTAGGAATTCAAAACAATCCACTCCCCCACCAAAAAATCAATGAGATTTATACAGGGGTAGGGGATCATTTTGAGTAATCTGAAAAAATTAAGTGTGAAAGACTAGCTGAGAAGGTTTTGAAGGAAATACATTTTTGAAAGAAATGATGAGGGGTAATTAAACCCTACCTTAAAAAGACAATACTTCAAGAAAACGAGACTACAAGCCATAGATAGTGAGAAAATATTTTAAAAGACATAATAAAGGACTATTATCCCAAGTATATAGAAAACTCTTAAAACTCAATAAGAAAATGAACAACCCGATTCAAAAAATGGGCAAAAGACCTGAACAGGTACCTCACCAAAGAAGTTATACAGACGGCAAACAGGTATATGAAAAGATGCTATACAACAGCGGTCCCTAACCAAGGACCAGTTTCGTGGAAGACAATTTTTCCACGGACTGGACGGGGGTGTTGGGGGTGGTTCAGGCGGTAATGTGAGCGATGGGGAGCGGCCGATGAAGCTTCGCTTGATCGCCGCTTACCTTCTGCTGTGCAGCCTGGTTCCTAACAGGACCAGTCCAGTACCGGTCCTTGGCCTCGGGGTTGGGGACCCCTGCTCTACAACATATGTCTTCAGGCAAATGCAAATTAAATCAATGAGATCTACACATCTATTAGAATTGCCAAAATCCAAAACACTGACAATACCAAATGCTGGCAAGGATGTGGAGCAACACAAACACTCATTCATTGCTGGCAGGAATACAAACTGGTGTGGCCACTCTGGAAGACATTTAACAGCTTCTTACAAAACTAAACATACTCTTACCATATGATCCAGCAATCATGCTCCTCGGTAGCTTCCCAATGAGTTGAAAACTTACGTCCACACAAAAACCTGCACAAGGATGTTTATAGCAGCTTTATTCATAATTGCCAAAACTTGGAAGCAACCAAGATGTCCTTCAGTAGGTGAATGGAGAAATAAACTGTGGTACAATCAGTCAATGGAATATTACTCAGCACTAAAACGAAATAAGCTATCAAGCCATGAAAAGTCACACAAGACCTTAAATGAATACTGCTAAATGAATAAAACCAAAATGAAAAGGTATGATACCAACTACACAACATCCTGGAAAAGGCAAAAAGATCAATAGTTGCCAGCAAGGGAGGGCAGAACACAGAGAATTTTTAGAGCCTTTGAAGAGGCTCTGTATGATACTACAATAATAGATACATACCATTACACATTTGTAACCCATAGAATGTACAACACCAAGAGTGAACCCTGGGCTTCCCAGGTAGCACAGTGGTTAAGAATCTACCTGCCAATGTAGGGGACATGGGTTTGAGCCCTGGCCAGGAAGATCTCGCATGCCGTGGAGCAACTAAGCCCGTGCGCCACAACCACTGAGCCTGCGCTCTAGAGCCCACGAGCCACAACTACTGAAGGCCGTGTGCCACAACTACTGAAGCTTGTGCTCCTACAGCCTGTGCTCCAAAACAAGAGAAGCCACTGCAATGAGAAGGCCTCGCACTGCAACAAAGAGTAGCCCCCGCTCGCTACAACTAGAGAAAGCCCGCGTGCAGCAATGAAGACCCAACGCAGCCAAAGAATAAATTAAATAAATAAACTAAATCTACTAAAAAAAAGAGTGAACGCTAATGAAAGCTACGGACTTTATGTGACTATGATGTGTCAATGTAGGATCATCAATTGTAACTAATGTACCACTCTGATAACGATGGAGGCTCTGCATGTGTGGAGCCAGGAAGCATATGGGGACTCTGTGCTTTTTGCTCAATTTTGCTATGAACCTAAAACTTCTCTAAAAAAATAAAGTCTACTAAAAAAGAAAGGGAAAGGGGCAGGGAGAGCAATACTTAATCTCTTACCTGGACTGCAATATCATCCTGACTCACACTCTTCTGCAACCAATGCACCACTACAGGCTGAAAACCTTTTTAATATATAAATCCATCCCTTTCAACTCCCCTGCTTAAAATCCGTTAGTGTCTTCCTACTGAACCCAGAATAGAAACCAAAATCTTCACAGTGACCTCCAAGCCATGTGCCCAGCTGTCCCACCTCACAATGAACTACTTCCTCTGACCTCTCCCTGTCTCCAGAGTACACCCAGCTTTCTCTCCCAGCCCAGGGCCGATGCATTTGCTGTCCTCTCTGGAAAGTTCTTCTTTACTTCTTTCTCCAGTAGTTTCCAAGACTATTTCTACCTCATCCTTGAGGTCTCAACGTCATGTGACCACTTCCATGAGGGCTTCCCTGACCACTACCTTCAAAGGTAGCTTCTTTGGGGCTTCTCAAATTTGAGAAGGTGCATAAGAATCACCTGGAGAGCTTGTTACAACAGATTCCTGACCCCACTTACCCTACCCTCCTCACCAATCTGACTCCAAGTCTACAGTGGGACTAACAATTTGCAATTCTAATGAGCACCCAGGTGATCCTGATGCTGCCCACCTATGGACCACACTTTTACAAAGCACTGAACTTTAGCAACAGGTAATTATGGTAACTTATTTGTTTTTGGTAAAAGTACCCTCCATGAGAAAAGGGAACCTGTCTGCATTATTCAGTACTATGCACCTAGCATTTAGAAAGCACATATGGAAAAAACAATGCTGGTCTCTCTGGGATACATCTACTACTTGTGGAGCAATCTCTTCAATAAAGAATTTCTCTGGGGCTTCCCTGGTGGCACAGTGGTTAAGAATCTGCCTGCCAATGCAGGGGACACGGGTTCGAGCCCTGATCCGGGAAGATCCCACATGTCGCGGAGCAGCTGAGCCCGTGCGCCACAACTACTGAGCCTGCGCTCTAGAGCCTGTGAGCCACAACTACTGAGCCCACGTGCCACAACTACTGAAGCCCGCGCACTTAGAGCCCATCCTTCGCAACAAGAGAAGCCACCGCAATGAGAAGCCCGCGCACCACAACGAAGAGTAGCCCCCACTCGACGCGCCTAAAGAAAGCCCGCACACAGCAACGATGACCCAACGCGGCCAAAAATAATTTATTTATTAATTAAAAAAAAAAAGAATTTCTCTGATCTCGGCAGGCAAACTTTTTTTTTTTAAATCCCACATTCCTAATTTATCCACCACCCCCAACTCATTTCCCCTTTGGCAAGGCTGTTTCCTGTATCTGTGCTGGCAACTTTTATTTGTAGAACATGATCTGGATTTCCACATTCAGGGGGAATTTCTTGGCTTGGGTCCCCCTTTTTCCACTTAAACCTATTCATCCAAACTCATCACTCTGTACACACGAGACTCTTATTTCCTCCACCACGTATTTACAACCACAGCCCTTGGGATGGACTCAAGAGGGAAACCATAGCCTGGCCAAGTTAGGCCTTCTTGGTCCTTTCCTGATTACCTGATAGCTAATGTGATTTTTAAAAGACTGAAAAAAAGCTCAGCTCACCTGAGGCCAAGTGGTTTGGAGCATGGCTGATGTTCCCTGGCTCCGTGCACTGTCTTCTGGGTTTGGAAGAGCAAGAACCTTAAAAGCTAAAAGAAGAAGAGCCATGAGTGCAATAGTCCCTGTGCTACGCCACCCACAGCCGCCTACAGTCTTCCGTCTTTTCCTTTCGAGCACTGGCAGGAGGCTCTATCAGCCCTGCTCTGGCTGATCGCCCCAAACCCTCATAAATTGCACTGCCTGGTCCTCGGGACAATTCACCACCTGCCTGCTCTGCCCAAGAGCGTTCTGGGGCCCATTCACATTGAGCGGACCTAGTGATCCAAGACGAATCCCGTCCCTACAGTGCTGGGTCTGAACAAACAAAAACCTAAAAAAGCGCTTAGAGGGACCATGACATTGACCCCAAAAAGGGTGCCTTTGGAGAAGGGAGACAGGGGTAGCTGGATCTGGATTGAGCTAAAATACTTAAGTGTTCCAGTGGGTGATGATGACAGGAGACCCCAACGGGTTCTCCACCCAAGGAAGCAGGAGACCCCAAATATCAGAAACTTCGGTACCGGGCACGGGAGGCAGTTGGGCCAACTTCTTTAGGACAAAAAAGAGGATCACGCCTCGGTGGGCAAGGGACTGGACCAGGGCTCTAGGAGGCCCCGCAGCCACCTCGGCGGCTTCTGCGAGGCCCAGACACCCGAGCACCGGGTCAGAGAGGCGAGTTCAGGGGCGGGGTGCTGACGAATCGCTAAGGAAAGCGAGGAAGCTGGCGCCGGACGAGACTAGCAGGAAGAACTCGCCTGAACCAAGCCTGTTCCCCTCAGAACCCCAAGAGGTGAGTCTCCGAAAGCCGATACGGAACCGATCACGGGCGTCGAACGCCCCTCTAGGCCGTCCGGAAGCGGCCCGTCTCGGTGGTCCCCGCAGCGCGGCCTCACGTGACCTGAGGGGGCGGGAATAAGGGCGGGCTCTTGCCCGTGACGTCGTTTGCGGGCGCCGCACCGCTGTGTTAGCGGCGGGTGCCTCCGCCCCTGTGCTTCAACCGCTGAGCCGACTGAGGGCGGGCTGTGAGGGCGCTGATGCTACCTTACTCTACTCAGATCTCGGTCTCTAGACCTAGGTGGGCCCCAGTTAACCGACTGCCCCATCAGCGGTCGGCCGCCTTTATTCCCTGGGTCACCTGGAGCCTGAGCTGTGCGGGTGTGGGGAGAATGGCTTCTGTTGTGTCATCTCCTAGAGGCCCACGCCAGGCATCCCGCTTGGGTTCTAGGCTGGGCAGCCGTTAGGAGAACCATGGTTCCCATCTATCTTTTTTTGTTTTTTGTTTTTTTTTTCGGTACGCGGGCCTCTCACTGTTGTGGCCTTTCCCGTTGCGGAGCACAGGCTCCGGACGCGTAGGCTCAGCGGCCATGGCTCACGGGCCCAGCCGCTCCGCGGCATGTGGGATCTTCCCGCACCGGGGCATGAACCCGTGTCCCCTGCATCGGCAGGCGGACTCTCAACCACTGCGCCACCAGGGAAGCCCCCATCTACCTTTTTAAGGCCCTCTCCCTTCCTAGGACCTAGGCGTGTGGGGGACCTTTTAGGGCAGATTCATTTAACAACCAAAATAACAGTGACTAAGGTTGCCAGGCATCCTGTATATACAAGTCCTATATTAAATGATTTTGTCCTGTATTGACTTTGGCAGGATGCCCTAAATGTCCTGTGTTTAGCTTTTTTCAATAGGGTACAAAAATTCTGTAGTTGACAGCTATTCCGCCTAGTTAACTGGCAAGTAACTTAAATTTCAACACTGGCTGAAAAAAACAATCATACCTCCACAAATGAAGATCTGGATAATCCCTTACAGTCTCTCCGGCAGGTTTGTCTGAGGCAAGGAAGTTGCGGGGGGGGGGGGGGGGAGAGCGGCGGCTGAGAAGTGAAACATTAAAAGGACTGTTTTTCAGATTCAAGAAACGAAAAGGCTGTTCTTTGACCAAAGTTCCAAGCCACGAACGAGTAATTGCCCTTAAGACAGCCAATGACAGTGACAGTCTCACTTTGGTGACCCCTGCAACTATGCTTCTGAGAGTTATCAAATCAATGGCAGCCCCAATCTTCAGAACATGAGCCAATCAGTGACAAATGCCCTTGAAAGCTAGCCAATCAATGACAGTCCTACCCACTGGACAACAGCTAATTAGCAAATGCCTCACTACCATGACGATGCTTCTGAAAATCAATGGGTCAACAGTAGCCTTACTTTAGTGACCACTTCTTGCCAGTGTGGTTGCCAACATGAACAGACTTTTTCTTTGACCACTGATAGGTCTACTGAACACAGTTCCATATATATGGTTCCTACTCACCAAGTACTTCAGAGCTAAAAGGGGAAATTGGCCTCCCACTGCTAGAGGACAGAATGACCCTTGATATCTGTATATATGACTCTATCCCAGGAGTTACCTACTATACAGTAAAAATTACAAGATATTGCTGAAATTAATAAAAATCTAAATAAATGGAGAGATTTACCATGTTCACAAATCAAAAGAGTCTATATAATTAAGATGTCAATTATACCAAAATTGATGTACAGATTCAATACAATCTCAATCAAAATCCCAGGACATATTTTGTAGAAATTGACAAACTGATTCTAACATTCATATGGAAATGTAAAGGACCTGGAAATGCCAAAACAACAGAAAACAAAGTAGGAGGACTAACAATATATGACTTTGATACTTAGAAAAACTATAGTAATTAATGCAGTGTGTTAATGGCAACAAGATGGACAAACAGATCAACAAACAGGAACAAAACAGAATCTAGAACTAGACCCACACATATATGGACAATGGTGCTACAACAAGTTACCCACTTGGAAAGGAAGGGAGTGTGAGAGAGAGGGAGGAAGGAACTTGTATCCATACCTCATGCCCTATACAAAGTTTAATTGAAAATAGATGACAGAACTAAATGTAAAATCTAAAACTATAAAACTCCTAGAAGGAAAAATAGGAAAAAGCCCTTGTAAAATTGGGCAAGGCAAAGATTTCTTAAAAATGCCACTAAAAGCACAATCCATAAAGGAACAAACTGATAAATTAGACCTCATCAATATCAAAAGCTTCTGCTCTTCAAAAGATTTTGTTAAGAGAATGAAAAGACAGACCACAGGCTGGGAGAAAATGTTTGGAAATCACATATATGAAAAAGGAACTGTATCTATAATATATAAAAACCTCTCAAAGATCAATAAAAAGAAAAGCCAGTAAAAACATAGGCAAAAGATATAAACAGAGACTTTACCAAAGAAGACATAATGGAAGGCAAGTAAGCACATGAAAACATTCTCAACATCAATAGTCATTAGGGAAAGCAAATTAAAACCTTAATGAGATAGCATTACACACTTATTATAATAGCTAAAATTAAAAATGCTAACAATCTCAAGTGTAGGCAAAGATGTATTAGAAATGGAACTCTCACACAATGCTGGTAGGAAGGTAAAGTGGCACAACTTCTTGGTAGAACAATCTGAAGATACTTAAAAAGTTAAATATACACATACCTTATGACTCAGCCGTTCCACTTCTTTATTTACCTAAGAGAAATAAAAGTGTACATCCTTACAAAGACTTGAACACAAATGTTCACAGCAGCTTTACTTGTAAAAGCCAAAAACTGGAAATAACCCAAACGCCCATCAAGAGGTGAACGGACAAATAGATGGTGGTATATCAATAGTAGAATACTACTCAGCAATAGAAAGGAATGAACCACTGATATTATGCAACATGGATGAATCTCAAAATAATTATACTAAGTGGAGTTCCCTTAAGGTCTAGTGGTTAGGATTTGGCAAAAAAAAAAAAAAAAAAAATTATGCTGAGAAAGACACCAGACCAAAAAGAATACATACAAGGTGTTAACATTTGTATAAAATCCTAGAAAAGGAAAGCTAATCCAAAGTGACAGAAGGAATTCCCTGGATGTCTGGTGGTTAGGACTTCATGCTTTCACTGCCAAGGGCCCAAGTTCAATCCCTGGTCGTGGAACTAAGATCCCACAAGCCGCGAGGCACAGACAAAACAAAAAACAAGAACAAAAAACCCCCACAGTGACAGAAAGCAGATCAGTGTTTGCTTGGGGAGAGCCAAGAGGGAGGGATTACAAAGGGGCATAAGAGAAGTTTCGGGTGTTATGGCTATGTTTATTATCTTGATTGTGGTGATTGTTTCACTGGTATATACATAAGTCAAAACTTATCAACGACATTATGATAATAACACTTTAGTTTATTATGCTCCAGTCACTGTTCTAACTACTTCTATGTGTATTAATGCAGTTAATCCTCAGCACAATCCTGTGAGGTAGACGGTCACACGCCTGGGTTCATACCAAAGTTGGCCTGGCTCCGAATGATTAACCACTACCCTCTGCTTCCTGCAGTGGCAAAGTCAAGCTGTCTGCACGAGTGGATGCTACGACAGAACATATTTACTTCTCTTGCAACCGCAGGTAACAGAAAATAATGGTGGCTTCTTCCAGATCATAAAAAATAACCAGATGAAATTGCAAGGGAATGTTTGCTGATGGGAGATCACTTGGAACAGTAATGAGATGGACAAATTTAAGACAAATAGGGCCTTGCATCTCATTCAAAGGGTACAAACACCCCATTTTTGCAAAGGCATAGACTGCAACTGAGTAGCAAAGAGTCACTGCAGAGTCAGAAGTAGTGAGGGTGGGCACTGTACCCAAGGTAGGTCTCTGGAAGTCTGCACCCTATTAGGACTGTCCTTCCAAGATGCAGATGGCTCCACACAGATAGGGCCCCTCTGTTTTTGTGTTTAAGAGACTTCCAATATACAGATTTTAATAGAGGGTCTACATAGCTTGCCTTTTCTTAACCCTTGTTTAGGGTTGCACATCTGAGAAAGGATGCAGGGGAGATAAAATTTTAACAGGTACAAGGTCTGAAATGTCTTTATTCTATACCCACACTTGAGGGTATAAAATTCTGGCGGAAATCATTTCCCTTAGAATGTCAAAGGCATACACCATTGTCATCTAACTGTCAAGGTTGCTGTTGAGAAATCCAATGCTATTCTTACTCCTGATCTTTTGTTTTCCCTCTCTAGAAATGTTTTAACATCTTCTCTTTAAACCTGGTCCTTTGATCATTCACAGTGATGGTCTTTGATGTAGGTTTCCCCCCAATCCATCTTGCTGGGCACTTGGTGTATCCTTTCAATCTGGAAACCTTCCTTTGATGTTTTTAAGTTTGGGGGTTTGTTTCTTGTCTTTTCTAACTGTAAAGAGAGTTCATCTTGGAGAAACAAGGGTTAAGAGAACCTGAGGAAAGTTTCATGATGGAAGCTGAGAGTCTGAATTAAACATCTTAGTGGGACAGGCCAGAGGAGCACGCGTTGCAGTTATACAGAGAGAAGCAGCAGATGTTTAAGAATTAGCACAGTTAGGGACTTCCCTGGTGGTCCAGTGGTTAGGAATCCACCTTCCAACGCAGGGGAAGCGGGTTCGATCCCTGGTCAGGGAACAAAGATCCCACATGCCACAGGGCAACTAAGCCTGCGAGCTACAACTAATGAGCCCGCACACTCTGGAGCCCACGCCACAACTAGAGAGAAGCTGGTGCGACACAACGAAAGATCCCGCATGCTGCAATTAAGACCCCATGCAGCCATAAATAAATAAATAAATAAATAGAATTAGCACAGTTCAGAAAATGCAGTGATGACACTGATCAAAAGCATGAAGATGGGGAGAAACAAGAAGAGGCACTGTGAGCCTAGCTGTGGAGAGTGCTACTCTTGGACACATGTCTTCTGCACGTGGAGTTTCTGATGCAGGATGAACCTTCCACACCAGCTAAAGGTTTTCCCACACACCTTACACTCATAAGGTTTCCCACCAGTGTGGCCACGCTCATGCTGAACCAGGGTGATTTTCTGATTGAATGCCTTCCCACACTCCTTACATTCAAAAGGTTTCTCCCCAGTGTGGATCCACTGATGCTGAGTCAGGGCTGTGTTGGAGCTTAATCATTTCCCACACTCCTTACATTCACAGGGTTTCTCCCCAGTGTGCATTCGCTGATGGAGGATGAAACTTGAGCTAACAGCTGGAAGTTTTCCAACATTCGTCGCACTCATGGAGCTTCTCTCCAGTGTGGAACCTCTGGTGCTGGAGGAAGACGGGGCTGCAGCTGAAGGCCTTGCCGCACTCCCGACACTCATAAGGCTTTTCTCCAGTGTGGATTCTCTGATGCTGAATCAAGGCCATGTCTGAACTGAGACCTTTCCCACATTCTTTGCATTTAAATGGTTTCTTCCCAATGTGGATTACCTGATGCCGGATAAGTAAGGAATTATATCTGAAGTATTTTCCGCATTCTTTGCATTCAAAAGACTTTTCACCAGTGTGACATCTCTGATGTCTGTGGAAGTCTGCCATCCGAATGAAGCATCTGTCACATTTTCCACACTTATAGCTGACTGCTAGAAATTGTCTGATTTGTAGTGAGTTGTGTGCTAACACTAATGTATTTTCCCAGCTTCTCACACTTCTCCCTGCTCTCCACAGCACAGGCCTCCTGATACCTGGTTGACCCATCTGTGAAATCTCTCCTCTTTGACCTTGTCCTCTTAACCATCCCGTGGCTGTGCTGTTCTAGGTGGCTCCTGAAGCCAAGGTGCTGGGGAACATTCCCTGGCAGCCCTCCTAATGTCAGTCCGTGGGACTCTGCTTCTTTGGAAATGTGTTCTTTTGGCGTTGATTCTTCCTTGTCAGTTCTGGTCTCCCCGCCTGATATCATAAAAAGAAAATACAAGTGTCAGCCCCTAATATCACAAAAAGAAAATACTTATGCTAAAGAGGGAATAGGTTCAAGTGGTTCTGATTTGCCCTGAGTAAGGGGATATTTTCCAATATGTACACCAAATGATCAAAGACCACCACGCAGCAGAACCCCACAAGTGGAACTCTGTGAAAGAGGCCAGGGAGGCCAGCAAGGCCAGGAGCATTCCTGTAAAGAGCGTGAAGACTGGAAAACAGCACAGTCTGTTCACTAGGGCAGAAGGACCAATTGCTGTCTCCCAAGTGGATCGGATGGATCAGTGCAGATGTAAAGAAGTGATGAATGGAGAGCCCGAGGTGAGAGACGGCTGAGAGTGGAGAAGAAGGGGCAGTCGAGCAGCTCAAGTCCCACAAAAGGTCCCACGGGCTGAAATTCCTTAAGAGCTGCTTATTTTTTTAAATGTTATCCATGTCATAATCTTTGAGAGAGACCCAACCTCTGTCATCAAGTTGGCTCTAGTAAAGCAGCAGGCTCCTACGCAGTGGCTGAAGGGACCACGCAGGGCAAACACCACAGCATCCAGAAGGAAGGGGAAGACGTGCAGGCTTGCCTCTAAAAGAAAAGAGCACTGGACATGTGAAGAACCCTTCCAAGAATGGACATCAGTCCTAGAGACAACCACGTAACGATGGTTGTCCTTTTTCCTAAAACTCTATACAGGATGCACATACAGTCTAACACAACAATATGGAATGTGAAATCCTAAACTAACTAAAAAAGAAAAACTAATATAATCATCAGCACTGGGCCAGAGAAAACCCTCATGTGTTTACAAGCAAACTGTTTAGAAAATATTTTTTAACCCAGACAACCTGAAGTCTTGGGGTCATATCCAGGAAAGCACACAAGGCTGGAGCGGGGAGGCGGTGGGGAGCGATGTGCATTATTTTTTTTTAATATTTATTTATTTGGCAGCACAGGGTCTTAGTTGTGGCACGCGGGATCTTGGTTGCGGCGTGCGAGATCTTTTAGTTGCAGCATGCGGGATGTTTAGTTGTGGCATGTAAACTCTTAGTTGCGGCATGTGGGATCTAGTTCCCTGAGCAGGGATCAAACCCAGGCCCCCTGCATCGGGAGCACGGAGTCTTAGCCACTGGACCACGAGGGAAGTCCTGCGATGTGCATTATTAATGGACATTCTCTGTAAAGAGTCTGAAGAGCACAGGAAATTTTAACAGGCAGAGAATGGGTGAAGCAGAATAACAAAGGCAAAAAAAAAAAAACATATATGTATATATATACATATATATATATATACTATGTTGTTATTTCTAATTCTCATATCAATACCTCTCAAAATGAGGAAGCCATTCACCTTTCATTTACAAGTTTTGCTTCAAAAGTTCATCTATTAAAAAATACATATATATATATATTTTTTTAATATTTATTTATTCAGGCAGCACTGGGTCTTAGTTGCGGCACGGGGGATCTTCATTGCGTCATGCAGACTTCTTAGTTGCGGCATGCGGACTCTTAATTGCGGCATGCATGTGGGATCTAGTTCCCCGACCAGGGGTCTAACCGAGGCCCCCTGCATTGGGAGTGCAGAGTCTTACCCACTGGATCACCAGGGAGGTATCCATATATTTTTAAGTGTCCATGGAGGGAAGATGAAACAAGAACGGCAGGATATAGGTGGACTGTTGAGGTGAGGGGTACACTGGGTGCATGTGGCTGGTGTCTGCATATGTGTGAAAATTTCCATATAAAAATAAATTTTTAATATTTGTTAAGTTAGTGTTTGGGAACACATACTTCAATTTCCCATACAAATAATGTACCCTATGCATACACAGATTGCCAGACAGGCCCCCAGAAGTCTATCTTCCTCATAAGGTGGCTGACATCCTCATCTTTGCAAAAACAAACTGATGGAAAAATAAAATGTTTCTACATGACAGGGATGATAAGAGCTGCTCAGACAGTGTCCCTTGGCGGGTGGTGAGGTGGAGAGGCAAATGTGAACACGCAAAGAAATCTTGCAGCCACACCCTTCTTGGAAGAGAAGGGCTCTTCCTCACTTGAGGGAGGCAACCACTATAAATGCAGAACATCACATGTAACGATTCCAGAGGAATGAAAACAGTCTCACAAGAGAAGAAACACTGTGCATATTGAAATGTGAAAACAAGAAAGCAGGCTAAGCAAAAAAGGTAGGGTCTCATACTCACCTGGACAGACTCTTCTGAGGGCCTCCCTGCCCACGGGTTCCCAGGGATCGAGGCCCCATGGCAGTTCCCCTCACTCCAGCTGAGAGACCAGAACAGGTCTGGTGAACGAAAAAGCTGCCCAGGGAGAAAGAAACAGGAAAACAAAGGTAGAGGGAATCATGAAGCAAGGTCACCTCTCAGCCCTCTTTTTCTCCAGTGAGCCAGGTGGGGAGAAACAAAGTGAAGTCAGCCTGTGCATCTTAGATGACAGAAAATTCCCACAAAGCAGGGCAGAGTCTTGGAATAATCCTCTACTCAAGTTCCAAATATTCAGAGAACTTGAAGACGGAGGCAAAGGCTCTGGTGAGCTCCTGACAGCTCTTCATTTCCCTCCATGCATGGGGCAGAGTCCCTCCCAGGGTTAGAGGATAGTGATTTCAAAACCTGGGAACCCAGGGCTCTCCCAACCCAGTAGCCTCTGCGGAGCTCAGCCTCCAGAGCAACTGCCCACAAGGGTTATTAGAGACCCCACAAAGTCAAAGGAAGAAAGAAGGCAGGATGCTCAAAGGGCAGAGGCAGAGAAGAGCAGGGAGAAAAGATATCTCACCCAGGGAAGCCACATTTGCATAATTCTCCAGCATCACCTCCCTGTACAAGGCCCTCTGCACAGGATCCAGGATGACCCATTCATTCTGGGTGAAGTACACAGTCACATCCTCAAAGGTCACTGGCTCCTGAAACAAGAGGTTCTTGCTCCAGCCCTGTGTGAGGGCAGAGGAGCCTAAGTAAAGGGAGAGACTCACTGGGGCTGGTGTTATTGCCGAGGACAGCTGTCCAGCGCTCAAGCCCCCTACACCCCTCTCTGCAGGGGCCAGCCCTCAGCCAGCATTGCCCTCATCAGTAGGGGAGCCCTAGACTCACTGCATCCCTTGTGGTCATCCCCAGCGAACAGCCCTTCCTTCACCTGCTGATCTCTGTGTCGACTCTACTGTGTCCTGCTCCGTGTGCCTATGGGTCCCTCTGGCTCCTCTCCCCTACGTGGGTTTTGTGTGAACATGCACAGGGGAAATCTGTATAAACACAGCCCACAGAACTTTTGTACTGATCTCTACTCCCTCCCTAATCCCGCTAAGGTCACTGGAACACAAAGGCCCAACAGGAGAAGAGTCAAATCAGACTAGAGGTATTAACAGAATTTTGAAAGGCAGAGACAGGATAAATGGTAACTGACACAGAAGAGAAGGGAAAGCTGAATCTTAACTGCTGGTGCAGGAGGAAGCAAACAAAAAAGAGCCTGATTCACACCACAGAACAAAGGATGAGCTCTGGATATTTTTAAAGTGTGAACTGCTTTTTTGTAACTTGGTAAAATACTCTTTTTTCTTTGAGTTTTTATTTATTTAAAAGGAAGTTTGTTTTTTGTTTTGGGTTTTTTTTTTTTGTTTTCTGATTGAAGTATAGTTGATTTATAACTTGGTAACACATTCTGTTTCAAAGCACCAGGGAGGAGAGAGGACCCCCAGAGTATATAGGGAATGAATGAAAAATACCTACACAAAAGCACATCACTGAGAAGCCTCAGAAAAAGAGACTTAAAAAAAGATCCTAAAGGCTTTCAGAGAAGGAAAACAACACACACATGAAGACTTGGGAGTCGAGATGGCAAAGTAAAAGGAGTCATGTTTTTTAAATGCTGAGGAAAAACTTGCACTTCTTATCTAGATGGAGTCAAAGGGAACAGATTTATCCTCCTGCCTGAACCAAAATAAGACAAGTTACATAAAACAATGGTTTTCAAGATACTGGGTATGAGGCAATGAAGGATACCAATTCCTGAGAGATGGGAAGCAGAGAGGTGAGCCCTGGGATTCTACAAAAACACTACTAGAAGTGCTTTATCCAAGCAAAGACTTTTTCAATCTTGTGGACAGAAGTGAAAAGGGTCTTCCTTGTATGCTGTGATGCAGATTTCCACTTTTTAGTGCATTTCCATTTTTCAGCCCAAACTGCCAAATCTATCCCAATCAATCCCCCACACTCACTTGTTTTTTCCATCTTGATTATGTCTTAGTTTGGGAATTCTCATTTCTCCACTCCCCTTAACTCCTCCCCTTCCCCAAACACACCCGACAATGACAGATGCACAACGGAAGCCACAGGCCTGGACCTGGATCTGGATGCAGAGCTGACACCTGCTCTCTTGACATCAAAAGGGTGAGAGGGCAGGGAAGGGGAGCCACAGAGGCTGAAAGGATGCTCGCTCACTGGGCGCCAGGTGATCTGGAGCATGGCAGGCGTCTCTGCTTCGCACACTGCCCTTCAGGTCCTGAGATGTGACACTGAAAGGAAAATACAGAGGCACGGGTAAGAGTGATGCTGCCTCGCACCCTGCAAATACCTTCTGTCCGCCTCGGCCCCTTTCCATTCCGCTACCCCCTCACCACAAAGGCAAAGAAAGGGTTTGGAGAACCCGGTACTACACCCGGGGAAAGCGAATCTGTTACCCGGACACCGGCACCCGCATCCCAGGAAGCCACTAACCCCGCACAGTGCAAGCGAAGAGAAAGCATGGGACTGCAGCCAACCTCTGGGAAAGCTTCCAACAGGTTCAGTGGCAAGTGCGGTAACCGTCTCCCCTCCTCTCTAGGAACCTGGGAAGTTTCCCATCTCTGTGGTTCCCTATCCCAGCCGCAGCCGTCCAGTCCCTACTTTGGGAGATGGCAAAGGACAGAGCTGCTGGCCGGAGGCTCGGGTCCCGCAGCGCCCCCATTCGGTAGCTCCTCCGGGGAATGTAGGCCGGCTGGCTCAAGCCACAGAATGGTTTCAATCCTGGGAATTACCCAGGGTTCTCTGGCGTTCACTACTTCTGGTTGCCCTTCCAGGTACTGAGGGGACCATTGCTCCACATGTGCCCAAGAGGCCTGGGTTCTGTGGCTACACCAATGTGGGAGGATTGGAAATTGGAAGAGTGGAGCCCATCACTTCAACCGCCAGATGTGTATGGGTTGAGAGCATAGAGCACCTGGTCCAAAAACCTGGCCGCTGTACCACTTACTAGCTGTGGGACCAGCAGCAAGTTGCCTTGCCTGTTTCATTGTTAAATGGGTATGATGGTGGTACCAACCACAAAGGGCTGTTGAAGGATAATAATTAAATGAATTCATGGATTGACAAAGTGTTTACAGTAGTGCCTGGCATGTAATAAGTGCTTACAAGTTTGTGTTGTTTATAGAGATACAAGTGCTGCTTGGGCTCCAATGTGTGACACAGTGTAGGGAAACAGCTATTAACATTTAGCCTTAGAGCCCTTTCCCACCATATACCCGGATGTGTGTTCCAGGCCCAACCTGGAGAAATTCAGTGCTTCTACCCAGAAAGGTTTTAATTACAAAGGCATCTTCAATTAGTTCAACTACATGACAGAGGGCCTGCACAGTAACAGGAATGGCTTCTCTTCTGTGACCACAGGTGCTACAGTATCCAGAGACTTTCCTCTGCTGTTTCAAATGCCCAATGATGGGGGCCTTTCACGTACCGTGTAACCAGTCTCCTGCACTTAGGCATCTGCTGCACATTGCTCCAGCCCAGCTCTCTTTTGTAACTACACATATAAATAGATATTGAAACCAAATAGAATCATCTAGACAGTAACCGCAATCCAAAAGGAAGAACTAATATTTTTTAAATACATTAAACAAATGTATTACTTTGTTGCAATCAATTCATATTCATTAATTAAACTTCCTTGCACTAGTCACTTAAATGGTCTTTATATAATAGCTAAGATTTATGGGAGCTTAATAGGTGCTAGAAACTGTGCTACGGCTTTATAAGCATCATCGCTTTTCATTTTCACTTCTGAGATTGGTACTGTTACGTTCCTCATTTTACAACTGAGGAAACTGAAGCCAAAGAGGTTTAGAAGTAATCCGAGGCCACACAGCTAGAAAAGCCCATTAACCAATACCCGTGCAGTTTCTCCTGGGAGCAGGGAAGCATTTTAAACACCATGGAAACATGACACGGAATTCTCTGGCTCCACACCCCACAGCCTCTGATGCACTACTCAGTCCTCCTTTACTTCCCCAATAATTGTCGGAACTGCCTAATGTCATTGGTTTTGCAGTCCTCCTCCTACCCCTCCTAGATTCATGCTCTACTCATCTAGCATCCCCAGGGTGTCTTCCAAATTCTTCTAAGTTCCATGGCCTCCAAGGACAGTTGCAAACTACTGGCACAGGAGACCTGCCTCTTGGTAGACTTCATCTGTAGAAACTGATGTGGATTTGTAGCTCCCAGGAAATTTTACTGGCAGTGCTTCCAACTCATGCAATTAAATGGATCTTCTGAAAATCATGTCCTCTCTGTAGACAAAGGTATCTCCCACTGGGGATAATCTCATCTCACCTCAAAACACTTTTCCCCAAACACACCCTCACCCGCACAGACACACATCCACAGCTGCCTGGCAAAGGGGAACCCAAGTCAGGCCCGAGTCTGGCATAGACTTCTCTGAGAGCTGATCTAAGAAAAGCTGTCAGGAAGCCGTCTCACCTGGGACCACGCTGTCTGAAGCATGGCTGCCGTCCCCTGGTTTCCTGCACTGCTCTCTGATTTGGGAAGAGGAAGAGTCTCAGATCTAAGGAGAAAAGAGCTCCAAGGGAAACTGCCCCTCTCTCGCAGCCCGTACGTGCATTACTCCCCTTTACATCTCTCACCACCATCCCTGGGCTCCCTTAACTCTTAGGACAATGACTGCCCTACCACTCCATGGCAGTCCGGCCCCTCCCCTCACCCACAGAGCTATAACTGCTCCATCCACTTGCTGGCAAGCCACAAGGCTTCTCAAAATATGCCACAACACTACATTATCCAGAACTGAGTCTCGGCTAGAGGAGAATCCTGGCCTCAGTGACTGCTTGGGTTGGAACAGAAAATTTTTACTGAATATGTCCTGTGACCCTGACCGGTGACAAAGATTCTGTCCTTGACCAGACTCTTGGCAGGCTCCCCTGAGCCCCTTCTCCGCTAGGCCTTCAAACCCTAGCCTATGAAGACATGAACAAGACATTAACATCATCTCTAACAGTTCAAGGCCACATCCCTAGGATGACCCTACCCCCTCTTAGAGGGTCTGCTTGAGAAAATTCAAGGTTGTCTAAAGAATATAGTGCTTGTTCCACCCAACTCCTGAAGATAGGGCCTCTGTCTCCCAGTCTCTGTGGGAGGGGGTAGGAGCCTAACTTCCATAAGCGCCAGTTAGCAAACCCAGACGGGTTTCACTTGACTTCCCTGCTTTACTGAGTCTCCACTCGCCCCCTCTCTACTCTCTCATTCTCCCTTTCAAAGACCGGGTCACCTCTGTACAAGTCGAAGCTGAGTTCAGTTCACCCTGGACACTTTGACACGATGACCAAGAGAGGTCTCCTCTGGAGAGAAAGGGGGCGCCTGGACCGAGAGGGGCTACAGCACAAAATGCTGGTGGAGGCTTGGCAGCGGGTCAAAACAGGAAAAAGAGATGCTCAAGTGGACCGGTGGGTGATGCCGGGCGCACGCCCGCTCGGAGCGGCGGGAAGCAGGCGACGCCATCTCCAGCCGCCAACGAAGAAGGCGGGCACAGAAAGCCCTTCGGAGGAAGACGAACGAACCCGCCACCGCGGGCAGGGGCGCGGGCCTCTTCGGCCAGGCTCTTCCAGATCAAGGCTCTCAAGCCAGCCAAGACAACGAATGCGCCGAGCCACCTCGCCTCCGAGGCCGGGATCACCCCGGCGGACGGTTAACGCAACGGTCCACTCTCCCGCCGGAGAGCGGGCTCCCCCAGCCAGCGCCGAGGCGGAAGGACGGCGGGAGCCCACCGTCCGCTCTAGGAAGCCCGGAGGTTTCCTCTCGGTGGTGCCGGTCCAGGGCGCTTACGTGACCTTCCCGCTTCGCCGGGCCCTATCTCCGCAAGTTGGAGATGGCCAGTGGCGGCAGCGACGGTCTTGTGGCAAACCTGCCTGCCTAGATCTCAGCGGCTGGCTGCAGATGGGGCCGCAGCAGGGCTGGTGCAACTGTGATCGAAAAGCGGGGATTCTTGGCCTCCAGGATGTGACATCATATATGGAAACAAATGTTTGTATCTCTTCTTAATCCCCCCCTATTCCTGGGACACAGTCCAAGGGTGGACTGGTAAAGATTAACCTAACAGTCTGAAGTTGGCTCAATCGCTGTTCCTTCTAACTTGTTAACAAGGCAAAATTTCACATACTAAGTGCTAACTTTCCCGGATTAGGCTAAAAACTAGAGAATTAGCTCGATTTCACACTATAAATGCTGAGGACTGTCAGCGGAGCACATTACAATTTAAACTGAACCGTAGGAGCAGACAGAAGTTTGCCTCACAGCTTGCCTAATCTCTGTTATGTGTAGGGTACAGGGAGTGCACAGAATGAGATCTCCCTGAAGATGCTGCTTAGAAGTCTCAGCTTGGCGGGATGAGGGCAGGGGCGGGGGGCAGTTAAGGGAGATGCAGGGAATACCCTGCTGGAGGCTTATTCCTTCAGGAGGTGTGGCAGTGGTAGCTAGATTAAGGGAGAAATCACGCAGCCATATTGTTTTTCTGATCAACAACCCAGCTTCCACTTTGGAGTGACTGTGAACAGAGAAGGAAAAGTGGGAGAACTATAACCAGAAATGAACTAGATGGAGAGCTATAACCAGCGAGCCAGCCTTGCCACTGCTGGGTCAACTACACACATAAACCCCAAAGGAAAAGGCCCAAGAAACACCCTCACTCAACCCATGGCCAGAAGTACCTGTCTACCCCCAACACAGAGCACAGAGGAAATCAGAGGGGTTATCACTTCACATAACCCCACCAGCAAATCCACCCCCAAACCAGCCAGTCACAAGCCAACAACAAATGAAAGTCTGAATGCACAGACCGAGCTTACTGTGAGCCAGGAAACGTTAATGGAGGATGATCAACACATCCAATGGAAGACTATCAAAGATAAATTGCCCAGGGCTTCCCTGGTGGCCCAGTGGTTGAGAGTCCGCCTGCCGATGCAGGGGACACGGGTTCGTGCCCTGGTCCGGGAAGATCCCACATGCTGCGGAGCGGCTGGGCCCGTGAGCCGTGGCCGCTGAGCCTGCGCGTCCGGAGCCTGTGCTCCGCAACGGGAGAGGCTACAGCAGTGAGAGGCCCGCGTACCGCAAAAAAAAAAAAGATAAATTGCCCAAAGATTCCAGGCTGTAGGGAAAAAAATATCCTTAAGTTATCTTCGTTGCCAGGAGACATACAGCAATAGAAATGAGGGAAAAGATTGTAATCGAAGTCAGCAACAGATACCTTTTGGATATTTGCCCCCTTACCACAGGGTGGGGCCCCAGCAGCCTCATTACACTGTATGAACCACCCCCCCAACCCCCCACCAGAGGAGAGTAGGCCAGAAGTGAACACCGAAACTGGGCAATTCAGACTCTCCTAGGAATTTGGAATTAAGTCTGGGAGAGTCTCAATTCGGGCTGGTCCCTGGAGTGGAGTTGTAAACTGTAGGACCTGTGGCAACTTCTGCCTTGTGCCTGGGGATGAAGAAAATAGGAATTCCAAGAGGGGAGAGGAGATGGGAAGCGAGGAGCCTGCTGACACTCAGCCCAACTGTGCCGCCTGTGGTTCTGATTGCTTGGGTTTCCAGCCCCCGGACCTCCTGGCTGCAATCTTGCCCTTGGATGTCAGGATGCACACAGGAGTCCTTATAATAAATTAAGTATATTTTAGTTAATTCAAGTAGGTCTCTGCTATTCTGAAACAGAGTCCTACATAACGTACTAAGCCAAGTCACTGGTAAAGGTAAAAGTCTCAAAACTGAATTAACTCAGGTAAAATGACACCCACATACCTTTCCAGAGGGAAGCAGGCAGTCCTCATGCAAATTGGGGGGCGTGGGGCAGTCAGCTGGTTATAATGTTATTTCACTTTCAGAGAAAATAGAAACTCCTGAAAGAATACTAAGTTTTTTTAATTTATTTAATTTACTTTTGGCTGCATTGGGTCTTCATTGCTGTGCATGGGCTTTCTCTAGTTGCGGTAAGGTCTACTCTTCGTTGCGCTGTGCGGGTTTCTCAGTGTGGTGACTTCTGTTGTTGTGGAGCACGGGCTCTAGGCATGCAGCCTCAGTAGTTGCGGTGCACGGGCTTAGTTGCTCTGTGGCATGTGGGATCTTCCCGGACCAGGGCTCGAACCTGTGTCCCCTGCATTGGCAGACGGATTCTTAACCACTACACCACCAGGGAAGCCCCAGAACACTAAGTTATGTGTGAGTTTATTTTTACACGTGTCCTTTCTGTGAGCTACATTATGGCCCTTTTCAAAAAAACTCCTGAGTGTCTAATTAAGTGCCAGACACCTGGCAATGCTGGTCCCTGCATCAGAAAGGACAGCACGTCGCTCACCTTTCAGCACCTAGTAGGTGCTGTGGAGGCTGTGTAATAACATTCAATTAACAACAGGAAAAAGCTCTAAATGCCTGTTGAATTAATGAATAAAGGAAGAAATAAATGAGAAAATAAAAGTCACCAAAGTCAGAAACCCATAAATCTCTTTGTTGTGAGCACTCAAAAGCCACTTTCAGCCCAGAGCAGATCTGTTTACTTTTCCCTCACTCCTTGCTTTCTTCTCATGGTATAATCTGCTCCCTTCCAAACTATATTTAGAAGTTCCCCTTTTCTGAAGTCTGGCTAGTTTAGAGTCTCTCACCCCCACCCTTCCTTGCTATAATCCTCCCAGGTGCCCTTCCTTGCTATAATCCTCCCAGGAGCCCCTTCCTGTTTAATGGTGTTTTAGGAAAATAAATAGGACAAAATTTACATAGTTACACACATATATGTACACACACATACATATAGATACACACATATTACATATAAATATATATTATGTTTTTGACACACACACACATACACACATATATATGTGTGCATGTGTCAGAAATATGTATGATAAAGAAACCACAGTTATTGTCATTTTCCTATATTTTGATTGCTTTTCTTAACAATGATTCTGGATGAGGCATCTTTGCATATTCTGGAAGCTCTGACCACAGCTGGGTAAGTAAGTTTGGTTTCTGCCTTTTAGTCCCCTGAATTCTATGTATTGCACAAACTTTATCAAGGAATAAAAATAAAGAAAATATCCTTAACATCCTGCCAACCTTTTAACTTTCTCCCTGTGCTGAGGGAGCTTTTTGGGGTAATAGAACTTTTCTGTATCTTGGTTACACAAATGTATTCAGTTGTCAAAACTCACCAAACTGTATACTTTAAAAGGGTGAATTTTACTGTCTATAAAGTATATCTCAATAAGCCTGACCAAAACCAAAACCAAAACCATCTTTCTTTGCCCACCCTTAGAGACAATTTTATGGTGTTATAATGACAATGTATGTATCCTTTTCTTAGTACTTATCCCCATGTAATTATTTAAAGTACCCTTCCACGTCACTACACTGTCCTGAAGCAGTGATTCTGAGAAAGGTCAGGGCCTCTAACCACTGGATGGACAGTGTGGCCAAGCCAGTGAGATCATAACATCTGGTAAGATTAGCGTCCTTTAAACTCTTCTTTTTGGTGTTACCAAAGTCGTTCATTAGGAAATTAATTCAAAAGCACCACCCCTCACAAATGAATGATAGGGGACATGGAGTAGGTGTGATAACAGGCTGAGGCACATATGGTAACTGATCAGGAATGAGCTCTCTTCTAAGGCAGGAGCTACAGCAAGTCACTGTTGGGTTTCTCTTCTCCTTCCCTCTGGTGTTCCCCAGAGTGATGCCAACAGCATCACCCCATGTATAATTTAGATATACACCCAGGCACCTGCCCTCAATTGCACAAGCCCAAGTCACTTTTTGTACCTACATAGTTGAGTGGGCACTAAAAGTAAACAATGATATGGACGGGAACAGCAAAGAAACCCAAACAGAAAAAGCACATCCCCTTTCAATCATATTCTTGTCACTGATTATTTCCTTGCACTATAGCTTAGTTACACAAGATCCTCATAATGGTCATTATCAAGGTAATAGAAAATCCAAGGCTCAGATTCCCCACAATGAAATTTGCTACTGGCCCCACCAAATGGTGCTCCTTAAATACTGAAGGTAATCATTGGATACTTTTTCTGATTACTTCCTCCCACAGACTCTGCGTTTTCCCTACTTGTTGAATTACTATGGCTCATCTCATTGTAATGACATCCCCCTAAAGCCCAAAATGTTCTGCCAACTCTTCCAACTCTAGTAGCCCCAGAAGGCAGGAGCAGACTGATGGTAGGCCAAAACTGGGCATGATAAAGAGCAAATACTACAGGGAGTTCCCTGGTGGGCTAGGGGTTAGGATTCCCGGCTTTCACTGCTGTGGCCCGGGTTCAATCCCTGGTCAGGGAACTGAGATCCTGCAACCTGTGAGGCATGCCCCCCCCCAAAATATATATATATATACTACCGTTTGCTACCCGGGGGATAGAAGAGGGTAATCAAACACGGTCCTTAAGCATGAAACTTAAATGGAGCTGGGAAAACAATAATGATTTACTTATGGAAGACCAGAAGAGTATCATTAAAGACATGACTAGGAGACCAGAGGAAAGTCTGCTACCCTAGGGAAAATGGAGTTGAGAACATGAGGGAGCTCAGGGGGAATGAGATAAAGGGTTCAGGCTATGAGGGGATGACTTCCCAGGAGAAGCAAGATCCTGAAAGAAATGCATGATTTGGACAGGTGAAGACTTGGCCATTTCAGATGAGGGGAGCAGAATGAAGAGAGGCACAGAGGGAGGAAGCAGCACTGCACGTGGAGAAGACGGGGGAGACCCTGGCATGGCTGGGGCAGGGTTCGCATGTTGGGGAGGCGGAGGGGAGAGCACTGAAGTGGGGCAGTGGGGCTTAACCAGGGACCGCTCTGTAACTTGGGCAGGTTTCTTCCTAGTATGCAGTTTCTGATGCTGAATGAAACTTGCGCTCCATTTGAAAGATTTCCCGCACACCTTACACTCGTAAGGTTTCTCCCCAGTGTGAACTCGCTGGTGCTGAACCAGGGTGATTTTCTGATTGAACGCCTTCCCACACTCCTGGCATTCATAAGGTTTCTCCCCGGTGTGGATTCTCTGATGTATTATAAAGCGTGAGCTACAACTGAAAGTTTTCCAACATTCATGACACTTATAGAGTTTTTCCCCAGTGTGGAACCTCTGGTGTTGGAGAAATACCGAACTCCGGTGGAAAGCCTTGCCGCACTCTTTACATTCGTAAGGTTTCTCCCCAGTGTGGATTCTCTGATGCTGAATCAGGACTGAATTCGAGCTGAAGCTTTTCCCACACTCCTTACTCGTATGGCTTCTCCCCAGTGTGGATTCGCTCATGGATGACGCAGTCATAGCTACACTGAAAGGCCTTCCCACATTCCTTACATTTAAAGGGTTTCTCCCCAGTGTGGATTCGATGATGCCGGATAAGTTTTGAGTTGTAGCTGAAGGTTTTCCCACAGTCCCTACATTCATAGGGTTTCTCTCCCCCATGGAGTTTCTGATGCTGAAGGAGGTGGGCGTTTTGACTGAAGGCTTGTCCACATTCCTGGCACGGGTACGGTTTCTCCCCAGTGTGGATTTTCTGGTGCCGTGACAGTTTTGAGTTATATCTGAAGGCTTTCCCACATTCTTTGCATTTGTAGGGCTTCTCATTCGTGTGAATTCTCTGATGCTGGTGAAGGTCTGAACGTTGGTTGAAATATCTGCCACACTCACCACATTTATAAAATACCTGTTCTCTAGGGAGGCCCTGCTTTGCAATGAGATGTGTGTGGACACCACATCTTCCTTCCAGTTGTCTGGCTATCTCTTCTCTTTCAACAGTGGAAGATGTATGATCCTGGACTGGCAAATCTGTGAAATCGCCATTCTTTGAGTTTGTTTTCTTCCCCGTGTCATACAGTTTCAGCTTCTCTAAGCTGTTCTCAAAGTGAGGGTGCTGGGGAACATCCACCAGCAGTACCTCCATTATCGGTCTGTGTGACTCTGGTCCTTTAGAAATGCTCAGCTCTGGAGTTTGCCCTCCATTCTCAGTCTTGGTTTTACAACCTAGCATGATAAAAAGAAAACATAATATAATTGAATCACATTGCTGTACACCTGAAACTAACACAACACTGTTAATCAACTATACTCCAATATAAAGTAAAAATTAAAATAAATAAATACACACACACACACAGATAAAGTGAAGGGACGGAAAAAGATATCCCATGCAAGTGGAAACAAAAAGAAAGCTGGAGTAGCAATACTCATACCAGCTGGAGTAGCAATACTCATACCAGAGAGAATATAGTTTAAAACAAAGACTGTGACAAAAAAACAAAGAAGGGCATTACATAAAGATAAAGGTATCAAAGAAAAAAAAAAGGAAAAGAAAAAAGAAAACATAACAGTCACTTATTTATGCTAGAAGGAGAAAGGGATTAAGCAGTACTAGCTTTCCCAGGACATATATACTTTTTGGAGGGAGACATAGCCTCCTGATGGTGCCCTGAAGGAACAGTTAAAAACACTGGAGGTGGGGCTTCCCTGGTGGTGCAGTGGTTGAGAGTCCGCCTGCCGATGCAGGGGACACGGGTTCGTGCCCTGGTCCGGGAAGATCCCACATGCCGCGGAGTGGCTAGGCCCGTGAGCCATGGCCGCTGAGCCTGTGCGTCCGGAGCCTGTGCTCCACAACGGGAGAGGCTACAACAGTGAGAGGCCCACGTACAGAAAAAAAAAAAAAAAATACTGGAGGTGGAGAAGGAAAGCAATGGCATTAAGACAACAAAACCAGTGCAGACAGCAGAAACTGTTAATGGAGACGAATGGAAGAAGAAAAATGGGAATGGGGTGGAGAAATTGCTGGAATAGAAAGGAATTAAGAAAAGTAGAGGGAGGGAATCCCCTGGTGGTTCAGTAGTTAGGACTCAGTGCTTTCACTGCTGTGGGCCTGGGTTCAATCCCTGGTTGGGGAACTAAGATCCTGCAAGCCACACAGAGCAGCCAAAAAAAAAAAAAGGGAAAGCAGAGGGAGCTGAGGTAGAGGAAGGAGATCTCTGAATTACAGTAAAGAGAGCTGGGTAAGCAGCTCTCATGCCACACAGCGTCCAGAGGGCTGGGAGATGCTGTCCATAACAGTGGATCTCAAGGCCCTGTCAAGGCAAGAAACTCTAAATGCTTTAGAGTATTCTGTAATCTTTAAGGAGATGTGCTTTATAGCAAGTCTGACTGGGGCAAAAACGGTTTGTACCACTGCCGGTTGTGAGGGCTTCATAAAAGTACCGTAATTTCAAAACCTATGTGCTGTCCCCTGGGAGAGAGACTTACCCATGAAAGGAAAAAAGACATGGCTAGTCAAGACCCTTCTAGGACTGGAGAAGGCAACTGGCGGGCAAGGGGGACCCACACTCTCACTGGTGGCACTACAACAGGGAAGCCGTTTTTGCCTTTTCAGGCACCAAAAGTGAAACTTCTAGCTTAGTGTTTCTTGAGTTATTTTGACCATGACTCACTCAGTACACACATGCTTCCACACAAAAACGTATACACTCGTACAAAACTGAAACAGAAACAAAAGTTTCGCAGAATGATACCCTTAATAAGAGTAATGAACGTATGACAGATTTTATACAAGTTTGGTCTATTTTATTTAAGCCTAGCACAGTCTAGTCTAATTTTTAAATGCTGAGCACAACTCATTGAGGAGTTGCAACCCAGAATTTTAAAAACACAGTTCAAGATTCTCAAGAACAGTGGTCCTCAAAGTGTGGTTCCAGGACCATCATTATCTGGGAGCTTGTTAGAAATTCAGGTTCTCAGGCCCTACCCCAATCTGCCAAATTAGGCTCTCTGGAGGTGGTGTCCAGCAGTCTGTGTTTTAACAAGCCCTGCAAGTAATTCTGATGCACACTAGGGTTTGAAACCCACTGATCTAGAAACTAAAAGAGACAGTTGGAGGCTGTTTTTTCATGGTTTTAGGCTGTACTGTCTGATTAGGTGGTCACTAGCCACATGTGGCTACCTAAATTTAAATTAATTAAAATGGAACGAAATTAAAAATTCAGTTCCTCAGCTGCATTAGCCATATTTCAGGTGCTCATGTGGCTAACGGCTACCATATTGGAGAGTGCAGATATGTAACACTTGCATCACTGTAGAAAGCTTTACTGGACAATGCTGGTTTAAAGCTGCTGGCAGGCTAACTAAATAATGTGTAGCTGTGGCAAAGGGAGACACTGACAATTGCAGGTGGGTCCCTGGGAAAGGGTTTCATCAAGGTCACCTGAAGTGCTGGAGTCAACCTAAAGGTACTGATGAAAACAGAGTGTGGGTGAATAATAAAGGGGCATTTGGTTTACAGAGGTTCTGAATAGCATTAGCGATTGAGAGAGTATAAGAACAGGGCCAATTGAATGAGAAAGGCTATACACCAAATCTCTGGATGGTTCTTTACATTTACTTCAATTCAATATCTTTCAAGAAAGGAAGCCACTCATTCCCAATCATGCTTTCTGCAAACCAACCAATACTTCACATTAATAGAATGAAAGAAGAGAATCGTATGATCATCTCAATAGATATAGAAAAAGCATTTCGCAAAATTCAACATCCATACACGATAAAAACTCTTAACAAATTAGGCATAGAAAGAACATATCTCAACATAATAAATGACATGCCCACAGCTAACATCATACTCAAGGGTGAAACGTTGAAAGCTTTTCCTCTAAGATCAGGAATAAGACAAGGGTGCCCACTCTCACCACTCCTATTTAATACAATACTGGAAATCCTAGCTAGAGAAAACAGGCAAGAAAAAGAAATAAAAGGTACCAGAAATGGAAAGGAAGAAACAAAATTGTCTCTATTTGCAGATAACATGATTTTATATATAGAAAATTCTAAAGACTCAACAAAAAACTGTTTGATCTAATCAATGAATTCAGTAAAGTTGCAGGATATAAAATTAACATACAAAAATCTGAATAATTTCTATAAACTAACAATGAGTTTTCTGAGAAATAACGAAATTGATCCCATTTACAACATCATCAAAAACAATAAAATACTTAGGAACAAATTTAACCAAGGGAGTGAAAGATATCTACTCAGAAAACTACAAGGTATTGAGGGAAAAAAAAAATCAAAAGACACAAATAAATGGAAAGATATCCTGTGTTCATGAATTGGAAGAACTAATATTGTTAAAATATCAATACTACCAAAAGTCATCTATAGACTCAATGCAATCCCTATCAAGATGCCAAGAGCATTTTTTACAGAAGTAGAAAAAACACTCCCCAAAATAAACAGGCTTTCTTCCAAAAGCTAATTTATAACTTAGTGTTCAGGAATTCATAAACATTCCATTCTCCTGTACAGTTTCACACACACCCATATAAAATATTCTTACAGAAACAAGTTCTTACTCTATTCTGTTTATATTCTTAAGTTGACCAACAGAAACCTATTTTCACTACAAAAGGTTTGAAATCCTTTAGTTTTACAAAGAAAAATGACAGAAAATGAAATGTTTGGACTCGTCTTTTCCAGTTTGGGTCTGAAACTCCAGCAAGGGAACCTTTTTCATGTTAAATCATTAAAAGACCGAAGGAGGCAAAGCTGAAGAGGAACATGGTAGGTTCTGCTTACCTGTGCAGACACCTCTCACCTCTCTCCTGATGGGTGTCCAGGGATCCAGGCCCCCTGGTGCTTTCCCTCGCTCCAGCTGGAATATCAGATCTGGTTTGGGGAACGGAAATGCTGCTGAAGGAGAAAGAAAAGGAACAGGAAGCTGAGGAGAGTCTCCTCTGACCCCTCTCAGCCCACCCTCTGCTTTACCAGGTGGAAAAAGAAGTGATGTTCTAGGAGATGAAGTGAGGCCAGTATGGAGAGATTCTGGGGTGTAAGGAGGGCTCAAACTGTTTTGCTCAGGAGGAAGTTTAGTCTGGCTCTGAGAACAAAGGAAGTTCCCATTGTCATTGGAAGTGTGTATGGGGGAGCCCCAGGAGACTCTCACACAGAGGAGATGGGGCCAGAGTCTCCTCCAGGGAACTGAAAGAGTGAAGGAACAAACATGGAACCTTCTCAGTGCTCTGTGCCCAGAGCAAAGCCCCTCCCAGGAGAGTTCCCACAGGGAAAGAGGGGAAGTCTTTTTTTGGCCACACCTTGCAGCTTGTGGGAATCTTAGTTTCCCGACCAGGGGCTGAACCCGTGCCCTCGGCAGTAAAAGCATGGAGTCCTAACCACTGGACTGCCAGGGAATTCCCAAGAAGTCTCGTTTAAAACCAAAGTGACGACTTCCCTGGTGGTCCAGTAGCTAGGACTCCACGCTCCCAATGCCAGGGGCCCGGGTTCGGTCCCTGCTCAGGGAACTAGATCCCACATGCTGCAACTAAGAGTTCACATGCCACAACTAAAGATTTCACATGCAACTAAAGATCACGCATGCTGCAACTAAAGATCCTGCATGCCACAACTGAAGATCTCACATGCCGCAACTAAGACCTGGCACAGACAAATAAATAATAATTTTTAAAAAACACAAAAAAACCAAAGTAAACCCAGATCTTTCTCCAGCAGCTACTCCTACAACTGGGGATTGGGGAGCTCAGCTCATGGAGCATCAATCCTGGTAGTATTAGAGATCCCAGATCCATTAAGGAGGAAACCAGGAGCCCACAATGGCAAAAGCTGAGTTTTAGGAAGGAAGGAGGACTCACCCAAGGAAGTTACGTTTGCATAATTCTCCAGCATCACCTCCCTATACAGGGTCCTCTGCGCAGAGTCCAGGCTGGCCCATTGGTTCCGGGTGAAGTACACGGCCACGTCCTCAAAGCTCACTGATTCCTGAAACAACAGGTTCCTGCTCAAGCCCTGGATGGGACAGAGGGAGCGGCCTGAACTCCAGGGAAGAATCTCCTGGAGTCCATGGCTCTGAGCCCTAGGGAGGGTGTGTACTGGGAAGAAGAGCCACACAGCACCCCAG
This sequence comes from Delphinapterus leucas, assembly GCF_059928025.1. Taxonomy (NCBI): domain Eukaryota; kingdom Metazoa; phylum Chordata; class Mammalia; order Artiodactyla; family Monodontidae; genus Delphinapterus; species Delphinapterus leucas. The sequence continues at coordinate 60,875,954 of NC_143138.1, forward strand.
TCAGGCACAGCCCTCAGCCAGCATCCGCATTTTCAATGTGCTTGCCTCTGGGGTCCCACTACTGTCATCCCAAGCACACAGTGCAGCACCTACTGCTGTCTGCCTGGTGATCACAGCAACCCTGCGTCTGCTTCCATGGGCTGGGTCCATCGTTCTGGCATGTTTTCTAAAATGACCACAGCAGGTATCTTTTGCCCAGGCTCCACCCATTCTGAAGCCCCCATCAGGGCCTCCCACTCAGTTCCTCTCTGGACGGCCCCCTCCATATCTTTTAGTATAGACAGAGGGGCGATTCTTCCTCTTCCCAACATCTTGCCTTATTAGGAAGCTGTTTGTCCTATGAAGGCAATGTCACCTTCTCCTTTCCTAACACATCTGACTCCAGGGACAGAAAGGCAGTCTCCATTCTTCAACATGGACCTGTCCCTGATCACCTAAGCTCTGCCCGACCTGCCAACACTGTCCTCTTCACCAGGTGTGTCTCTTCCTGCCTCTCACTGGGGCCGTTTCCACCTTCCCAAGGGAGAAGGAAAGTCATAGCTTGTTTAGGCCATTGTGCCTTGTCCCGTGTCAGTTACTTTCACATCAATTAGCTCAATCCTTAGAACACATCTGTGAAGTCAGAATTATTATTCCCATTTCTAGATGATGGGGATCAGTGATAGTAAGCACTTTCAAATAGACAAAAGTGAGACCTCTTTATCTGAGTATTTATTACAAGGTTGAATAAGGAGCAAAAATTTCAAAATGAACTGACCACTTACATAAATTAGTCCTACTATAATATCTCTCCCTGAACCACACTGTCACCTATCCCAGTCTGTCATGACAACAACCGTCTCTTTGTTCTTAGTCCCTTATGGGTGGAAGAAATAACCAAAGAAGTATCGGAGCCATCCGATACTTTACAAGCCATCATTATAAAGATTGGTTCAGACAAGAACCATCGCTGGATGCTAAATCTAGGCGGAAATTTTGATGAGAAGCAGGATATGTTCATGCTCTTAAATGTTTCCCAACGGATTTATCAGTTGCAAGGGGAAAATAATAACTGTACAGTGAAGAAATCAGATAACACCTTGACCAGGAAATCTAAACATGGCTAGTGTGACTGATGAACTAGATTTCTAATTTTAATTTAAATAGGCACCTGTAGCTAGTGGCTCCCTTACTGAACAGTGGAGAGAACAGACACTTTGCTGATCCTGAATGTAATATTCTGTCTTTACTTCCTTGAGAGTCAACAGCTGAGACCATGGTCCTGATCTTCTTCCTTCACATTATGGCTTCCACCCTCCTCTCCTCTCTAATTATCGACGCATCCTTCGTTCTTTGTTCTCTGCAACATTCAGCTTCTCAACATCCGGCTCCATCTCTCATCACTCTGCTTTGGTCCTTTGCTAGTACTTCCTCCTTCTCCATTATTAAATCAACAGCGTTGCAGATTCCTCTCTGTGGGAAGCAGATAACAGAGCAGCACAGCATGACGGCTAACAGCACAGACTTTAGAGCTGTGGTTCTCAATGGGGGGCGGGGTGGGGGTGATACTGTGCTCAACAGGGAATATGTGGCAATGCCTGGAGATGGTTTTAGTTGTCACAACTGTCGGGTGGTGGTGATGCTACTGGCACCTAGTGGGTAGAGGCCAGGGATGGATGTTACTGTGGGGGACACAGGAGGGTCCCCCACAGCAAAGGGTTACCTGGCCCAAAATGTCAACAGCGCTGAGGTTGACAAACCCTGCTCTAGAGCCAGACTCCCTAGGTTCAAATCCCATCCCTATAGCCATTAGCTGTATGAACTTGGATGAGACACTTAATTTTTGTGCCTCAGTTTCTTCATTTGGAAAACTGGGATAATAGCAGTACCTAGCTTATGGGGCTCTTGTAAGGATGGAATGAATTAATATGTGTAAAGCAAACATCACCTGGCACATGATGTTATATAAATCTCAGCACTTATTACAACCACAGATGAGATTAGGGGAACTTCCTAAAAGATTCCAAATAACAAATGTTTCTCATAGAGACTGGAGCAAAGGCTGACAGTCATATCTATCTATATATCTATCTATCTATCTCACCTCTAAGAGGTCCTAAAAGAGAGCAACTCAGCTGAGAGGTTTGAGTTTTTAGCATCTCTTCTAGCTGGAATGCATATGACAGCTGGAAATCAAGCAGCCACCTTGGATCATGAAGTAACCTTTGGCATGAGAGCCAGTGCTAGGACAGTGGAGCAGAAAGACGGAAAGAACATGGAGGACTTCCCTGGTGGTGCAGTGGTTAAGAATCTGCCTGCCAATGCAGAGGACACGGGTTCGAGCCCTGGTCTGGGAAGATCCCACCTGCTGCGGAGCAACTAAGCCCGTGACCCACAACTACTGAGCCTGCGCTCTAGAGCCTGCAAGCCAGAACTACTGAGCCTACATGCCACAAGTACTGAAGCCCGTGTGCCTAGAGCCCGTGCTCTGCAACAAGAGAAGCCACCGCAACGAGAAGCCCGCACACCACAACGAAGAGTAGTCCCCACTCGCTGCAACTAGAGAAAGCCCGCACGCAGCAACGAGGATCCAACACAACCGAAAATAAATAATTAATTTTAAAAACGAAAGTAATTTATTAAAAAAATAAAGGACCTGGATGTGTGATGACAGTGGAGCTGCCACACTAGCCCTAGGCTGCCTCTCCCAGACTTCTTTGCTGTGAGAGAGAAGCTTCTATCTTGTTTAAGCGACTGTCGCTTGGGGTTCTCTTAGTGGAAAATAATCCCCCATGACTACTATAGTCCAGACAAAGCACTTGGAGAGAACAGACTGTCCCCAAAGTTGTTTAAACATTTCCTGACACAGAACGAATGTTGGCTTAAGTGCTGAAACAGAAGTGGATGGTCCAGTGTCCAGAAAAATGAACCAAGTACACATTGCTCTTAAGTTTCTGGGATGGACCTTTCTCATTATATGATACATCCATTACATGATATACCCAGCTTTCTCATTACATGATGTAGCACTCTGGAGAAAAATTTACTGAAATTATCCTGTACCACTAAGAAAACTCTGGAGGGAAAACTTCCTCCAATGCTGCATGAATTTGTGCCAACAATGGATACAGCCTCTTACGCAGGTTAAGCTGCAGTCTTTGCAATGGGCTAGAGGCACTGGCTTCAGCTCCAAACTCAGCATTCCTCCAAGAATTCACCTCCTTCATCAATCCACATCCTCCAATGCTCCCTGTTTGGGCTTCATTGCACCCTGACTCCGTGGTCTGCAGAGTAAACTCCTCTTATGGGCGTGCCTGTTTAATCTTAGGAGGCAGCCTTCCTCTGTGTATTGTCACGCAGACTGGCACTCCCCAAATTTTAACTTGCCCATTAATTCCCCAGATATTGTACAAATGTATCTTCTGACTCAGGAGATCTGAGGTTCTGCCTTTCTAATGAGCCCCCTAGTAAGACCAAAGCTGCTCATCTGTGCACCGTACTTGCAGTTTGCATGGACGTAGATTCTCAGTTTCTAGGAGAATTTCTTGGCCGGTGCTCCCCTCTTTCCCAACCTGATCCTCCCAAGTTTATCCTACTCTCCCTCATCAACTCCCCTAACACACTCCTTTGCCACACTCTTTGATGGATGCAAAGCTAAGCACAGGACTGTCCAAGGCAGGCTATGGGTCCTGTAAAGCCCTTTCATATCTGTTTTGAATATGGAAAGCTGGAAGAAAGCTCAGCTCACCTGGGACCATTTCTGGAGCATGGCTGATGACCCCTGGCTTCGTGCGGTGCCCTCTCTGTTTGGAAAAGCAAGAACCTGCAGAGCTAAGAGGAGAAAGAACCACAATGAGACTGACCCTGTGTTGTTTCCCACACTTGCCACCTCTTCCTCCCTCAGTCTCCTCGCCACTATCCTCGGAAACATACTCTTAGGACACTGTGGATGGCCTCATTGCACCCTCGCTAGGGATTCATGGTGTGCTGCAACTGCTCCTTTGTACACTCTATAAATTTGCCTGGTGAGGATGTAAATTCCTAGAAAGAATCTCTGAAGCAAGAGTCAAGGACTGCAGTGTATTCATGGTTTTTAAGAAAATCCCTGACCCACTGTGAATGCATTACTAAGTAGTCTGCACTGAATGCTTCTACTGATCATGAATGGCAGACTCTAAACAAGCTTCTGGAGAGAAAGTAGGGTAAAAGGGGTCCGTGGACCTCTGCACCGGCTGCGGAAAAAAATGCAAGGGGTGTTCCGACCCCGGGAGGAAAAGCTAAGACGCTCAACGTCCCAGTGGGCGATGCGGACCGGAGACCACATCCACATCTGGACACTCCACCCTGGGAAGCAGGCGACCCCAAACGTCACCTGACCCCACCTTGAGTACCGCGAATCAGAGGAGATCCGGGCGGCTCTTCGAGGCAGGAAGGTCTATCGCGCCTCTCCGGCAGAAGGCTGGGACCAGGCTCGTGGCGCCCCGAGGGCCCCTCCGCAGCGAGTGCCAGGTCCTGACGCCCGAGCTCCGGATGGGGAGGGCTGGGCCACTGGGGAGCAGGGTCGCGTAATCCCCAGCCGCTCGCTGAGTGCCGGCAGCCCAGCCGAACAGAGCCAAGGCGGAAGCGCTCCGGGACGGCGCCCTGGGCGCCTCTCTAGGAAGCCGGGAGGCTGGCCCTTCTCCATGGTTCCCCCAAGCCAGACCTCAGACTACTGCTCCCGCACCGGCTCTTTCCTATGGCTGCTCACCCCAAGTTGACGATCACTTCCTCAAGGACAGTTACCACTTGTGATGACGTTATACTTCTTGTGATGCTTCGAGTTCTGGCGCTAAGATTTGCTAGCAGCAACTTAACCTAATGCATGTAAAGCCCCATTCTCCCACTTTAGTGGCTGATGGCCTGGACTGTGACCTAAAATCATGAAGTCAGGGGTCTGACTATCCAGGTTCAAATCCTGTCTCCACCATTTATTCACTGTATGGCCTTGTGCGAATTACTAACCTTTTCCTCAGTTTTTCAGTTGAGAATGGTAATAGTTCCAAACTCATAAATTCAATGGATTAACTGACTCAGTCAATTCATGCAAAGCACTTATAACAACTTCTGGTTCTAAACTATCACACAGATACAGGCTGTAATACTGTGATTTAACAAATACATATTTGGGGAATTCCGTGGTGGTCCAGTGGTTACGACTCCTCGCTTCCACTGCAGGGGGCGCAGGTTCATCCCTCATCGGGGAACTAAGATACCACATGCCACGCGGCCAAAAAATTTAAAAATTAAACAAATTTTAAAAAAATGTTTGGTCTTCACTTCTTTCTGACACAAGAAGTTTCTAAAATCCTTGGAGTCTCCGGAGTAGTGAGACTGCCTTTGTGTTTCCTGGTAAGTCAGCAGCTGGGGGCTCCTAACTTCGGGGGTGACAGTTGGGGGGTCCTCGTCACCAGAGGAATCCACCAGGGGACTGGGACCACGTGGCTTGAATGCTAACCCCCACCGCCTGGAGCAGAGAGGGGCTGGAGATCTAGCTAATCACCAATGGCCAATATTTTAACAAACGTGCCTACCTAATGAAACTCCACAAAAACTCTCAAGGGATGGGGGGCTCAGAGAGCTTCCAGGATGAATACATGAAGGTGCTGGCAGGGTGGTAAGCTAGTGAGGGCAGGGAAGCTGTATGCCCCTTCCCCCCACACCTTGACCCATGCACTTCCACTTGGCTGTTCCCTAGTTTTATCTTTTGTGACAAACTGGTAACGTATTTCCCAGTTCTGCAATGAGCCTTAGCTGTAATAAACTGTTAAACCTAAGGAAGGAGTCATGGGAACTCCAATTTTCAGCTGCACAGTGAGAAGTACAGGAGGCCTGGGACTTGCAATTGACGTCTGAAGTCGGGGCAGACCCCTTAACCTGAGGCTCACCTGGGTAGTTAAGGGTCAGAATTTAACTGAAGTGTGAATTACAGAAATGGTGTGGGGGAAAAAGCAAAACAAAAAAACCCATACATTCGCTATCAGATGTGCTGTAAAAACTCATAAGCACACAATAAAAATACTTTGACAAGCAAGCATTCAAAAGTTTATTACTCATGAATGCTACCTGGAATACTAGAAAATGCAGTTCATGAAACTTAAAAAAAAAAAAAATTAATCCAAGAAAAGGTGGGACAGAAGCACTAGTGGTAAACCAAGAGACTAGTAGAAGACATCACTTATTTACATCAACATCAAGACTACCAAATGGCATCACCATTGCCACTTTATTTTGGACTCTTGTCAAGGTAAGGAATACGGCCAAGCTTGACACCATCTGACCTTCCCACTCTTGTTGCCTGGTTTCATTCAGTTCAACAGCACACGATCTGAATCTCAGGTATCACTCCATTTAAAAACACCCTATGGCTTCTTACACCCCACCTGCCCAACACAGACCCAACAACTGGCTTCCAGGTCCAGTGGTCTCTGGCCAGTCCTCTATATTCCTGAGGTTCATACCACCCTTCCCCTTACACCATCTTTCTTTTGGGTGGAAGCTGAAGATTCCACTTTAGACAACCCCCTCAGACAAGGACAGGTAACCCAAAATTGCCTGTATTTCCTCTATCACAGAAACTATTACACTGTATCACCTGCCTATTAATACCACCAAGCAAAAATGAGCTGTCCTCCTTGTTCCAGTGAGGCTCAGAAGCCAGCTTTTGATTAGAAATGATTGGGAACCAGAAACTTTAAGGAACCAATGTATAATGTATTTGTTTTCCTAGTTCATTTTTATAAGAAAATTTACTAAACTCGAGCATCAAAAGCAGCTGGGATTTTACTTATTTATGGGAAATATATTTGTACAAGGGAAAAAAAATTAACCCAGTGGTCTAATTATCACGATTTCCCATGAGAACATTACTTATGACTGTGTGATGACTGAGTCTGGGCAGAGTGGGACTAAGGAACTGATTCTCCAATGACAACATTAACAACCCTACCATCAATCTGCCTCATAACCCCGGCCCCAGTAACAGACTTTAATCCATACATTAAACAGATTTGCCAGCATGTCAAAAAGAACCTTTATTCTGTTTATAACAGCCTCTTATGCTTTCTTGCCACATGCCTTTGGAGCAGGTGCTTTCTGGGCTGGAGCTTTCTGACACTTCTGAGCCTTTGGAGGAGGTGCTGCCTTCTGGCCTGCAGCTTTCTGGGCAGGAACCTTCTGGGCTGGAGCCTTCTTACCCGCAGCAGTCATCTTTTTTGCTGGAACCTTTGCAGCAGCTGCTGTAGCTGCCCCCTTAGCAGCAAGTGCTTTCTTGGGAGAAGCCTTCAGGAGAGCTGCCTTTTGAAGTTTCTTAACTTCAAGCTTGATTAGTCTGTTCCTCTGAAAAATTTCAATAGAAATGTTTATCATATATGCATACAAAACACATATCCATCTTATATGTATGGAATATGTATGTATAGAAGACAACCCTTATGATGTGTAAGAGTCCTATAAGTCAACTTTGGTCTGTAAGCTTAGGCAAGCAGAATTAACCAGACAAACAAGTTTAGCGTTAGAATACAACAATCCTGAATTAATTAAAAACTTACCATTTTCCTTGCCTTCATGACTTTATAACGATCAAAATCTGTCATCTTGGCTTTCTGTTAAAAAAAAAAAGAAAAAAAAAATCTCTGTCATACCACCTTCTAATCTTCCCCAGAAAAGGTCCAAATTCAAATGACTCTAAATCATTACCTTTTCTCTGGCTTCAATCTTCTTGGCCCACCTTGTGGCTGCCCACTTTGCATTGATATCTGCCTTCTCCCAGGCTTCTCGGACATACTTCTGGCGGGCACTAGAAAGAGCCAATACCATAGATTAAGAAATCATCTTTGGGACATTCTTGGTGGCCCAGTGGCTAAGACTCCGTGCTCCCAATGCAGGGGGCCCAGGTTCGATTCCTGCTCGGGGAACCAGATCCCACACGCATGCCGCAGCTAACACCTAGTGTAGCCAAAAAATAAAATAAATAAACAGATAGATATCATCTTTGAAGCCACACAGATCCAAGGACAGCTTTTCATCCTCTGAAAAAGCGCAATTTATACCCCTCAAATTAAAAAAGCATAAGGAAAATGCCAAAAGAACCCTTCTCATTTTTTCTACTTCCAGCTCTAGTTGTCTCCATAGAAAACACACCACCTGGCACAATGTATCAATATCTTTTACTTGTTTGAACGGTGTTCACTAAGCCAGGATGTCTTAAAATCTCAAACACAATTTTAATAAAAATATGCAAACCATTCCACTTTGTGGGTTTAAAAATCACCTGATCATGTATATAATATCACTTAAATAGTGAATGTGTAGAAAGCATTTTCCTTTTCATAAAGAATGATGTAAAGTAAATCGTCATGCCTTATGCTTTTATTTTGTACAATAACGCTTATAAAGATTTGTGTTCAAACACCATAAAATGGAATTATAATCATTTTGAAACTCCTTTCAAATATCAAAACCCAGTATGCTTAGAAAATAAACTAGTAATATGTCACAGCACATATTCCATTGCAAACAACTGTCATTGCACAGCAACACACCATAGTGTTTAACTTCTATAACCTAAATCATGTCAAGAATCACAGAATGCCTTAATCCCTTACAAACAACTGGGAATAGAACCTCTTTGTGGCTGTCATAAGGAGATGATGTATGTTAAATACTTAATAGCCGACACATACAAAAAGCTCAACTAATGATAGAGTTGCAAGACACAATCGGTAGTTTTGTTCTGAAGCTAAAATGGACTAACATATGTTGGGGGAGCCACATATATAGGGAGGCTTTTGTTGTGTAAAACCTGAAAGAAAGGGGAACAAAAGAAAAAGGATGGGAAATCTGGAAAAAGGGAAAACCAGAGAGCTACCGGACCGCAGGGAATTTTAGAAGTAAATAATGCCTGTCCACTTCTACGATGTAAATCCCTCTTCTAAACTGCTCTCACTTTCACACTGCTTACTATGTTCTCAACAGAAAAACAACAAAATAGCAAAAACATTTCTAAATTAAAATAAGCAAGCTTTTGCTAGCATTAACAAAACTAGGGGAGGGGTGACGGTTGGTGGATAGTTACCTGTGTGGGAACTTGAGGATGAAGTCAGTGAGCTGCATGCATTTGAAAGGCATAGCCTGTCTCCTTACTTGAGTGCAAGGTCCATCCACCAAAGCCTAGAAGACGTAAAATCAAGGATCTCAGTGTAAAAAGGTAACAGCATCCAAAATGCAAATATTCTATACATTATTCCTTTCGGAATCATCAAATCCTTATATTTAAATTCTTTTCTTTAAAGGTTAAAAAGACTTAGCAACAGTAGCACAGCATAAAACCCAACTACATATAATTTAAAATTTTTAACCCTTGCATTCCCAACAAATAACTTTATGATTATTCACAGCCTTTGGTCAATCCCTCAGTTGTGGTGCTCTAATAGTGACAATAGCAAATAATGGCTTTCTGTGTGCTTGGCTTTGTTCTAAACTTGCTTTAAACATAATAACTGATTTAAACCTCACCTATGTTTTAGACCATAATTAGTTAAAAACTCTGCCTAGCTGAAGGAGCATAAGTATTACTCAAACCCAGCAGTACCCACCAATTCAAGTCTGTACTCCTAACCCCTATCTGCGTTGGGTTTCCTAAAATAAAGCTACCACCCGGAGTACTCCTATCCTAGGACGGCTGTTGGGACAATTACCATTATCATCTACACTGCATACCATCCACTGCCATGTGAAGCTGTGACACTCTTCCTTTGCACTTACCCTGTTCTGATCAATAACATCTACAATCGCGACCAGCCTCCCGGCATGAGGCCCAAAGGAGACGTAAGCCACGCGGCCAACCTCCACGAAGCGCCTGAACACCTAAAATTGAGAGGTGGAGGAGAGAAAATGATTAAACATACTCCCTAGTTTGCAAGGCTTTGCAGCTTAAAGGCAGCGTGGCTAACAACAGGGAAAAAGAATGTTGAGGGTAACACGCCCAGGTGCCATGAACTTAGACGAAATCCGCAGAGGCGGCGGCAAAAGCCAAGTTCCCGCTGGCCTACGGGGCCTGCACGGTCGGATCACCAGCCCCATCCCGGCTTGGCCCCAGTGGCCGGGCCAAGCGACTGGCCACACCACCGGTCCGACGCAGGCGGCCGAAGCGCGCACGCGTGGCCCAGGCAGCGCCAGGCCTACCGGGCCCCACACGCGCTCGTCGGGCGCGCATCCGGAAAGCTGCCAACTCCATGTCCTGCCCACCCGAGGACCCTCACCGCGCGCTACCTAAGACCCACTGGGCGCCATTCCGCGCCTCCACTCCCCAACCCAAGTAGAGATGAAACAGCATGGCAGGCAGACCCGGAGCCCACGACCGGGACACTCACCATATTGGCGGCGTTAGGGGAAAAGGAAGAAAGCCCACCCTACTGTGCGCATGTGTAGAAGGCCGCCCCGCCCCTGCGATGCACGAGACGCCGACGTGGGTACCGATTGGTTGGGACGTTCGCCCGTACGCGCACGCATGCTCACTGGGAAAACAAGCCGGAGCTCGCTGGAGCTTGCGGAGGCCGCGCTCCATTTCCCGGACTGGAATTGCTGGATTGGCTTAGTTGATACCGCGGGTTAATTTGTAGGGAGGTTGTCTCTTAAGACTTAAGGGTGAAGGCACAGAAGCTGTGCTTTCCGTTGTGACTCTGTCCTCATTCCTTTTGACTTCCTATTTTAACGTTCTTGCATCTTTCCTTCCGCTACTGAGTACGTTCTCTCCCGAATTTTGTCTAAATGTTACCGATGGCTTAATACTAGATTTTTTCTTTCCGTAAGTGACTCCAGTAATTTTATTAACCTTTCATCTTAAAATAATTCAGACTTTACAGAAAAGTTACAAAACTGGTACAAATAATTCCCATAAACGTTTCACTTACATTCCCCAAGTGGTAACATTTTACCATTGCTTTATCTTTTATTTTTTGAACCATTTGAGAGGAAATTGCAGACATGATGTTCCTTTATCTCTACACACTTAAATGTGATATTTCCTAAAAACAAGGACATTATTCTACATAATCAGTTCAGTGGTCGAACTCATTAAATTAATAATAACCTAGTGTTCGGGTGTTTTTTTGGCCACGGCACAGCTTGCGGGATCTTATTCCACGACCAGTGATCGAACCCGGCCCGGCAGTGAAATCCCAGAATCATCAGCCAGGGAATTCCTACATAGTCTATTATTTAATCTGCACTCCTTATTCAAATATTATCAGTTGTTCCATTTATGTCATTTCCAGCAAATGAAAAAAAATCTTTCTGGTCTATGATCTCATGAAGCGTTACAGTTTGTATTTAGTTATCACGTCTAGTCTTTAAAAATCTGTAGTAAATCTTTTCTTGTCTTTCATAGTACTGACATTTAAAAATACAGGCTAGTTGTTTTGTAGACGTTCTCTCAATGTGGATTTGTTGTAGTTTTCATCATGATTAGATTCAGATTATGCATTTTTTGGTAGAAATGACGTGCCCTTGATGCATCACATCAGAACGCCCGCAGGATATATCTTTGTCCCAATATGGCAATGTTAACTTTCATCCTTAAGGTGTTGATCATTGTGCTGACAATTCCCAGATGTATTTCAGTCCTTTCCTCTAAGCTCTCTGCCAGTGTATATTCCCAGGACTGTTCTAGCAGCTTTCTAAGTGACCTGCCTTCTCCATTGCTCCCTTTACTCTGTTCTCTGCTCACCAGTTAGAGGGATCTTTTTAAAAAGTAAATCGGATCACATCACTTTCTTTGTGTGTGTGTGTGTGTGTGTGTGTGTGTGTGTGTGTTTTAACATCTTTATTGGGGTATAATTGCTTTACAATGGTGTGTAGTTTCTGCTTTATAACAAAGTGAATCAGTTATACATATACATATGTTTCCTATCTCTTCCCTCTTACATCACTTTCTTTTTAAAGTACTTCAGGGAATTCCCTGGTGGTCCAGTGGTTAGGGCTCCACACTTCCACTGCAGGGGGCACAGGTTTGATCCCTGGTGGGGGAACTAAGATCCTGCAAGCCACGCTGCGCAGCCAAAACAGAGAAAAATGAAAAGACAACCCACAGAATAGCAGAAAATATTTGCACATCAAATATCTGATAAGGGACTTGTGTCCAGAATATGTATAAATAAATAAGTAAATACATAAAATATTTTAGTGGCTTTCTACAGTATTTACAATAAAATCTAAACTCCTTACTCTGGCCTACAAGGCCGTGCATCATGTGTTCCTATATCCAAACACATCTTATGCCATCCCTCCTTCACCATTGTGCTTCTTCAGCCACACTGATCTTGACCAGGCCACCAAGAACTGTCTTGTGCTGTGACTTTTGTACATGGTGTCTCCCCTGCCAGGAATGCCCTTCCCTCTTCATACTCATTGAATAGCAGTAGCAACTTTCGTCTTGTATTTTTTTCTAGATACCTCTTCTGAGACTTAACCTGACTACCTCATAAAAAAATTGCAGTTGTTCTGCTTCTCCCTTTTCTAGCTCAGCTTTTTGTTTTCCTTAGAGCTATCATCATAATGGCAATTGTTCAACTGATTTTTCCATTCGTTTAGGTTGTAGTTTTGTGCCAGTTGACATAAGTTCCATAAAAGCAGAACCTTGAAATCTTTTCTTGGTACAGTACCTGAACAGGGAGGGGCTCAGAAATTGGGTAGTCTTTATGCCTTGGTATCCTGCTTTATAATTTATAAAGCAGAAGGCGTGAATAAAAATATTCATAGCAGCACTTTCTTGGTAACAGCCCCAAACTAGAAACTACCCAAAGGCCATAAACAAGAGAATGGATAAATTGTGGAAGTTTGCAGTGATGGAGTCAACAGCAACTACATGGGAACAGCATGGATGAATTTATACCCAATACTGGGGAAAATAAACCAGACAGAGTATATACTCTGTGATTTCATTTATAGAAAATTCAAAACAGGCAAACTAATCTATGATATTAGAAGTAGTCACTTTTACCCCTGGTGCAGTCAGCAATGGCTGGAGGGGGAAGGGGGGTTTCTGAGCTGCTGGAGAGTTTCTTTGTCTGGGTGTTAGTTACACGGAGTGTGTTCAGCTTGTGAACTTTCAAATCTCTACCTTTATGATTTGCGCATTTCTTTCCCCCAAATACGTTTCCTGGCTGTACAACCAGAGAATCTTGATTTGCAGGTCTGCGGAGGGGCAAGGATCTGCATGTAATAAACAAGCTCTCCAAGTGGTTCATTGAACACACTTTGGGAAAGACTGGGATTCTCCAGTTACAGAATTATTTTTCTAGAGTTCACTAAATGGTTATGTCACACTGGTTTAAAGTCCTCCAAAAGTCCATTTTTATCACCTAATCTACAGGATAAAGTCCAAACTCCTTAGCCATTCAAGGCCTTGCATAATCTCACCCCAACCCCCATTCCTAGCTTCTTCTCTCTGGCCGTTCTGCGCCCCTCACCCCTAATCCCGCTATAGCTACGTTTCATGGCTTTTCATGCAGTCAGCCCCCCTCTTCCTAGAATGTGCTCCCCATCTTTCTCCCTGAAAAATGACAGTGCATCCTTGAAGAAGCATCTTTTTTTTTTAAAGGAAACCAGGATTTTCTTTTCTTTTTTTTGGTACGCGGGCCTGTCACTGTTGTGGCCTCTCCCGTTGCGGAGTACAGGCTCCGGACGCGCAGGCCCAGCGGCCATGGCTCATGGGCCTAGTCGCTCCGTGGCATGTGGAATCTTCCCGGACCGGGGCACGAACCCATGTCCCCTGCATCGGCAGGTGGACTCTCAACCACTGCGCCACCAGGGAAGCCCTTCTTTTCTTTTAAAATTTATTTTATTTTTTAATTTTATTTTTGGCTGCATTAGGTCTTTGTTGCTGTGCACAGGCTATCTCCAGTTGTGGTGAGCGGGGATACTCTTCGTTGCAGTGCACGGGCTTCTCATTGGGTGACCTCTTTGTTGCGGAGCACAGGCTCTAGGCGCGCGGGCTTCAGTAGTTGTGGCACGCGAGTTCAGTAGTTGTGGCTCTCGGGCTCTAGAGCACAGGCTCAGTAGTTGTGGCGCATGGGCTTAGTTGCTCCGCGGCATGTGGGATTTTCCTGGACCACGGCTTGAACTCATGTCCCCTGCACTGGCAGGCCGATTCTTAACCACTGCGCCACCCGGGAAGCCCATCCTTGAAGAAGCATCTTTTTTTTAAAAAAAAAAGGGCACACGTGTTCGAGCCCTGGTCCGGGAAGATCCCACATGCCACGGAGCAACTAAGCCCGTGTGCTACAACTGAGCCTGCGCTCCAGAGCCCGTGAGCCACAACTACGGAAGCCCACGCCCCTAGAGCCCGTGCTCCACAATAAGAGAAGCCACCGCGATGAGAAGCCCGCGCACCGCAACGAAGAGTAGCCCCCCGCTCGTCGCAACTAGAGAAAGCCCTCACACAGCAACAAAGACCCAACGTAGCCAAAAATAAAAATAAATAAATTTAAAAATATATATTTATTTATTTGGCTGCACCAGGTCTTAGTTGTGGCATGCGGGATCTTCGTTGCTGCATGCAGGATCTTTAGTTGCAGCATGCTAACTCTTAGTTGCAGCATGTGGGATCTAGATTCCTGACCAGGGATGGAACCCGGGCCTCCTGCATTGGGACTGCGGAGTTTTAGCCACTGGACCACCAGGGAAGTCCCTGAAGAAGCATCTTAAGACACCTTTCAAAGCAGCCCCAGGCGGTTTTCAGAGTTCTTCAAAGCTTCATTATAATGGCAAGATAATTCTCCAAGCAAGCCTTCTCTACCTCGCTACATCGCCGGCGTCCAGTAATAAGCAAGAACATCTTAAGCATCTATACGGTTCAAACGCAAGAGAACCAGACAAAGCACACGCCCAGGTCTGGTTGGCTACGCCCCTTCCAGGACACCCAACCGGCTCGTCCAATCACCGGGAGGAAGGGCAAGTCGGGGACGGCGCCAGGATCCAAGATGGCGTCCTGGCCCCACCCGTTATTTCGCGGGGCCTCTCCCTGCGGAGCCACGCCCCTGCCGTACGCCGTCCCTACGTGTCCAATCACTGAGAGGGAAGGCGGGTCAAGGTCCGTGCGTGCTACAAACATGGCGACAGGAGAACGCTCTAGAGCTCCGGTCTTTCGTCAGCTGTTGGCGTGAGCTGTGTTGGAAATTATGTTCCCCTGAAGCCGCGCGCCGCAGCGCCTGTCTGTGGCAAGAAGTGGACGTGAAGGGCAGGGCGGACGTCCTGCTTCGGGTTTCAGCGTTGAGGCTCCGAGCAGAGGGGTAGCGCTGATGTCGGCTCCAGGCCGGGCGATGCGGGGGAGGGCAGCAGCTCGCGCCCTTCCCCGCTGTTTCCAGAATCCCTGCGGGTGTCAGCGTGGCCAGAGCTGTCCACCTGTACACACTGGACCCCAGTATACCTGTCAGCTTCAACTGAGTAGATGTATCTCGGGTTTTTTTTTTTTTTCCCCTCAGTCATGAGGGATGGAGGCTTCAGTTTAGCAGACAAACTGTTTGTCTGGGGCCCAAAAGAGAAAAAAGTCTCAGCCTGTTCAAGAAATGAAGCAAAAGCTACGCAGAACCCTGACATCCTTGTTCCTGTAACCTTTCTGAGTTATGAACCAATCCCGGTTATGATGGAACTGGCATGGCCGTCATATGTATGCCTACCTGGCATGATATATTTAGGAATGAAAAATGCACGTTACTTCTGTGAAGTGAAAAAACTGCACAACCTAAAAGTTGAGAATTATTTTTTATTTGGTGGCTTTTCTGAGGACCTAAGCCAGGAAGACAGCCTCTCAGATCGCTTTGGGGGACTGCTCCAAAGAGGCAAGGGAGGAGCCAGGATATATACGAGTTTTCCAGCAAAAACCAGGTAGTGGAACATCAAAAGATTACTGTTAATAAAACCAAAAACAACTATACCCCAATTGGAAAAAAAAAAAAAAAAAAAAGAACAGACATTGCAAGTTAGTGAATTTAGGGCTTTTCTGTGTATGGGAAGTTGCAAGAGTCGGCTCATTGAAATTATTCCTTTGATATGCACCTTAGCTATCTAGGACCAATATACTGTTCTTTTTCCATCCTGAATCCCCTCAGAGTGCACAGTTGGGATGGCTTTAGTGGTTGATGGGTTGATGGCCGCAATAGCCTTTGTTTACTGATATGTCAGGCAACATTTTTCATTCACACATCTATTTTCAAAATTTTCATCTTAGGAGCCTGGAAGCTGAACGTGACAGGGTCCAAGCCCAATCAACCTAAGACCACTAAGAAGAGAGAGGGTTATAGGATTGTGGGGAGATGTGAAGTTTAGATGAAATTTAAATGAAACACTGTTTTGATAGACTCAAAGGAAAGCAGGACTTTCTAAAGTGGTCAACATCAGCCCTAGACAGCAAAATGAACCCATGGTCCTGTTTCTTTGAAAATGTTGTCCAGAAACCCCTTTTCTGAAGCTTTGCCCCTGGGTTGTAAATTGAAACTTTCATTCATACTGATAAACTGTAAAACATCAAAGTTTCTGAGAATCTTTGATTTTAGAGAGCAAAGTTTCTCAATAAGTAAGAAATCAGTAGTCACTCAAAGAAGAGGGTTATTATGACCCTTCATAGATGTAGCATTCATTGGCAGAAATATTGTTTCCTGTTAACTTTACAGTTGTCTTTATTTGTATCTGTTTTTCCTGCCCAGTGACTAGCCATGCAGGTTTTACTTTCTCAGTCAGAGCTAACTTTTAAAAAATATATATATATATTTATTTATTTATTTTGGCTGTGCCGGATATTAGTTGCACCACGTGGACTTAGTTGCAGCATGCGGGATCTAGTTCCCCCACTAGGGGTTGAACCCAGGCCCCCTGCGTTGGGAGCTCAGAGTCTTACCCACTGGACCACCAGGGAAGTCCCCAGAGCTAATTTTTACTTAAGAAATGTTGACGATATAGCAGGAAGGTACCCTGAGGGTTTCATCAACGGGGAAATTTTAGATCTTTTCTGTTGCAAAGCAGGAGGTAAACTCACCACAGGTGATGACATAAACTTGGATGAGCAAGATGTCCATCATGAGGAGGACATTGGCCTATTAAATCACAGGAACCTGAGTGAGATCAAATGAAGCTTACTTAGCAAGCTAGTGGTTGCTCACTTCCAACTTCAAGTTCCCAAAGAGGTTGATGGACCCTGAAATGGGTCAGGACTCTTGGGATGCAGTGCCCAGTTTCTTTCAGTAGTGCAAGTTTGTCTAATACTCCAAATGCCTGGATGGGGTATTTTGTGGTTTGTCTTTTCTGTTTAATAACCAAGGAGTTAGTGTTGGTTTCTGTGCCAATACAAATTGATCCAGTGTCAAGAAAAGATTTGAGGAAATACGGTGATAGAACAAGGGGATTAGCAGATGCTAACTATTATACATAGAATGGATAAGCAACAAGGTCCTATTGTATAGCACAGGGAACTATCACTTTGCTGTACAGCAGAAGTTAACACAACACTGTAAATCAACTATACTTCAATAAAATAATTTTTAAAAATACTTGGGAAACATATCAGATCTAAGGAACATGGTGAGGCCACAGCAAAGTTGGTGGCTTTTGTTGCCTTTGAGTATTAGAAGCTGTTGACAAACAGTTGTCATGCTCTAAAATAGATCATTAAACTCCTCATTTTCTGTGGAACACAGAATATTCTGTTGCATAGAAGCCTCACTAACACCAAGGTTATATATGCATTCTCACATTATATTACAGAACTGGAGCCAGTTTTGAAAGAGAAAATTAGCTACGTACCACATGGTGCTCGAAATAGCTGAAGAAATGCAGAATGAACTAACAGGCTAACAGGCCTCCAAACCCAGAACAAGTTCCCGGAGCTGGTAAAAGCAGCCGAATTCTTGAGTGTGATCATAGATGGGAACACTGGCATCTCTTCCAAAGAAAATCTCTCCCTCTTTGTGTGCTGTTTTCACCAGACTGAAGAAGGTAAGTGGAGTTTTATTTAATATCTGATTGATTTCGTAGAGGCTGTTGACGTGACTGAGAATCTCCCGACAGAATGCTTCTTGCAGAGAATAGCGGTCTGCGGTTTACCAAAGGAATTACTGCAGGGTTTCTGTGATCAGAGGGTGATTCCATGAATGGCCAGCTGGAATGATTTGTTCTTGGCTTCTGAGATGCAGGAGCTGGACTCAGCTATTATTTGGTCCTGTGAAGTGGAGCCAGTCGCCAAACTTCTAGATGCTGTGGGCAAAGTCATGGTACGCTAAAGGCATTCTCAGAGCACTTCACAGCTCAGCTGGGTTTGCTGCAGGCATTTCTGAGTGAAGGGGGTGAACACTGGGAGGAGGAAGAGGAGTGGGATGTTGTGATTTATAAGGAAAATATATATTTGGTCACCCAGATGGCCAGAACCCTTGGAATTTCCTAAATATTCAGAGTGGTGAAGGTGTCTCTTGTTGTGTTAATGAGGTGACTTTTAGAAGTAGGATGGGGGTGGGTTGCCAGGAGAGAACCAACTCTGTGATTAGAGGGTAGGAACTTTCAGTCCCACCCCCTGATTTTCAGGAAGAGGGGAGAGGAGCCTGAGATTGACTCAGTTGCCATTGGCCAGTGATTTAGTCAATTGTAGGTATGTAATGAAGCCTCTATGAAAACCCAGAAGGACAGCTTTTGGTTCCATTTTTGGAGTGCTTCCACCTGGAGAGCGACAGTGCTTCCTCATGCTCACGTGAGGGCCCCATGCTCTAAGAGGCCAGAAGTGCCTTTGTTCGGTACCTCGCCGTATGTCTTTTCATCTGGCTGTTAATTTGTATCCTTTAATATCCTTTTATAATAAATCAGTCATCTGATGAGTACATGGGTTTTCCTGAGTTCTGTGAGTCGTTTTAGCAGGTCATTTGGACCTGAGGAGGATGTCCTGGGAACCTCTGATTTGTAGCCAGTTGGTCAGAAGCACAGGTAAGGACCTGGGCTTGCGACTGGCGTCTGAAGTGAAGGGTGGTCTTGTGAGACTGAGCCCTTTACCTGGGTAGCTAGTGTCAGAACTGAGTTGATTTCTCAGACACCTGCCGGTGTCTAAGAATTTCTTGTTGGTGTGGGGAAGCCTCCACACACATGTTGGAATTGATGCTGGGAACCCTTTTCAAGGAGGAACAGAGTACTATCAGAGAAAATACCAGGTGGACAGCATCTCAGTGTCTGTGTCTTCTAAAGGCTAAGTGTACAGTCATCCTCAAAGTTTTGCAGGAAATAGGCACACACAAGGGTGCTGAAAGACCTTTTTTTTATTCCATCACCAAGTTTGACTTCCTAGTGATGATGGTGTGTTGAATAAACCCTTTCACACACCAACTCCTTGCCTCAGGACATGCAGCAGGCTGATACTGACCTCATTGACTTGTTTAATGAAGCCACCTTGTAATCCAGAGGTTCCTATAATCCAGAGGTTCCTGAAAATGAAGGACAGTGAGACCCAGGCTTGATGTCCTTGTACAATGAAGTAAAGCATGGGAATAGAAGAATTTCCTCCTACTCTGCCCATGTTGTGTGGCCAAAAATTTCCCCACAGTGTCTTCACAGCCACGGGCCTCCAGGAGAGCCCCAGAAAGGCCTTGTTCGTTCCCCTTCTGAACCATGTCATTTTTGAAGTGCAGGAACAGCAAAGTTCTTGCTGTGATTAATTTCTTAGTCCCTCATTCCAAGCAATCTGTGTTTGCTGGAGAATGGTGAGGCCGAGGTGTCACTGTATGAGGCTTTCAAGGGAGATATACTCCCTACATGGCCAGGTGTAAAGCACAGCTGCAGCGGTAGATGGCTGGGTAGATGGATGTTCCCAGGCAAGAACAACCAAATAATAGCCTTGCTGCACTGTAACACTTGAACCTCATCTCCTACCCCACCATTAATGCAGCCCTCTCCATTCTGGCCACTGTTTTGGCCGCTATACCTGTCTGTGTCCCGCCTGGAGGGTGGAGAGTATCAGAATCTGAAAGAAGCACTCTGGAAGGAAGCAAGAGCTTGCCTGGGCTGCCCCTGACATGTATTCCTCAGGACAGCTGATATGCATGAGGTCTTGGATGACTTTGACCCATATTCACACTGACTGTGGTTGGAATGTTTTCTGAGTTGCTGAATATACGGGTACTTGGAACTTGCCCCAGGGCAAACGTGTCAGCTGAACATGTTTTTGGGATTTGCTGTCTGTTTTATAAGATTGTTTTAGGGAATTCCCTGGTGGTCCAGTGGTTAGGACTGCATGCTTTCACTGCTGTGGCCGGGGTTCAATCCCTGGTCGGGGAACTAAGATCCCACAAGCTGTGCAGTGCGGTCAAAAAAAAAAAGTTTTAAAAAGGCTTTCCAGTAAATGGAGTTTGTACTTGTACTAGGGGAAGTAGTTTTACCAAGGAAATGGCAATTCCTCAGTTCTTGTCCTCCCGAAGAAAAGAATGCAATCGAGAGATGTAGAGCAGTTTTTAAGCAGCACGAGTTTTATTAAGCAAAATGAAAGTATGTTCCCGGGAAAGGAGAGCAGGCTGTCTGGAAACCAGAAGCAGCCTCGCAATGGGAATAGGGTTGGGTTTTTTAGGGTGGTGGTCCCTCCCTGTGTCCTGTGTTATTTGACAAGTTGATTGACTGAGAGCTTTAGCTTATATAACTTTTCTCCTGTGTGCAGGCGCTTACCCATGGGGTTGGGGGTGTGTGCAAAACTGCAACGTTAATTTATTACAAATATGGCATCATGAACCCCAGGTTACTTTGTGCTACTTTTTAGTTTTTGGTGCACCTGCGCCAACCTGTGCTGCTGGTTTTATCTTGCTTGATCCTGATGAGGCTGGAAACTTAGCGGTCCTTGACCACAAAATGGAGGATCTCTGGGTGTGTTCTGATCACCAGTGTCCAGGTGGGGGGAGGGAACGATGACCCTGTCCAGGACGGGGTGGGGACCTGCTCATGTCTGACTAACTTAAGAGTAGATCCTGCAAACCTTTAGTGCAGTTAGGTTGAGAGAAAATAGCATAAGAGGCAGGCAGGGATGTTCAATACATTTGAAATCCAATCACTGTGGTTCAGTAAAGAAAACAGAGTTGTGTACAGATCTCTTAAATGCAAGGGGTCTTTTAAATTTTCTTTACCTTCTGTTATTAGAACATGAAACTTTGCAGAGAAACCTTGGGTAGAAACTCAGTCACACTTGTTAAAAAGGCAACAGTATCTAGTATAGAATCATTAGTACAGTCAAGGAATCCTTTTTTTGGAACCTGAGACAGGGGAGAGGGAGGAAAAGTGAGACCTTTAGGGAGAAGGGAAGAGATAGAGAAAAAAGAAGGGCATGGCTGTGGCATGGCAAGGAGCGGGCAGACACATTCAGTCATTGCTTCTGGTTCTCTGGCAGAAACACAGGCTGTTGAGTCCTCTCTGGGTTCACCCCTGCCCCCGGCAGTGTGATGTTGGTCTGAGTTACTTAATCTCTTAATCTCCTTTCCTCTGTGAAATGGGGTTTAAAAGCTTTCTCTATTTCCCTAAACATTGTTGGTAGGGTGAATTTAGATAGGGGATATGAAAAATAATTTGTAAATTATAAGACTGTATATTTGTAAATTATAAGACTGTATATGGTGCTGAAAGGTTTGTAATGAGACCATGTTTTTTGATTAATTTATTTAGCAAACACTTATGAACACATAATGATCATAGCTCTTATTTTTTGGACATTTTTTTTTGTGCCAAACCCTGTGCTAAGTAGGCCCTGTGGGCAATAAGACATGCCCTGCCCTCAAAAAAACTCTATTCTGGGACAACTCTTTGCTCTAGCCTCTGGTAGCTCAGTGCTGCAGCCTGGGATGAATTCACCTGACTGGACCCTGTATCCTAGCTTCGGACTGCCTTTCCCTCTGGAGAGTTGGATCTGGTTTACTCTCGCCTCTGTGCTCATTTGAGGCTGGGAATGAGGGCTTTTCCTCAGTGTGGGCTGGCAGAACTCTGGCAGAGACGGACAAGAGTGTCCCTTATGATGGCTGTGTTGAACCAACTGTAGAATGAATTTACCTCAGAAGGTCAGGCTTTCTGCTGGACGAAGGGGTGATAGAGATGTAGGGGTAATTTCTGGGAAGGAGTAGAGTGTTGGTTGGGATCCCAGAACAAGGTTGGTGCTCCTGCACCAGTGGACAGGGTCACTTCTGAAAAAGTAAAGGGACAAAGATACATGGGATGACCTTTAGCTCCAGTGAGAGTACTCATGATATCTTGGCTGGCTCAATACTTAAATACCTTGGAATTCTATGACCTACTGTGTCCTCTCATTGATTCCTTGTACAAGACAAAGTTCCCATGAGGTGGGGAAATGACTCTAACAGGAGACCATATGTTATTGTCAAAAGACAGTTTTATCATGTTCCCAATACTTAATGTCTGTGAATCTGGGCAAGTCATTTGCCTTCTCTAAACCTCAGTTTCCCTTGTGGTAAAATAAGGGTGAAAAATGTCAACTTCCAAGGGCTGTTAGGACTAAAAGGAATAATCTATATCAGGAATCAGCAAACTTTCCTTGTAAAGGGCGTCATAGTGAATATGTTAGACTTTTTGGCCATAGAATCTCAGCCACAACTATTCATCTCATTCGTTTTAGTGCAAAAGCCGCCATAGATAACACAAAAATGAATGGGTGTGGCTCTGCTCCTATAAGCTATTTACCAAAACAGGCAGTGGCTGGAATTGACCCATGGGCCATGGTCTGCCAACCCCTGGTCTAGATGAGGTCCTTAACCTATCACAGAATCCATCTTCAATTAGTCTCTGTAATAATGTATTGAATAATTAAGAGCTCTAATTAAGAGCTTTTTAAAAAAATGTGTTCTAAGAGCTTTTTAAAAAAATAATTAATTAATAATTAATTAATTTTTGGCTGTGTTGGGTCTTCATTGCTGCGCTCAGGCTTTCTCTAGTTGCAGCAAGCTGGGGCTACTCTTCGTTGTGGTGTGTGGGATTCTCATTGTGGTGGCTTCTCTTGTTGCGGAGCACGGGCTCTAGGTGCATGGGCTTCAGTAGTTGTGGAACATGGGCTCTAGAGCGCAGGCTCAGTAGTTGTGGCACATAGGCTTAGTTGCTCTGCAGCATGTGGGATCTTTCCAGACCAGGGCTCGAACCCGTGTACCCTGCATTGGCAGGCGGATTCTTAACCACTGCACCACCAGGGAAGCCCTGAAGACTGGTTTTAGAATTCTTTTGTCTTTTCGCTCCTTTTCCCCATTCCTTTCTCTCCCCTTCTTTTTTTAACTTGAGGTATAGTTGATTTACAATGTTGTGCTAATTTCTGCTGTACAGCAAAGTGATTCAGTTATACATATATATATATACATTATTTTTTAAATAAATATATATTTATTTATTTATTTGTTTGTTTATTTTATTTTTGGCTGCGTTGGGTCTTCATTGACGCGCTCGGGCTTTCTCTAGTTGCGGCAAGCAGGGGCTATTCTTTGTTGCGGTGCACGGGCTTCTCATTGCGGTGGCTTCTCTTGTTGCAGAGCATGGGTTCTAGGTGCATGGGCTTCACTAGTTACAGCACACGGGCTCAGTAGTTGTGGCTCGCGGGCTCTAGAGTGCAGGCTCAATAGTTGTGGTGCATGGGCTTAGTTGCTCTGCAGCATGTGGGATCTTCCCGGACCAGGGCTTGAACCTGTGTCTCCTGCATTGGCAGGTGGATTCTTAACCACTGTGCCACCAGAGAAGTCCCTATATATACATTCATTTCTTTAATATTCTTTTCCAGCATTGTTTATCATAGGATACTGAATATAATTCTCTCTGCTATACAGTAGGACTTTGTTGTTTATCTATTACATATATAATAGCTTACATCTGCTAACCCCAACCTCCGACTCCATTTCCCCCCCAACTCCTCCGCCTTGGCGACCACAAGTCTGTTCTCTACATCCGTGAGTCTGTTTCTGTTTTGTAAATATGTTCCTTTGTGTCATAGTTTAGATTCCACATATAAGCGGTATCATATGGTATTTGTCTTTCTCTTTCTGACTTACTTCACTTAGTATGGTACTCTCTAGTTGCATCCATGTTGCTGCAAATGGCATTATTTCATTCTTCTTTATGGTAGTAGTATTCCATTGTATATATGTACCACATCTTTATGGTAGTAGTATTCCATTGTATATATGTACCACATCTTCTTTATGCATTCATCTGTCGATGGACATTTAGGTTGTTTCCATGTCTTCACTATTGTGAATAGTGCCGCTATGAACATAGGGGTGCATGTATCTTTTTTTTTTAAATAGATCTTTATTGGAGTATAATTGTGTCACAATACTGTGTTAGTTTCTGTTGCACAACAAAGCGAATCAGCCATATGCATACACATGTCCCCATATTCCCTCCCTCTTGAGCCTCCCTCCCATCCCTCCATCCCACCCTTCTAGGTCATCACAAAGCACCGAGCCAACCTCCCTGTGCTATGCTGCTGCTTCCCACTAGCCAAATACTTGGCATTCAGTAGTGTATATATGTCAATGCTACTCTCACTTTGCCCCACCTTCACCCTCCCATCCCATGTCCTCAAGACCATTTTCTATGTCTACCTCTTTATTCCTGCCCGGCGACTAGGTTCATCAGTACCTTTTTTTTTTTTTTTAGATTCCATATATATGTGTTAGGATATGGTATTTGTTTTTCTCTTTCTGACTTACTTCACTCTGTATGACAGAATCTAGGTTCATCCACTTCACTACAAATAACTCAATTTCATTTCTTTTTATGGCTGAGTAATATTCCATTTTATATATGTGCCACATCTTCTTTAGCCATTCATCTGTCTTTGGACATTTAGGTTGCTGCCATGTCCTGGCTATTGTAAATAGTGCTGCAATGAACATTGTGGTGCATGTCTCCTTTTGAATTATGGTTTTCTCAGGGTATATGCCTGGTAGTGGGATTGCTGGGTCATATGGTAGTTATATTTTTAGTTTTTTAAGGAACGTCCATACTGTTCTCCATAGTGGCTGTATCAATTTACATTCCCACTAACAGTGCAGGAGGGTTCCCTTTTCACCACACCCTTTTCAGCATTTATTGTTTGTAGATTTTTTGATAATGGCCATTCTGACCAGTGTGAGGTGATACCTCATTGTAGTTTTGATTTGCATTTCTCTAATAATTAGTAATGTTGAGCATCTTTTCATGTGCCTCTTGGCCATCTGTATGTCTTCCTTGGTGAAATGTCTATTTAGGTCTTCCGCCCATTTTTTAACTGGATTGTTTGTTTTTTTGATATTGAGCTCCATCAGCCATTTGTATATTTTGCAGATTAGTCCTTTGTCTGTTGTTTCATTTGCAAATATTTTCTCCAGTTCTGAGGGTTGTCTTTTGGTCTTATTTATGGATTCCTTTGCTGTGCAAAAGCTTTTAAGTTTATTTAAGTCCCATTTGTTTATCTTTGTTTTTATTTCCATTACTCTAGGAAGTGGGTCATAAAAGATTTTGCTGTGGTTTATGTCAAAGAGTGTTTTTCCTCTAAGAGTTTTATAGTGTCTGGTCTTACATTTAAGTCTTTAATCCATTTGGAGTTTATTTTTGTGTATGGTGTTAGGGAGTGTTCTAATTTCATTCTTTTACATGTAGCTGTCCAGTTTTCCCAGCACCAGTTATCGAAGAGACTGTCTTTTCTCCATTGTATGTTCTTGCCTCCTTTGTTATAAATTAGGTGCCCATATGTGTGTGGGTTTATCTCTGGGCATTCTGTCCTGTACCACTGATCTATGTTTCTGTTTTTGTGCCAGTACCATACTGTGTTGATTACTGTAGGTTTATGGTATAGTTTGAATTCGGGGAGCCTGATTCCTCCAACTCCATTTTTCTTTCTCAAAATTGCTTTGGACGTTCGGGGTCTTTTGTTTTTCCATACGAATTGTAAAATTTTTTGTTCCAATTCTGTAAAGAATGCCATTGGTCGTTTGATAGGGATTGCATTGAATCTGTAGATTGCTTTGAGTAGTATGGTCATTTTCACAATATTGATTCTTCCAATCAAACAACATGGTATATTTCTCCATCTGTTTATGTCATGTTTGATTTCTTTCATCAGTGTTTTATAGTTTTCTCAGTACAAGTCTTTTGCCTCCTTAGGCAGGTTTATTCCTAGATATTTTATTCTTTTTGTTGCAATGGTAAATGGGAGTGTTTTCTTGATTTCACTTTCAGATTTTTCATCATTAGTGTATAGGAATGCCAGAGATTTCTGTGCATTAATTTTGTATTCTGCAACATTACCAAATTCATTGATTAGCTCTAGTAGTTTTCTGGTGGCATCTTTAGGATTCTCTATGTATAGTATCATGTCATCTGCAAACAGTGACAGCTTTACTTCTTCTTTTCCGATTTGGATTCCTTTTATTTCCTTTTCTTCTCTGATTGCTGTGGCTAAAACTTCCAAAACTATGTTGAATAAGAGTGGTGAGAGTGGGCAACCTTGTCTTGTTCCTGATCTTAGTGGAAATGGTTTCAGTTTTTCACCATTGAGGACGATGTTGGCTGTGGATTTGTCATATATGGTCTTTATTATGTTGAGGAAAGTTCCCTCTGTGCCTACTTTCTGCAGGATTTTTATCATAAATGGGTGTTGAATTTTGTCAAAAGCTTTCTCTGCATCTATTGAGATGATCATATGGTTTTTCTCCTTCGCTTTGTTAATATGGTGTATCATGTTGATTGATTTGCGTATATTGAAGAATCCTTGCATTGTGGAATAAATCCCACTTGATCATGGTGTATGATCCTTTTAATGTGCTGTTGGATTCTGTTTGCTAGTATTTTGTTGAGGATTTTTGCATCTATGTTCATCAGTGATATTGGCCTGTAGTTTTCTTTCTTTGTGACATCCTTGTCTGGTTTTGGTATCAAGGTGATGGTGGCCTCGTAGAATGAGTTTGGGAGTGTTCCTCCCTCTGCTATATTTTGGAAGAGTCTGAGAAGGATAGGTGTTAGCTCTTCTCTAAATGTTTGATAGAATTCGCCTGTGAAGCCATCTGGTCCTGGGCTTTTGTTTGTTGGAAGATTTTTAATCACAGTTTCAGTTTCAGTGCTTGTGATTGGTCTGTTCATATTTTCTGTTTCTTCCTGATTCAGTCTTGGCAGGTTGTGCATTTCTAAGAATTTGTCTATTTCCTCCAGGTTGTCCATTTTATTGGCATAGAGTTGCTTGTAGTAATCTCTCATGATCTTTTGTATTTCTGCAGTGTCAGTTGTTACTTCTTTTTCATTTCTAATTCTGTTGATTTGAGTCTTCTCCCTTTTTTTCTTGATGAGTCTGGCTAATGGTTTATCAATTTTGTTTATCTTCTCAAAGAACCAGCTTTTAGTTCTATTGATCTTTGCTATCATTTCCTTCATTTCTTTTTTATTTATTTCTGATCTGATTTTTATGATTTCTTTCCTTCTGCTAACTTTGGGGGGTTTTTTTGTTCTTCTTACTCTAATTGCTTTAGGTGAAAGGTTAGGTTGTTTACTCGAGATGTTTCCTGTTTTTTAAGGTAGGATTGTATTGCTATAAACTTCCCTCTTAGAACTGCTTTTGCTGCATCCCATAGGTTTTGGGTCATCATGTCTCCATTGTCATTTGTTTCTCGGTATTTTTTTATTTCCTCTTTGATTTCTTCAGTGATCACTTTGTTATTAAGTAGTGAAATGTTTAGCCTCCATGTGTTTGTATTTTTTACAGATCTTTTCCTGTAATTGATATCTAGTCTCATAGCGTTATGGTCGGAAAAGATACTTGATACAATTTCAATTTTCTTAAATTTACCAAGGCTTGATTTGTGACCCAAGATATGATCTATCCTGGAAAATGTTCCATGAGCACTTGAGAAAAATGCGTATTCTGTAGTTTTTGGATGGAATGTCCTATAAATATCAATTAAGTCCATCTTGTTTAATGTATCATTTAAAGCTTGTGTTTCCTTATTTATTTTCATTTTGGATGATCTGTCCATTGGTGAATGTGGGGTGTTAAAGTCCCCTACTATGAATGTGTTGCTGTCGATTTCCCCTTTTATGGCTGTTAGTATTTGCCTTATGTATTGAGGTGCTCCTATGTTGGGTGCATAAATATTTACAACTGGTATATCTTCTTCTTAGATTGATCCCTTGATCATTATGTAGTGTCCTTCTTTGTCTCTTCTAATAGTCTTTATTTTAAAGTTTATTTTGTCTGATATGGGAATTGATACTCCAGCTTTCTTTTGGTTTCCATTTGCATGGAATATCTTTTTCTATCCCCTTACTTTCAGTCTGTATGTGTCTCTAGGTCTGAAGTGGGTCTCTTGTAGACGGCAAATATATGGGTCTTGTTTTTGTATCCATTCAGCCAATCTGTGTCTTTTGGTGGGAGCATTTAGTCCATTTACATTTAAGGTAATTATCGATATGTATGTTCCTATTCCCATTTTCTTAATTGTTTTGGGTGTGTTATTATAGGTCTTTTCCTTCTCTTGTGTTTCTTGCCTAGAGAAGTTCCTTTAGCAGTTGTTGTAGAGCTGGTTTGGTGGTGCTGAACTCTCTCAGCTTTTGCTTGTCTGTAAAGGTTTTAATTTCTCTGTCGAATCTGAATGAGATGCTTGCTGGGTAGAGTAATCTTGGTTGCAGGTTTTTCTCCTTCATCACTTTAAATATGTCCTGCCAGTCCCTTCTGGCTTGCAGAGTTTCTGCTCAAAGATCAGCTGTTAACCTTATGGGGATTCCCTTGTGTTATTTGTTGTTTTTCCCTTGCTGCTTTTAATATGTTTTCTTTGTATTTAATTGTTGACAGTTTGATTAATATGTGTCTTGGCGTATTTCTCCTTGGATTTATCCTGTATGGGACTCTCTGTGCTTCCTGGACTTGATTAACTATTTCCTTTCCCATATTAGGGAAGTTTTCAACTATAATCTCTTCAAATATTTTCTCAGTCCCTTTCTTTTTCTCTTCTTCTTCTGGAACCCCTATAATTCGAATGTTGGTGTGTTTAATGTTGTCCCAGAGGTCTCTGAGACTGTCCTCAGTTCTTTTCATTCTTTTTTCTTTATTCTGCTCTGCAGTAGTTATTTCCACTATTTTATCTTCCAGGTCACTTATCCGTTCTTCTGCCTCAGTTATTCTGCTATTGATCCCATCTAGAGTATTTTTTTTTTTTTTTTTTTTTTGCGGTATGCGGGCCTCTCACTGTTGCGGAGCACAGGCTCTGGACGCGCAGGCTCAGCCGCTCCGTGGCATGTGGGATCCTCCCAGACCGGGGCACGAACCCGTGTCCCCTGCATCAGCAGGCAGACTCTCAACCACTGCGCCACCAGGGAAGCCCGCATCTAGAGTATTTTTAATTTCATTTATTGTGTTGTTCATCATTGCTTGTTTCATCTTTAGTTCTTCTAGGTCCTTGTTAAATGTTTCTTGCATTTTGTCTGTTCTATTTCCAAGATTTTGGATTATCTTTACTATCATTATTCTGAATTCTTTTCAGGTAGACTGCCTATTTCCTCTTCATTTGTTAGGTCTGGTGGGTTTTTATCTTGCTCCTTCAACTGCTGTGTGTTTTTCTGTCTTCTCATTTTGCTTATCTTACTGTGTTTGGGGTCTCCTTTTTGCAGGCTGCAGGTTCGTAGTTCCCATTGTTTTTGGTGTCTGTCCCCAGTGGCTAAGGTTGGTTCAGTGGGTTGTGTAGGCTTCCTGGTGGAGGGGACTAGTGCCTGTGTTCTGGTGGATGAGGCTGGATCTTGTCTTTCTGGTGGGCAAGTCCACATCTGTTGGTGTGTTTTGGGGTGTCTGTGGACTTATGATTTTAGGCAGCCTCTCTGCTAATGGGTGGGGTTGTGTTCCTGTCTTGCTAGTTGTTTGGCATAGGGTGTCCAGCACTTTAGCTTGCTGGGCGTTGAGTGAAGCTGGCTGCTGGTGTTGAGATGGAGATCTCTGGGAGAGTTTCACCATTTGATATTATGTGGAGCTGGGAGGTCTCTTGTGGACCAGTGTCCTGAAGTTGGCTCTCCTACCTCAGAGGCACAGCACTGACTCCTGGCTGCAGCACCAAGAGCCTTTCATCCACACGGCTCAGAATAAAAGGGAGAAAAAGTAGAAAGAAAGAATTAGTAGAAGAAAGAAAGAAAGAAAGAAAGGAAGAAAGGAAGGAAGGAAGGAGGGAGGAAAGAGGGAAGGAAGGAAAAAAGAAAGAAAGAAGATAAAGTAAAATAAAATAAAGTAAGATAAAATAAAATAAAGTTATTAAAATAAAAAATAATTATTAAGAAAACAAATTTTAAAAAAATCGGACAGATAGAGCCCTAGGACAAATGGTGGAAGCAAAGCTATACAGACAATATCTCACACAGAAGCATACACATACACACTCACAAAAAGAGGAAAAGGGGAAAAAAATCATAAATCTTGCTCTCAAAGTCCATCTCCTCAATTTGGGATGATTCGTTGTCTATTCATGTATTCCACAGATGCAGGGTACATCAAGTTGATTGTGGAGCTTTAATCCGCTGCTTCTGAGGCTGCTGGGAGAGATTTCCCTTTCTCTTTGTTCTCACAGCTCCCAGGGGCTCAGCTTTGGATTTGGCCCCGCCTCTGAGTTTAGGTCGCAGGAGGGCGTCTGTTCTTCGTGCAGACAGGACGTGGTTAAAGGAGTAGCTGCTTTGGGGACTCTGGCTCACTCAGGCCGTGGGGAGGGAGCGGTACGGAGTGCGGGGCGAGCCTGCGGCGGCAGAGGCCGGCGTGACGTTGCACCAGCCTGAGGCGCGCCGTGCGTTCTCTCGGGGAAGTTGTCCCTGGATCCTGGGACCCCGGCAGTGGCGGGCTGCACAGGCTCCCCGGAAGCGGCGTGTGGATAGTGACCTGTGCTCGTACACAGGCTTCTTGGTGGCGGCAGCAACAGCCTTAGCGTCTCATGCCCGTCTCTGGGGTCCGCGCTTTTAGCCGTGGGTCGCACCCGTCTCTGGAGCTCCTTTAAGCAGCGCTCTTAATCCCCTCTCCTTGCGCGCCAGGAAACAGGGAAGAAAAAGTCTCTTGTCTCTTCGGCAGGTCCAGACTTTTCCCTGGACTCCCTCCCGGCTAGCCATGGTGCACTAACCCCTTCAGGTTGAGTTCACGCTGACAACCCCAGTCCTCTCCCGGCGCTCCCGCTCTGACCGAAGCCCGAGCCTCCAGCTCCCAGACCCGCCCGCGCCGGCGGGTGAGCAGACAAGCCTCTCGGGCTGGTGAGTGCCGGTCGGCACCGATCCTCTGTGTGGGAATCTCTCTGCTTTGCCGGCCGCACCCCTGTTTCTGTGCTGTCCTCTGCGTCTCTGAAGCTTTCCCCCTGCGCCACCCGCAGTCTCCGCCCGCGAAGGGGCTTCTTAGTGTGTGGAAACCTTTTCTCCTTTACAGCTCTGTCCCACTGGTGCAGGTCCCATCCCTATCCTTTTGTCTCTGTTTATTCTTTTTTCTTTTGCCCTACCGAGGTACATGGGGAGTTTCTTGCCTTTTGGGAGGTCTGAGGTTTTCTGCCAGCGTTCACTAGGTGTTCTGTAGGAGTTGTTCCACGTGTAAATGTATTTCTGGTTTATCTGTGGGGAGGAAGGTGATCTCCACGTCTTACTCTTCCACCATCTTAACAACGCCCCCCCCCCAGTGGTTTTAAGTGTAGGGTTAGATTGTTTATTTGAGATTTTTCTTGTTTCTTGAGATGAGATTGTATTGCCATAAACTTCCCTCTTAGAACTGCTTTTGCTACATCCCATAGGTTTTGGGTTGTCGTGATTTCATTGTCATTTGTTTCTATGTAGTTTTAAATTTCTTCTTTGAATTCTTCAGTGATCTGGTTATTTAGTAGTGCACTGTTTAGCCCCCATGTATTTGTGTTTTATACAGTTTTTTTTCCTGTAATTGATTTCCAATCTCATAATGTTGTGGTCAGAAAAGATGCTTGATACAATTTCAATTTTCTTAAATTTTCTGAGGCTTTGTGACCCAAGATGTGATCTATCCTGAGGAATGTTCCATGTGCACTTGAGAAGAAAGTGTATTCTGCCACTTTTGGGTGGAATGTTCTGTAAATATCAATTAGATGTATCTGGTCTATTGCGTCATTTAAAGCTTGTGTTTCCTTAATTTTTTTCTGTTTGGATGATCTGTCCATTGGTGTGAGTGGGGTGTTAAAAGTCGTCTACCATTATTGTGTTAACTGTCGATTTCTACTTTCATGGTTGTTAACATTTGCCTTATGTATTGAGGTGCTCCTATATTGGGTGCATAAACATTTTTAACTGTTATATCTTTTTCTTGGATTGATTCCCTTGATCATTATGTAGTGTACTTCCTTATCTCTTGTAACAGTCTTTAAAGTCTATTTCATCTGATATGAGTATTGCTACTCCAGCTTTCTTTTGATTTCCATTTGCATGGAATATCTTTTTCCATCCCTTCACTTTCAGTCTATATGTGTTCCTGGGTCTGAAGTGGGTCTCTTGTAGACAGCATATATCTGGGTCTTGTTTTTGTATCCATTCAGCTAGTGTGTGCCTTTTGGTTAGGGCATTTAATCCATTTACATTCAAAGTGTTTATTTTCTTAATTGCTTTGGGTTTGTTTTTGTGGGTCTTTTTCTTCTCTTG
Organism: Delphinapterus leucas; assembly: GCF_059928025.1. Taxonomy (NCBI): domain Eukaryota; kingdom Metazoa; phylum Chordata; class Mammalia; order Artiodactyla; family Monodontidae; genus Delphinapterus; species Delphinapterus leucas. The sequence goes on from NC_143138.1 coordinate 60,908,600, forward strand.
TGTTACCCACCTAGAGAAGTTTCTTTAGCATTTGTTGTAAAGCTGGTTTGGTCGTGCTGAATTCTGTTAGCTTTTGCTTGTCTGAAAACCTTTTGACTTCTCCATCAAATCTGAATGAGATCCTTGCGGGGTAGAGTAATCTTGGTTGTAGGTTTTTCTCTTTCATCACATTAAGTATATCCTGCCACTCCCTTCTGGCCTGCAGAGTTTCTAATGAAAAATCAGCTGATAACCTTATGGGGATTCCTTTGTATGTTATTTTTTGTTTTCCTTTGCTGCTTTTAGTATTTTTTCTTTGAATTTAATTTTTGTTAGTTTGATTAATGTATGTCTTGGTGTGTTTTTCCTGGGGTTCATCCTGTATAGGACTCTGTGCTTCCTGGACTTGGGTGACTATTTCCTTTCTCATGTTAGGGCAGTTTTTGACTATAATCTCTTCAAATATTTTCTTAGACCCTTACTTTTTCTCTTCTTCTTCTGAGACCCCTATAATTCGAATGTTGGTGCGTTTAGTGTTGTCACAGAGGTCTCTGAGATTGTCTTCAATTCTTTTCATTCTTTTTTCTTTATTCTGTTCCTCGGCAGTTATTTCCACCATTTTGTCTTCCAGCTCACTTATTCGTTATTCTGTAAATGGACGTTTAGTTTGTTTCCATGTCTTGGCTATTGTGAATAGTGCCTCTATGAACATAGGAGTGCATGTATCTTTTTGGATTAGAGCTTTGTCTGGATATATGCCCAGGAGAGGGATTGCTGGATCATACGGTAATTCTGTTTTTGGTTTTCTGAGGAACCTCCATACTGTTTTCCATAATAGCTGTACCCACTTACATTCTCGCCAACAGTGTAGGAGGGTTCCCTTTTCTTCATGTCCTTTTCAGCATTTGTTATTTGTAGAGTTTTTAATGATGGCCATTCTGGCTGGTGTGAGACCATTCCTTTGTCTTTTCTCTACTTTCTGAGGGTTGGCCTCAATGTTATCTTCCAACCCTTCTAGTTAGCTTTTAACGTCTGCTATCAGGTTTTTAATTTTCAAGAGTTATTTTTTCTGAATCTCACCTACCTTTTTAGAAAATTTGTCACAGGACTTCCTGATGATCCAGTGGTTAAGAATCCCCCTTCCAGTGCAGGGGATGTGGGTTTGATCCGTGGTTGGGGAACTAGGATTCCCACATGCCACAGGGCAACTAAACCCGTGCGCGCTGCAACTACTGAGTCCGCATGCCACAACTAGAGAGCCCAGGCGCTCTTGAGCCTGCACACTGCAACAAAAGATTCCCTCATGCCGCAATGAAGACCTGATGCAGCCAAATAAGTAAATAAATACATTTTTTAAAATTCATTTATTTTATTTATTTACTTTTGGCTGCATTGGTTCTTCATCGATGTGTGCAGGCTTTCTCTAGTTGTGGTGAGCCGGGTCTACTCTTTGTTGTGGTGCACGGGCTTCTCACTGCGGTAGCTTCTCTTGTTGCAGAGCATGGGCTCTAGGCGCACAGTCTTCAATAGTTGTGATGCATGGGCTCAGTGGTTGTGGCTCGCAGGCTCTAGAGCGCAGGCTCAGTAGTTGTGGCACATGGGCTTAGTTGCTCCATGGCATGTGGGCTGTTCCCGGACCAGGGCTCAAACCCATGTCCCCTGCATTGACAGACACATTCTTAACCCCTGCGCCACCAGGGAAGTCGTAATAAATACATATATATATATATATATATATATTTTTTTTTTTGCAGTACGTGGGCCTCTCACTGTTGTGGCCTCTCCCGTTGCGGAGCACAGGCTCTGGACGTGCAGGCTCAGCGGCCATAGCTCACGGGCCCAGCTGCTCTGCGGCATGTGGGATCTTCCCAGACCGGGGCACGAACCCATGTCCCCTGCATCGGCAGGCAGACTCTCAAACACTGTACCACCAGGGAAGCCCATAAATACATATTTTTTAAAAATTGTTGCTATTTCATAGAAGCAATATCTTCTTTTATTTCTCTGAGTATATTAATCAAAATTTCCTTTTTTGTTTAAAGTTTTCTGTTCCATGCATAGTTTATATTTCTTTCAATTCACTTTCTCCTGTTAATTTGTTTTGTTCTTTATCCTTATATTCCAGCTAATAGATGTCAATTGGCAGGCTATTAGATATATAAATCTGGAGTCAATGGGAGAGGTCAGAGGATACAAATTTTATCAACCTCGTATAGCTGTTGTGAATATTAGCACAGAGCCAGGAATATAATTAGACTACAAATGTTAGATGTTACTTTTATTTTACTATTTAGTGACTGCATACAGCACATAGATGAACATAATTAACTTAACCATCGTCTGTCCTCTATTGTTACCAGCACTGGGCCTTTTTTCCCCAGTTTTTACTATAAACAGGAATGAACACCTTTTTGAAAACAGCTTTATTCATATATTTTAAAACTTTTATTATGGAAAATTTCAATCATATACAAAAGTATAGAAAATGATATAATGAACTCCTGTGTACCCATCACCTAGTTTCAATAATTACCCCTTTATGGTCAGTCATCCAAACATGTTCATGTTTAATGGAAAGTTTTGTTTTATTGATAGTATACAGTCATCCCTTGGTGTCCATGGGGGGTTGGTTCCAGGACCTCCACAGATACCAAAATCTGCAAAGGTTCAAGTACCTTTTAAAAAATGATGTAGTATTTTCATATAATTTACATACATCTTCCTGTATGTATACTGTAAATTATCCCTAGATTACTTATAATACCTAACACAATGTAAATGCTATGTAAATGGTTGTAAATACATTTGACCCTTAAACAACATGAGTTTGAACTGCAGGGGTATACTTATATTTGAATATTTTTCGGTAGTGAATACTACAGTACCGCACGATTCACAGTTGGTTGAATCCATAGCTGGGGACATCAAATATGCAATAACCATGGATGTGGAGGGCCCACTCTAAGTTACACAGTACTCAGATTTTCCACTGCTCGGAGGGTTGGGACCCCTAACCCTAGGGTTGTTGAAGGGTCAGCTGTTCTATGTAAATCATTAATAGCACATGTCTAATTCAAATTTGCTTTTTGGAACTTTCTGGAATTTTGTTTTTCCTGAATATTTTTGATCTGAGATTGGTGAAATCCGAAGGATGTTGGAACCTGCAGATATGGAGAGCTGACTGTATATAGATTTTATACCAGTGCTGTCCAATAGAAATATAATGTAAACCACAAATGCAAGCCACAGTTATAATTAAAAATGTTACTTAAATGTGATTTAAAATTTTCTAGTAGGTACAATTGAAAAAGAAAAGAAATAGGTGAAATTAATTTTACTGATATATTTTATTTTTCCAATATATCCAAAATATTATTTCAATATATAACCAGTATGCAAGTTATTAATGACATATTTTACCTTTTCTTTTTGGTATCAAGTCTTCAAAATCTAGTATGTAGGGACTTCCCTGATGGTTCAGTGGTTAAGACTCTCTGCTCCCAATGCAGGGGGCCAGGGTTCAATCTCCAGTCAGGGAACTAGATCCTGCATGCTACAACAAAGATCCTGTGCGTGGCAGTGAAGGTCCTGCATACCACAACTAAGACCCAGTGCAACCAAATAAATAAATATTTTTTTAAAAATCCAGTGTGTGTTATACATTTACAGTACATTTAAATGGGACTATGTACTTAGTGGCTTCCGTATGAGAAAATGTATACATACCCGCAAAATATGATTATTTTGAAGCAAGTATTAGACATTGTATCAATATATCCATAAACACTTCAGTATGTATCACTAATAATAATGTTCACATTAAAAAATTTCCTTAGTATAAATTTCTAGAAGTTAGAAATTGTTGGGTTGCTCATTTAAAATCTTGCAGCTTGGGGCTTCCCTGGTGGCGCAGTGGTTGAGAGTCTGCCTGCCGATGCAGGGGACACGGGTTCGTGCCCCGGTCCAGGAAGATCCCACATGCTGCAGAGCGGCTAGGCCCATGAGCCATGGCCACTGAGCCGGCGCGTCCGGAGCCTGTGCTCCGCAATGGGAGAGGCCACAGCAGTGAGAGGCCCGCGCAACGCAAAAAAAAAAAAAAAAATCTTGCAGCATATTACCAATAATTTTCCAGAATGTTGACACCAATTTACATCCCATCAGGAGTGCTTGATGGAGCCCACATCACCCCTGACCACACACCAGGAGTGTGTTTTTATCCCTGACCATGGTTCTGAAATCCAGAGAAAAGCAATGTGACTTTCCCCCTGAAGAAAGGTCAAGTTCTAAGATGATTCAGAGGTGAGTTTTAGGCAGAGAAGAACAAAGGAACAAAATCAGGGGCCTTTTGGAATATCACTTTTTTTTTTTTTTTTAAGGAAAGAATAGGGCAAAGGACAAAAGGTAGAGCGGTGGTAAGAATAACAACAGACAGACTCTGGGTAAAGATGTATGATAGAACCCAAACATCTAATTGTATTCTTTCCTGACACTCCAGTAAAAGTAAAATAAGGCTCTGCTTAGATACTTGACAATCCTTGTTTATCATCTCATTTTTAAGCGTGGGTAGGATAAAAAGGTGATGTAAGTTCTGAGTTGTTGACTCAGGCTTCACTATCGGATGACCTGACTGTGGAACTCCAGATGTCAGCACATTTTGTCCTTTCTCCTGGGCTCTTTGGGTTCCCCTTATATAGAAAACTCTTCTAAAGGCCTGTTTGGAGGGAGAGTTAGCCAGAGCCTGAGGGTTGATGGGGTTAGTGGGCTTGAGGTCTAAACACTGAATATGCTCTGGTTCTCTAAATCCTGCTGTTTTGGGTATGACACCTCCAACCTCAACTGTAACTTATGCTTTCCAGTCCTCTTCCTGAGTTAGGGAGAGGTAGTCATCCATTAGCAAAGAGTGGGAGAAGGGATTAGGGAGCTACTAATTCTTAAACAGCTTTAAACTGTTTTAATCTTTAATCTTTTGATCATCCTTATTTTATACCCACCAACCCAGCTTCCAGCTGTACATGATACCATGAACTCCTGAGCTTTCTGAAGATGCTGCTGTTTAAAATGGTTGATTCTCAATTTCCTCATTGATTTAGGATTAGGCTTTCTTGGTTTGCTAACCCATTAACCCTGGTCCATCAGCTTTTTATGTGTCAAATACGTTGTTGCCATTTTCTTCCCTCCTGTTCTCCCATGCTTGTGGATTTGTGCTGGTAGAAGCAGACTTTTTAAAAGCAGTCTGGATCCTAACCTCCTCCTTATTAAACTCTCTCCCTCTGCTGCATTCACTGCTCAGTTAATGGCAACCCCATATTTCCAGTTGCTCAGGCAAAAATTTTGGAATAATCCTAGACTCCTTCCCTCTCTCACCCCACGTACACACATCAGCAAATCCTGTGGGCTCTATTTTCAAATACATGCAGGATCTAACAGTTGCTCAGAGCCTCTAGCATTACCACCCTGGTCTATACTACCAGCATCTTTTGTCTGGGTGATTCTAATAGGCTACCAATTGGTTTTCTTGTTTCTGCCCTTGCCCCTTTCACTTTATTTTTGTCACTGCAGCTAGAGAGTAAACCCTCTAAACCAGAAGCCAGATAGATGTCCCTCCTTTGTTCAAAACCCCCTAATGACTGTATCTTGCATAGTCTACTTCCTGCTAACTCTCTGACCTCATTTCCCACATCTTCTACTTTTTCATTCGGCTCCAATCACTTTGGCCTCCTCTCTGTACCTTGTGCTCCTACCGCAGGGCCTTTGCATATGCCGTTTCCTTTCCTTAGAATGCTCTTCTAACAAATATTCAAATGGCTGACACCTTCACTTTCTTCAAGTCTTTGTTCAAATGTCACCTTATCAGAAAAGACTTTGCTGACTTATTTGTGTGAAGTAGCAATCCCTGCACTCCCTCTCCCCTTTACTATGCTTCATTTTTCTCTGGATTAGTTGTGACCCCCTATACAATATGTATTTAGTTTCTTAGTGTCAGTTTCCTCCACAGATGTCAGTTCATGATGGCAAGGACTTTGTCTATTTTGTTTATTAGTGTAGCCACAGCACCAAGAACAGGATCTGGCTCACAGGACGCTCACAATATTAGCTGAATGAATGAATATATTAAAAGAAACTGAGGAATAGAGAGACTAAGAAGTTTAGACCAAGGTCACTCAGCAACAAATAGCAGAACTGGGATTCAAACCAGGTTTCTGTGATGTCAGAGCCTGAGTTATTAATCATTTTGTTTGATATTTGGGAAGAAGTTTTAATGAGATGTGTAACTGCTAACGGTATAATGCTATGAAAGAAGTAGATATAAAGATATAACTCCAGCATGATCTTAACTATGTGAAAACGTATAGAGAAAAAGATCCAGAAAGAAAGATATCATATATAAAGCAGAGTTTCTGAGTGCTCTTAAAGTATATTTTAAAACCCTCTTATTGTAGAAAATTGTGAAATACACAAAGCAGACAGAAACTATAGCAAACCTCCATGTACCCATCACCCCAGCCTCAAGGACCATCAAACCATGGACTAGTCCTGTCCCATCTGCATTCTCCCTTCCATGTTATTTTGAATCAATTCACAGATGTGATGGTCAGTTTTATGTTTCACCTTGGCTAGACTACAGTCCTCCATTATTCATTAATCTAATGTGATTAAAACCATAATCAGTCATTTTTAAGTAAGGGAGATTATCCTACGTAATCTAGGTGAGGCTGCCCTGTGAGTTTCATACTTGTCTCACTAGCCCCAACAATCACATAATCCAATTTCTTTCAAAAACAATTTCTTATGAAATTGAAATTATACGTATCAATGTATCTCCTATTGGTTCTATTTCTCGGATTAAATCCTGACTGCTGTACTGCACATACATCATTTCATCTGAAATAGTTTAGCAAGTTTCTAAACAGTAAGGATTCTTGAAAAAAATCCACAATACCATTATCTTACATAAACAAAACTTAACAGCAATTCATTGATAATATCAAATGTTTAAATTTCGAATTGTCTCATTATTTTATAAAATTAAAAAAAACCTTTTTTTTGGCCACACCACATGGCATGTAGGATCTTAGTTCCCTGGACAGAAATCGAACCTGTGCTCCCTGCAGTGGAAGCACAGAGTCTTAACCACTGGACCACCAGGGAAATCCCTGAAAATGTTTTTGAACTATGAGTTTTTTTCAGCATTTTAGTTATGGAGAAAAAAAAAGTGCACAACCAGGAAGGATTTTCTCCATGGCTCCAGCAGGGGGTGGCAGTGTCTCGTGTTTCAAGAGGAAAGTAACTTGTATCATTTCTCTCCCAGCCTTAGTCTCCCAGCCCAGGGCTTACTTAGCACATGATACACTTTTGGTAAATGTATGATGAGTGAATAAATAAATGGGTGAAGGAAATACTTTTTTATACTTTTATTCATTGGCTATACTCTGTGCCAGGTACTAGCTGAATGCTAAATTTTCTCTTTTAAAAACATTTACCATGAGGTACCTATTATCCCCATTATACATGAAGAAATCTAAGGGTCAAAGAGATTGAAAGACTTTGTGAAGATCATAGAGGTAGCAAGTAGCAAATCCTTGAGTTACCCCAGATCTATATTTTATTTGTAAATGCCATATAGGACATACAGAAAGCATATGAATGGTTGAAAAAAGAGAACACCTGTAACTATACCCAGTTATAGAACATCACTGTCACCCCAGAAGTCTTGTTGTTATGGACTGAATGCTTGTGTGCCGCCAATATTCATATGCTGAAGGCATACCCCTAATGTGGTAGTGTTTGGGTATGGGGCCTTTGGGAGGTAATTAGGGTTAGATGAGGTTATGAGGGGGGTCCACTGATGATGACGGGATTAGTTCGCTTATAAAAAGAGAGCGCTCACTCTCCCTTTCTGCATAAGCAAAGAGGGAAGGTCAGCGAGAAGGTAGCTGTATACAAACCAGAGAGCTCTCACCAGTACCTGAATTGGCCAGCACCTTGATCCTGGACTTCCCAGTTTCCAGCACAGTGAGAAAATAAATTTCCGTTGTTTAAGCAACCAAGTTTATGGTAGTTTATTATGGCAGCCCTAGCCAACTATGACATCTGTTTATCTCTTTCCAAACACAACCCCTATCTTCCTCCAAATTTAAGAGTAATAATTTCCTTGCCTTTCCTTAGAGTTTACCTTCTTTGTTTAGTTTTACCTGTTTTTGAACTTTATGTAAATGGAATTATTCTATCTATCTACCTACCTACTTTATGACTTGCTTTTTAACCTCAACATTATGTTTGTAAGATCCATCCACGTTGAGCATATATTTGTAGTTCTTTCGTTTTTATGCTGTATGGTATTTTCTAGTACAAATATATTACTATTTATTCTTCCATTTTATGGAATGGGCATCTTGGTTGCTGGTAAGAACATTCTTAGGCATGTATCCTAATGTACATTAGAACACACATCTCAAAGGTATATATACCTTGGCCTGGAATTTCTGGGCTATCTGGTATGCATATCTTCAACATTATTAGACAATAGCACAGGTTCCCAGAGTGGTTGCACTAACTTACATTCCCACCTGCTGTAAGAGAGTTCCATTTTTCTATACTTTCACTAACACTTGGTATTGTCAGGCTTTTATATTTTGCCAGACTAATGGGTATATTGTGCTATCTTGTTATAGTTTTAATTTGCATTACCCTTATCTATTTAATGAGATTGAGCACCTTTTTATATTTATTGGACATTTAGATTTCTTCTTTTGTAAAATGTCTTTTCAAGCCTTTTGCCCACTGAGAAAAACTGGATCATCTGCCTTCTTCTCACTGATTTATAGTTCTTCATACAATCTGGTCCTTTATCCATTATATATGTTGTAAATACCTTCTTCCACTCTATGGCTTGTCCTTTTACTCTTTTAATGGTGTATTTTGATGAACAGAAGTTCTTAATCTAATGTAATCAACCATACCCAGTATTCTCTTATGGTTAATGCTTTTTATATAGTGTTTGAGAAACCCTTCCCTTATTCAAGATCTTAAATTTTTTTCCTCCATTCTATCCTAAAACCTTTGTAGGTTTATCTTTCACACTTATGTCTTTCGCACTTACTACCTGGGAATGATTTTTGAAAATGTAAGAGGAAGGGGTTGAATTTCCTTTTTTCTTCATATGGAAATCCAATTGTCCCACATTTTTCACTACTGCTGTGATGTGACATCTCTGTCATAATCATGCAATTGTATGTGAATGGGTATGTTGGACTACAAAATTCTAAAGTCGAACTCCTAAGTGCCACGATACTGCCTTTGTCTGTGAAAGGAAATATGATGGACATAATGCATTTTAGACTTAACTAGAATCTCAACTCACAATCTCCATCTCCAAAAATGCTTCCAGCTGGTGATGCTGGCATGTTATTTTACCTCTGAGCCCATGTTTTTCTTGCATGGTAATTGTAAGGAATAGGCACAATTTGTGACACCTAATCATTTTATCATTACTACATATTTCAAATGTAAGCACTTGCTCTGTTTGGAGCCTTGGGGCTTGGAGTTCTGTAGTTTTATTAATTTTCTATGGCTGTGTTACAAGTGGCCACAAACTTAGTGGCCTACAACAGCACCCATTTCTGACCTTGAAACTCTGAAGTTCAGAAGTATGGGTAGGTTCTCTGCTTAGGGACTCACAGGCTGAAATGAACATGTCAACTGGGTCAATCTCTTATTTGGAGGCTCTGGGGAGACCTGCTTCCAAGTTCATTTAGGTTGTTGACTGAACCCTGTTCTTTGCAGTTGTAGGACAGAGGTCCCTCTTCCTTGCTGGATGTCAGCCAGGGGTTGCTCTTAGTTCCTAGGGGCTGCTCTCAGGCCCTTTCTACCTAGCTTTCTCCATCTTCAAGTTAGCAATAGTCAAATCCTCCTCATGCTTTGAATATGACTTCCTTTTCTGGAGAAAATACTCTGCCTTTAACGAGCTCATGTGATACGATTAGGCCTACCTGGATAATCTCTGCATTTTAAGGTCAGCTGATTAATATCTGCACATCCCTTGTGCCATGTAATGATGTAATCTCAGGAGTAACACCAGAGGGTGTTACTTAGACTTTTGCCTACCACAGTAGTGCCAGATACATTACTTAGCCTGCAGATCTCGAGATGGTCTGTCTGAAAAGAATTCTTTGGTGTATGTCAGAAAACTCAAAATACTTCATCAGTTCATTCCAAATTCCCAAATTGGCTAGAAATGTTGACTACAACTCATCTTCATGGAGCTTTGACCCTCTTTCCTGCACAGACATATCTTTTTATTTGCAAACTCTTGGTGACTTGGATGCTATTTTATCTGATATCTCTAGAGCTTACTGCCCACCCCTCAGTCATTTATGGAACCATCAATCAACAAATATGTTGAGTATATAATACAGTCATAGCACTTATCCAAATCTGAGATCACACTTGGCAAGGTGTCAGGCCCATAGTAGGTATTTCTTAAATATCTGTTGAATGAATGTGTGAGTGATGAATTGCCCTTATGTAGCCTACTGTGTATTTTAGAATAAGCTATATGCACACACAAAGATAAACAATATAAGAATTTATGTAGTTTTTTAAAAGTAGTCCAAGAGATAGATCATTGTGTGTGTGTGTGTGTGTGTGTGTGTGCGTGCACATTTGTGTGCAAGGAATGCTTTGTGGAAGAAGTAGAGCTAGGATTGGGCCTTTAGAAATATGATTATTTGGATGGGTGGGAGGATGACCCACAGTCTAGGTAGGAAGAACTGTGTGAACAAAGGTGCACTTTGGGATAGGAGCAGCCATTTTGGGTGGGAATCAAGATATGAGTGGCAGGTTGTAGCCTCACAGAAGCTTTGCAATGTCAAAAAAAGTAAAGAAATGTTTGACTCAGTTATTTCAAGGAAACAAAGATTTATTAAAGTGAAGCACTTTGAACTCTCTGGAATAAAGGTGATATTAATGCATGACTTTCTTAATGCACTAGGAACGTTTCCTTAAGAAATTTTTTTTAGTTTTTAAAGCTTCCTTTCATAAATGCCACCTTGGGTCCTTAGGAGAAAGAGTACCATATGCAAGGTAACAAACACACACACTGCAAGTCACAATAAAATAAGAGTCATTTATTCTGTATTCAGCGAACAAACTATAATCTGAAAGAATGTTTATTTTTAATTTGTAGCCATTGGACTTGCTAGAGTTCTTTCCCATCCCACTTTGGAGTTAAATGTCCCCGCAGCTTCCTTTTCTTTTCCCAAAGTCAAGAACTGTGGCTACTATGCAGAGGCCTACCATCTAGGAAAGTACTGATAATTGGTAAGCAAATCATAGAAGAGGATGTCTTGTGACAACATCAGGTGCACCTGTCGGAATGGTGGGTGAAATGCATATGGTGCTAACGATGGAAAGCCAACCATAAGCAAAAGCCTAGCAAAGGCAGAATGACCTGGAACATGATAGCCTTGCTAGGAATAAACGTTTTACAGGGGGACACAGCAATGGGAAGGGGAGGCAAGGAGGATGATACACACAAAGGTGGCGATCTAACAAGCAGAGCCCTGAGTGGGAATCCCACTTCAGGAATGACTTGTCGTTTTCTGGTAGACATTGTGCGTGTCTCTGTCCTTCAGATTCTGCCTACATGACAGAAGCTTGGCTGGGGCCACTGTCCTTGGGGTAAAGGAGGCTTTTCCCCCAGATACAATGTTCTCCCAGTCTGAGGGAGCTCAATGTTTTGGGGGTTGTTAAGGAAAGTCTTAGTTAAGGACCAATGAGAGGAAGCCATAAAATGAGATATCTGACGGGGCCAGATGCTTACTAGACACCTGCCAGCTTCCAAACCCGCTGGGCGAAATACAGCATTTTTGAAGGAGGGAAAATGCAAACTGAGCCCTGAGGTCAATTCTTCAACGTTAAACTGGCATATTCTTCAACATTAAACTGTCATATTCTCAACTTACTCTTCCTCTGGGGCACTTGGATGAAAGAGCCTGACCTTGATGGCCTGTCTCTCCTCTGTTCCCCAATAGGCCAGCTAGTGGGTGGTGGGGTCTCTGGAGGAGCAATGTACACAGAACAGTTGAGAGACTCCCCAAGAGGTGCTTTGGCATAAATCAGTATCTGAGAGGCACACAGGCATTGGACTTTAGCTGTGTTTCCTGAAGATGGACATTTTGCTTGCATTGTTTGGTGCCCCCCAGGCTGGTTATGGGCAGCCCTCAGGCTCCAGGAGCCACATTGTGAGGCTCACTCAGAGTCCACTGTGTTGTCCAAGGCATGCTGGGAGCGCCTCTGGTTCCTGGATGACACACACAGGTACACAAGGTATGTCAGACACAGCAAGGCCACTGCTGTGAAGAAGGTGAGGGTGCCCATAAAGGCAGACGGCTTGATGGGCAGGCGAATCAGGGGGCTTTCGGCTGGGATCTGGTTGGTCAGGCTGAGCATGTAGCCAAGAGACCAGGCTATGCTGCTGTTCCCCACCTGTGGAGTAGAGGAGACGGCTCAGTTCTCAGGGCTGGGCTTGAGGCACTGATTACATCCCCAGGGCACACCATGGTCACCCTCCTGAGACACCACCAGGAAACTGTGGCCTAAGGAGGTCAAAGGACTTGCCTAATTTCAGACACTGCAGAGACTGGGCTAGAACCCAGGTCACTGTGACCACAAAGGCTCGAGGGCCCAATCTCCCACACTGCAGAGGAAACAGCCAGAAGAACTAATCCTCATGGCCTCGTCACAGCCAAGCGTGAAGAGGGCACAGTTAATAACAGTGAAAGTTTCTCTGTCATCGGGTACAGAAGTGTCTATAGCTAAAGAAAGAAGGTGATGCATGTTTTACTGAACCCAGGACCAGTTTCTAAGAAAAGATGGTCAGGGGACTTCCCTGGTGGTCCAGTGATTAAGGCTCCACACTGAATGCAGGCGGCCCGGGTTCAATCCCTGGTCAGGGGACTAGATCCTGCATGCCGCAACTAAGAGCCCGCGTGCCACAACTAAAAAAAAGATCCCACGTGCCAAAACCAAAAAAAGATCCCACATGTCGCAACTAAAGATCCCACACACTGCAACTAAGATCCCGCACACAGCAATGAAGGTCCCGCGTGCCTCAATTAAGACCTGGTGCAGCCAAATAAATATCCAAAAAAAAAAAAACCATAAAAAAAAAAGAAAAGAAGGTCAGTTTAAGTGGGAAGCAGACTTCGTCAGTTTCATCTGGTAGTTCCATCAATTTTTGTTTACATGTTTTTCAGCTATTTTATTAGATGTATAAATGTTTCAAATTTGCAATCTTCTATCCTCTCTATCTCAAATGATGCTCTTTATCTTAGACTATTTTGTCAGATATTAAAAAGCTACACCAATTTTGTGTAGTGTTTGCCTGATAGTTAAAAAAATTTTTTTTAACTTTCAAACTTTCCATGTCCTTTGAAAATGAACAAAACAGAAACAGACTCACAGACATAGAGAAGAGATTTATGGTTGCCAAGGGAGAGGGAGGTGGGGGAGGGATGGATTGGGAGTTTGGGATTAGCAGATGAAAACTATTATATATAGGATGGATGAACAACAAGGTCCTACTGTATAGCACAGGGAACTATATTCAATATCCTGTGATAAACCATAATGGAAACAAATACGAAAGAGAATATATGTATGTATAACAATCATTTTGCTGTACAGCAGAAATTAACACAACATTGTAAATCAGCTATACTTCAATAAAATATTTAAAAAACCCAAAAAATGTTCCATGTCCTTAAAGACGGTTTCTCTTATAAACAACATATACTTCATTTAAAAAAATCCAATCTGACAGTGCCTTTTAACTGGTAGGTTTAGTCCATTTATGATTATTGTGATTATTGATATATTTGGACTGCTTTCTAATACCTTAGTTTTAAATTTTCAATAAGTGCTACTTCCCTATGTTTATTTTTTTCATTTATTGCCTTAAAAATGATATAAATATGTTCCACTTTACAAGATGAGCGTTTCAGGCCACTCTTATGTCCCTGTACCCTATGACCCTCAACCATACCCCCATCACATTGGATATTAGCTATACTAGAATTCTGGATTGTTGTAAATGGATTCTTCTCTTTTACTTTTCTTTGGTGTTAGTTTTCTTTTTTTGTTTTTAATATAAATTTTAAGCCACAACATCATTTATTCTTACTTCCTATATTTTTATACGTCTGGATTTATTTCTTATTTGATCACTTCCTCCAAAAATATTTTGGATGTAAATCTTTGCATGGCAAATCTTCTGAAGTCTATTTATACCCTCACATTTGAATACTAATTTGACTGAGTATTAAATTCTTTATAAGTAAAGGAAAGGAACTTGAAACCTAGAATTCTGTATCCCCCCAAATTGGTATTTAATGGAAAATCATTCCCCATTCTCATAATTTACTTTCCTGGTAATTAGATTAATTAGAAACAAAGCTTGGAGAGTACATGCCACCAACAGTCCTTAAACATCTCCAGACATCCTTAATTTTTATAGATGACTCAGTTTTATCTATGTAAAAGTAAACAGTCACAGGCCTAATGCTGGATATTGCTTGCTTTAATCTAATTATTGCCGAAGCTAACATCGAACAGACTGACTCCAGACATACTTCAGGCTTTACATCTGCTCTTCCTGAAATGAGAAAACCCTCCCAGAATCTGGGGAACAGAGTGCTGGATGAAAATATCAGCAAGGCTGCGTCATGAAAGCAAGGTACAGAGGCCCCTCACCAAATAGTCACCTGTTAAGAGCTGTCATTCCAGCACTGGACCATTCTGGACACTTGAGAGTGAATACGGTGGCCTCAGACTCATTCTGAGATCAAATTCTTATTTAATGCTGCTTACTTAAACCCTATTCTCTGAAGCATAGATCTCACTCTGACATTTGTGTAAAATGGAGAGCAATTAGTTACTATTCTCTTAACAAAATTGTTACATTTGTAGCTTCTTGTCAGGATGAAAAGTCTCTGTTCCTTAACATATTTATGTATTCACTCAACAACATTTACTAAGCACCTTCCATGTTCTCAGCCCTGTGCTGAACGCTAGGAATATGAGGATGATAAAACAAGTGCTGCCGCCACGGAGCTCAGAGTCCACGGTTCTTGGCATCCAATCCTTAACTCATGTGGAAGGTTTCTGATGACCACTTCCTCTGAATTCTCCATCATCTCTTCTCATAAGCTCACCAGGGATCAAGTCTCATTGGCTCCATTTAGCAAGTTAAACCCCAAGTCCCACTTACCTTCTACATTTCGTTCACGCACATACACACAAGCATCTATTTTGAGAGAAAGAGAAGGAAACAGTTTGTGCTTTGACTTACCTCTTTTTTAAAATGTATTTGGGGCCAGGTGTTCTCGGTGAATTTGTATCCATTTACAAGCAAGTGGTAGATAAAATGGGCTGAGAAGCAGTAGGAGCGAGCGTACTCCTCATCAAACCGGGGGAGCAGCAGTGGGAGCTGAAGGCAGGTTCAAAACAGGGAGAAGGCAGGTTTTAAAACACACATTTCAGGGACTTCCCTGGTGGCGCAGTGGTTAAGAATCCGCCTGCCAATGCAGGGGTCACGGGTTCGAGCCCTGGTCCGGGAAGATTCCACATGCCATGGAGCAACTAAGCCCGTGTGCCACAACTATTGATCCTGCGCTCTATAGCCCGTGAGCCACAACTACTGAGTCCGTGCGCCACAGTTACTGAAGCCCACATGCCTAGAGCCCATGCTCCACAACAAGAGAAGCCACTGCAATGAGAAGCCTGCACACCGCAACGAAGAGTAGCCCCCGCTCGCCGCAACTAGAGAAAGCCCACACGCAGCAATGAAGACCCAACGCAGCCAAAAAAAAAAAAAAAAAAAACATTTCAGAACAGCTTAGGTCAGCTGTCATATTTTAAAGAATCTTATCACCCAGAATTTAATAATTAAAATTACTATAAAATAATACAATGATAAAAATATCCCTGTTTTATGTTCATTTGTTTTATTTATTTTTTATGTTATTCCACATATACGTGATAACGTACAGTATTTGTCTTCCTCCGTCTGACTTATTTCACTAAGCATAATACCCTCCAGGTCCACTCATGTTGTTGCAAATGGCAAAATTTCATTATTCTTTATGGCTGAGTGATATTCCATTGTACATATACACCATATCTCCTATGTTCCCCCCCCCACCAAATCCCTATACAACATCACAGAAGAACAATCTAAGTTTATAGAGTGCTTATGACATGCCAAACACTGTTATAACCATTGTGCCCATGGTTAGAACATTAATCCACAACGCAGCTATGAGCTGGGGTCCCTTACTATCCCCATCTTATGGATATGGTGAAAGGAGGACAGCATAAAAGTCAAATTCAGAATATACACACACATGCACACAAAGGGAATCTACTCTGCTGTACTGTTTCGTACCAGTATGGATCCTTTCTCTTTAAATACTGACCTTACCCCAATTCTGTGAGCAGAAATTCCAGGTGCTTGAGTTGAAGGTGTGCAGGGAAAAGCTACCCGAAAGGTTGAAAGCACTGGCTGTGTAGTAGAATCCTGCAAAAGCCTGTAAGGAAGTCGTGCAGAAGGAAATAAGTTCTCAGAATGGGATATAATATGGAGGCTTCAGAATGGGATATAATATGGAGGTTTCAGGGTACTGAATAAGAAAGTGGGAAACAGCTCAGCAGAGGAAAAACAGAAAGGTGAGAAAGAAATATTCAATGGGGAAAAAAAGGAATCTTTCCATAGTTTTGCCCTTACCAGAAATGACCCTTTAACTTTTGGCTGATATACGCCATTGAAGGAACAGACTTCTCGGTCATGGCAAGCACTGAAGTTAAATAGGGAAGCCACCTTTTCCCTACACAGTGATGGGTCCCCGGTTCCTTCAAAAGTGATGATGTTGTTGGGATCATAACTTTCAGGTCTCAGGTCCTCTGTACACAGGCTGCCAAACACATGTGCCTCAGTGAAGGTGGTGTTGTAATTCCGAGGGTAACAGGGGTTGGCAAATGTGGTTTCAGTGGTATAATTCTGTAGGTACAAGAGTGAGGTGTTAGACATCACTGTTTTGTGGAGGCCCAAGTACAAATCCTCAGTGCAAATCCTTACTGTTGTCCCCCACCAATGCCGAGAGAGAAACGGAAAAAAGGTCATTCTGCGTCAATGTAGAAGGGAACTCCCAGGTTGTCTAGATAACTCAAGTCAGGGTGGGGGGATGATCACCCTGCACCAGGCACAACACTAGGCTCTTGCTTACACTGTCTGCTCCAGCCCTTACCACAGCCCTGTGAAGCAGGTTTTATGAACTCCATTTTGATGAGAAAACAAGATATGTTTAGATTCACTGACCATTTTGAAGAGAATGTTATCTATCCACCTAAAAAAATAATTCAAAAGGTACAAATAAATATATTATGAAAATTAAGGCTCCCTCCCATCCACTTTCCCCACCCTTATTCCCTCCCTGGAAGTAACCACTATTGCCAGTTTTGTGTATTCTACCAGAGATTCTGTGTATACTTCTTGTATGCATGTGCAAATATATTTTCTTTTCTCCTCTCTTTCTTTTTAAAATTTAAAAATTAAAAAAAATTTTTTGTTTTTAATAGAGTTATTTATTTATTTTTCGCTGCATTGGGTCTTCATTGCTGCGTGCGGGCTTTCTCTAGTTGTGGCGAATGGGGGCTACTCTTCGTTGTGGTGCGTGGGCTTCTCATTGCGGTGACTTCACTCTTGTTGCTGAGCACGGGCTCTAGGCACGCGGGCTTCAGTAGTTGTGGCACGAGGGCTCAGTAGTTGTGGCTCGCGGGCTCTAGAGCTCAGGCTCAGTAGTTGTGCCTCATGGGCTTAGTTGTTCTGTGGCATGTGGAATCTTCCCGGACCAGGGCTCGAACCCATGTCCCCTGTATTGGCAGGCGGATTCTTATCCACTGCACCACCAGGGAAGTCCCTAAAATTTTTAAATCATAAATGGCAGTACTGTATACACACTGTTCTGCCCCTTGCTTTTCTTACTTAAAAATATATCTTTGAGATTTTCCTTTCATTGTAAGTGTAAGAGTGGGTTTTTAGTAGCTGCATAGCACTCTACTGTACAAATAAACTATAATTTATTTAGGGAGTCCCCTCTAGAGGAAAACTTAGGTAGTTTCCAATCATTTGCCTTTACAAAACAATGCTGTAATAAATATCGCATTACATAGAAATCTTCGATCCATTTGTAATTAATTTGGTATTAAGATTGGGATTTGATTTTACTTTTTCCAGATGATTATCCAATTTTTATCTATGGTCAAAAATGTTCCCTTTATCAAACGCTGAATTCCAAAATGTGTTTGGTTCTATTTATGGACTCTCTTTTCCAAGAAATTGGATTCAAACTCTAATTTCAAAGCTACTAAGGCATATTTTACCCCTACAGTAAAATCTTGACCCAGAAAACACTTAGCCCAACTCTTTCATTTTACTGCTGAGGAAACTGAGGTACATATCAAAATAATGTAATCATTTAACAAAAGGCAGTGGTAGGATTCTACACAGAATCCTACAGAAGTCCAACACTCATCCAGTATAGCTAACATGAGTGTTCTGCAGAAAGATCTTCATATGACTCTGTGGAGGCAGCAAACAGGCCCCCTTCTGCCTTAATGGTGTGAAAAAATCTATGGTGTTCAAAAGGTCTTATGTCTAATTTGTAACGTATCATGCCATGGTCACCCTATGGCTGAAATATTCGTTAAAAGAAAAAAATCAAATCAACCAAATGATTATTTAGTTTCTCCCTCCAAATCTGCCTTATACTTTTTAAATAATTAAATCATTTCTGGCTTGGCTTGGAGAAGAAGCAAGATAATATAAATTATTTCTGGCAGAAGAAGCTCAGTAAAGATTATTTCACTTCTCTTTTTGGAGTGTGAATTATTTGTTATGGCATTCCTTAAATATAATTTGCCAGTGTGCCAAGTTGCTTAGGCCCTCAACATTCAATAAATCTTCCCTGAATTTAGTGTTTTCAGGGCACTGGCATGAAAGGGTCATGTACTTTCTTTTATAATAAAATGACCAATATAGTTTTCCTTTTTAAATAATGGTATTTGGAATATTATGCACCTATAAAAGTATTAATTTCAAAAGATGTTTAACAACACAGGAAACTGCTCACAATATATTGTTAGGTTAAAAAAAAGCTGGATATAAAATTATATGTAAACCATATGAAGCCAAATTTGTAAATACTATACATATTCCTGCATGAAAAAGAAAACTGGAAGAAAATGCAATACTGTGTTGATGGTGGCTAATTCCAGGTTTTGTTTGTTTATTATTTATATTTTTTATGTCTGTATTTTCTAATTTTTTTTTCACTGAACATGTGTTACTTTAAAAACAGAAGAGGACTTCCCTGGTGGCGCAGTGGTTAAGAATCCACCTGCTAGGGTTCCCTGGTGACGCAGTAGTTGAGAGTTCGCCTGCCGATGCAGGGGACGCGGGTTTGTGTCCCGGTCCGGGACGATCCACATGCCGCAGAGCGGCTGGGCCCGTGAGCCATGGCCGCTGAGCCTGCGTGTCCGGAGCCTGTGCTCCGCAGCGGGAGAGGCCACAGCAGTGAGGGGCCCGCGTACCGCAAAAAAAAAAAGAATCCACCTGCCAATGCAGGGGACACGGGTTCAAGCCCTGGTCCGGGAAGATCCCACATGCCGCAGAGCAACTAAGCCCATGAGGCACAAGCACTGAGTCTGAGCTCTAGAGCCCGCGAGCCACAACTACTGAGCCCTCGTGCCACAACTACTGAAGCCCGTGTGCCTAGAGCCCATGCTCCACAACAAAGAGAGGCCACTTCAGTGAGAAGCCCACGCACCATAACGAAGAGTTGCCCCCGCTCGCCACAGCTAGAGAAATCCAGCATGCAGCAATGAAGACTCAACACAGCCAAAAATAAATAAATACTTAAGTATTACTTTAAGTGTTACTTTAAGTAATACTTAAGTCTTATTTAAAGAGGAAGAGAAAGTGAATTCATGTCCCTAACGTCTAACATGCTCTCAGAGTGAGACTTGAGCCCTGGGGTGACTGGAGACTCCTTTTTAAGAAAATAATTTGCAAAGTATATATCTAGGTGTCACTCTCACCACACTCTGTAGCCCCTTATATTACAGACCGGGAAACGAGTCCTGGACTGGTGGCATTTACTCAGCCAGTTCATGATGCAGTAATCTTTGGGAACCTTCTAAGCTGGGGCTTGGCAACACATCTTTGGGACATGAAAGTATTGGTCAGGCAAATCGGGACATGCATTTGTGGGTGATCCTCATCACACCTGGATTCTTCCCCTCACCTGAGTCAGAAGGCTTACAGTGCAGAGCTACACTCTCAGGCATCCAGATGTTATCAGGCAAGTTGTAGACACACCCTGTCCCTGTGACCTGACTATCTGTAGTGAGGGGCTGGGGTCTCCCACCTCTGCCCCCAGTCCTGGGCTCACACCTTGAGACCTGCATTCTCAAACCCAAATGAGACCTCATCCAGGTGGAGTATTCACTTCTCTACTGTAGACTGTTGGGTACATAGACATTCTTTAATAAACATTGTAGGAGTGTGTGCATAAAGACACACACACACACACTCTTCCTCAGTGTCAGTCAAATTTAAGAGGTTAGCTTCTCAAACCTCCACTCATTCTGGAAAAAGGGTGATTTCACCTGCTTCCCTTTTCCTGTCTAAATTTCGGAGGAGCCCCTGCTCCACCCTCCACCCCCACCAGGGCCAGAGCTGGAGGAAGGGACAATAAGTATTGTTAAAAATAAAAGGAGAGAGAGAAAAGAGGAGCCCCAGTTAACGAGGGTTGGTTAAGCTCCATGTGGGGTTTGGTTTGGCTGAGTGTAGGGTGGATATGAGGGTCTGGAGTGGGCACTGAGTCTTCTGAGCCATGGAAGTGTAGCTCAGGGCTGCCTGCAGGGTCCCCGCTCTGTCCTTCCCAGGAGTGCTCAGGCTCTCCCAACAATACATGTGGCATGCATGTGTAGTGGGGCTCCAGCCTTTCCTGTGAGGCTGAAAGAGAAGTTTTGGGAAGAGGGCCAGACCTGGAGGGTGAATTCTCACCACCTACCTTGCATGGCTACTCAGTAAATATGGGGATCTGAAGATGTGACTTCTGCTGATGACACTTTTGTAAACCAGCCCAATTTTCTACAGGCTAATGGCTGGGGAATACTGCTTCCTTCTTCAATGACCAAAGTAGGTTGCAGTGGTGGGGCTTAAGCTACTGATGCTGTGTCCACTATGTTCATAGGCTGACCCAGCTCTTGTCTCCTTCCCCTGGGCCCCATCAGAAGCCAGGATCTGTGGCCTCCGGTTGGCCCCATGCCCCTCTAGGTGATCAAGCCTCCTTCCCTTCGTGTTCCCTTCATCTTCATCTTCCCTTCTCAGCCATGGCTGAGATTGATGTCCCCTTAGCACTGGAGTTTGGGATCTCAGGTCGCATCCATGGTGCTAGTGCCCTTGCTGACACATACAGTACTAATGTCAAGTTCATATTAGTGATAGCTTTCTAGTTGATGCCTGAAGTAGCCATCTGTGCCATGGAACATTTACCATATGAATTAGTGACTGATGTGATGGAATTCGGCTGTTCTAAGACCCCAACATATAAAGGGCATGAAATCTGCCTAATATAGGCTCATGTAAAAGAAGCCTGAGCCTGGGGAGGGCTCTGCCCTCTCCCCTGTCAGCAAGCATTTCCCATATGATCACTTTTATTATTTTGTCTGCACTCAGGGGAGTCTCAACATTCTCAGGTTTATTTAGCTACTGGTTTAAAACAGCTTGTGTCCATAAAGGGATCCCAAGTCCTGAATCATTTATAAAACACCTGGAGCTCTGGAATTTCCCTGGACTTCTGACTCAGATACACTGGAAATGATCAACACGAGAGAGAGAGAGAGAGAGAGAGAGAGAGAGAGAGAGAGAGAGAGCGAGAGCGCTTGGACGCCCACAAGTAAACAGGAAAATGCTGCTGTTTCCATCCATCTTCTAATTGGAGTGGAAAGGACAGACCCCAGAAGGCAAGGCATCTTCCTCTCAGCTAAGACCCCCGAGGGAATACCCATTGCCCCCTGGCTCAGGTACCTGAAGAAGAATTGCCAGAAACCTCCTCTCAGCCTCATTCCGGCCATAACACTGGAAGCTATGCGTGTAGAGTGTGTACTCATAGCCATACAGGGACACCTTCACGATGTCACTGGTGTTCAGCCCCACGTTCTCTTCTACCGCAAAGGATATTTGGGTGGAGGCACCGCCTAAATCCAGGGCACCTGTGGTCTCCTTTCCGTTCGGATGCACCCACATATGCCACAGGCTCTTCTACACAGTAGGAAAAGGAAACAAGAAAAAAGACCAAAGGTACCATCTCTGATTGGCTAGGGTTCTTCACCCAAGACCCATCTCTTATTGCTAAGAAATATGACATAGGAAGCATTCAGGGCCAGATCTCTCCTTTATTTCAGGGGTGGAACTCAAATGCTTACAGGGACTGTACAGGCAACATAAATGAGTGAGTAGACAATAGGGAATGAGGTGTAGACAGTAGGGAATGGTGGGGCCTGGGGCAAACTGGGGAATGCATGAGCTATACTCTGTTCCAGTTGGTTGTTGCCATGCAGGAATGTGAGTCTGCTGTGACCAGCTCCTCCAACTTTTGGGGAGTGAGGGGGGCAGGAGAAGCTAGAAATGTGGATTTTTATGTGAATTTTCCAAAATATTAACTAATTTAATTTAATTTAATTAAAAATGTATTCAAGGGGGAAGAAAATAGGTCTTAGGCTGAACATAATATGGTGTCCTCTGCACCAAAGGAGCAGGGAGTATGGAGACTGGAATGTGAGGAGACCTGAGGACACAGAATGAGTTGGGAAGAAAGCTGCCTGAGGGCTCTGTAAGTTCCAGATGGCTGTGGGGCTTCTTGGAAGGGTCATTTTCCAGGTGTCCTTCAAAAGACTCATAGCCCACTGCTAGATTTAGATCCTTCCCTGCCTCTAATTTCTTATTAGCTAGTAAAATGATGATATTCCCCTTCCCCCATGCATTTGGTCCTGTTTAGGATCCACGGCTTTGTCCTAGCTATACATGTCTTTTCTTAGCTGTTGTATCATAGATGTTTCCCTAATTCATTACATGATAGAAGCAATGCAGGACAGGTGGCCCTGTTGGTATGTACCTCTGCTTAAGTTACCAACCACAGGGGACAGGATAAACAGCAAGATTAAAAACCATGCATTTGTTTTCACACACCTCCAGGAAATTTCCCATTAAATAGTTGGCTGTAATCCATCCATAAATCCCTTCCTCTTGCCCAGAAATGATTTGAGCATCCCTAAAATCAAAGGGCTGAGACTCGAAGTAGTTTTGGATGCTCGCAAGGACTTCATTAGCTGCTGTTTCGTTTTGCAACCTATGCAAGGCACAGAACACAAAAGGCTGAGTGCCCAGACAACGATCTTAAAATAACCCCTCCACCCCCTTCAGGCAGGGACAGTTTTCCAGATGTATATAAGACATGGCAACCCCCTGTACAAGTTGAAGCCTCCCAGGCAAGGCAGGATGCACTTGTTACCTGTCAAACTGCCAAGCAGGAAAACAGCTACCAGTAAAAATACCACTTGTTCTCTCCTCCCCTACCTGTTCCTATCTCTCTCTCTAGCAACCAGCTAATGAAAAGAGCCTCCTACTCAGTCACCATTGCTCTGTCTCAGATCAGCAGAGGAAAGGAGATTGGTGAAGGCATAGGAGTGGCATAAGTAATCTCTTGGGGCACCATATAAAGAAGCCCTCATCAGGCCAGAAGGAAGGGGAGCTTAGGAGGGAGGGGGAAAGGAAGAGGGATGAGTTTTCAGCTGTCCCAGCTTTGCTCTTTGGGAGGGCTTCATCATGAGGGGATATGATGGCCATCATGGCTGTCATTGAATTGAAATTCATCAGTGTGCTGACCCATGGAGGAGTGGTAGCATAGTGTTCATATCACCCATGATGTAGAGTAATAATATCATTCATCTGCTGCCATTTTATGAAAGAAATCTCACTTGGGAGACTCTTTTCCCTTTCATCAGTGGGTTAAGAAAGCCAGGGGCACTGGCTCACTCTTGGCTGAAGAAGAAGAAAGAGAAATGCTACAAGCAGAAGTCCATTCCAGTTCAGTAGCAAATTATCACCGCTTGGAAAATAATTAAGAATTTTCCTAGTTTTATTAATTCCCATCCCAGAGATTCTCAAATTATTGTTTTTTTAATATTTGACTTTTCTAGCAATTAAAATATCAACTAGTTCCTCAGAAGAAATGGATCACCATCAGAAAGTTTCACAAGGAGGCATTAATATTTAATTTATTCAAATGCGACATTCACTTTTTCCCCAACTGGCAAACTTTTGTATTCCATGGTTTTTGTCATGGGCTATAAATTACAGAGCCTTTGAATGATTTCTCGCGGAGAGGACTGGGAGAAAAAAGCAACCAAGAAAGTTGGGTTCTTTGTTTCCATAAGAAAGAAAAGGCAGAAGAAGGGAATTTCTATGACATTTCTATTTCAGGTAAACGCAATAATTTTGAAAACACACTGCAGATTCCAAGAGTAAGCAAAGAAATCTGACTTCTTTCCGCATTCTACTTGGTCAACCAGGACACAGGAATAGAAAAAAGGAGAGGAAAACTACAAGGAAAGGGCTCAGTCCAATTGAGAGTGCTTCATGATTTTTTTTGATGATCATCTTAAAGTGACTCTGTTGTTCCTTTGTATTTTCTTCATGCCCACATGAAGAAAATCCATGTAATTTTACATTCCTGGGATCACAGACAAAGTGGCTTTGAAGCAGAATGAGTGTCATCTTTTGGGGAGAAAGCCTTATTTTCAAAGTTTAGGGCAGCATCTACCCTTTAATTTAGGTAGATTTAAGTTTGATGGTTTTTTTAAAAAAACTATTTTTCTTTTAATTCAAGGTCAAGGAAGTATTATCATGGAGAAAAAAAAATGAAGAGAAAGGACATTCAAAAACAATGCAACTGGGCTAAAAGTCATGGCTACAAATTTAGAAGGAACTGCTTAATTGAATGAAATGAGATGTTTGTTTTTATGTAATGCCAAAGGCTTTGGGGTGAGGAGCAGAAATCCCATTATTTGAAAGCAGATCTCAGTGACATTTTGTACATGGGTAGAAGCTACACAGCTTAGTAGTATAGTGGAGTCGGTTGTCCACAGGTGTTAAAATACCAGGAGTCAGGGCTTCCCTGGTGGCGCAGTGGTTGGGAGTCCGCCTGCCGATGCAAGGGACGCGGGTTTGTGCCCGGTCCAGGAGGATCTCACGTGCCGTGGAGCGGCTGGGCCCGTGAGCCATAGCCGCTGGGCCTGCGCATCCGGAGCCTGTGCTCCGCAACGGGAGAGGCTACAGCAGTGAGAGGCCCGCGTACCTCAAAAAAAATACCAGGAGTCAAAAACAGTTTCTACTTTTCTAGAAAACTAGAGGTACATCCCATGATTAGATTTCATGTCACTTTCCTTTACTTTCCGAGCTCTCAGTAAAATCACCATGGGGAAGGGAATCAAATATAGAACTGTTTCTTTCTGAGTATTAAGATAAAGACTAAAAGTTTCCCAACTTTTAAAGCCTAAATTTATGGCAGAATATGGGCTTCTTTCTTTTGGATTTATTCCCAGAAATAGAGTTACATTCTTGGAAAGAATTCAACACATTCCTGGTTATTTTGGTCCAAAGGGCTCCTCTGTGCCATTCTAGCCCTTACCTCAGCAAGCGCATCCCAGCTGTGGCCCCCAGGTAAATGCAGGTGGATCCATGGAGGTGGGCTGGAATGTGCCCCTTGACTTTTTGCATGCAGTCCTCAAAGGCTTTGGGGGCATCTTGAGGGTTTTCCCCATAGCTGGAGATCCCAGAGCCTGAAGAGCAAGCAGTCAGCACTTCTTAGCCTTCCCAGGAACCAACAAGAGCAGTACAACTTTTAAATATAAAATAAATCAGCTCTGGAAATTAATGGGTTTTTGTAGGGGGCTGAAAATTGTGTATGTGCTAAGTTCCATGTGGTCACACAGATGAGTCAATTCCCAAAATATGGAAGGAAATAATTATACAGGTGAAAAAAGTAATGAGCCAAGACCTGCTTTAAAAAAAAAGTTCTCATCATGGAAATTTCAAATATAAATAAAAGTAGGGAGAAGAGTATAACAAACCCATGCACCCATCTTCCAGTTTCAACAATGATCCATCTTGCTCCATCTGCACTCTCACATTCTCTCATCATGAAGCAAACTGCAGACATGGTATCATTCCATTCTATAAATATTTCAGTATGTATCATTAAAAGATAAGAATTCTTTTAAAGAAACATAACCATAGTCTCATTTTTCTACCTAAAAATCTTAAAAATAATCCCTTAATATAATTAAATATCTAATTAAGTTTCACGTTTCCTTCATATTCATATTTTTTCTCTCCCTCTCTCTCCCTCCACCTCTCTCTTTCTATCTAGTTTGTTTGAACTAGCGCCCAAATAAATTCCATCCATTATAATTGGTTGGCATGTCTCTTAAGTCTCTTTTAATATATAGATTCTGCCCCCCTTTTCTAATTTTTCTTTGTAATTAAA
Source organism: Delphinapterus leucas (assembly GCF_059928025.1). Taxonomy (NCBI): domain Eukaryota; kingdom Metazoa; phylum Chordata; class Mammalia; order Artiodactyla; family Monodontidae; genus Delphinapterus; species Delphinapterus leucas. The sequence goes on from NC_143138.1 coordinate 60,935,248, forward strand.
CATTTTTTTCCTTGCAATTTCATTTGTCTTATAGTTTCCCACAGTCTAGAATTTGCTGATTGCAGCCCCATGAATCATTTAACATGTTATTTGGTCCCAGTTTTTCTCTATAAATTGGTAGCTGAATGCAGAGGTTTAATCAGATTCAGGTTTGAACTTTTTCAGAAAGAGTAGTTTATAGGGATGTGCATTTCCAATAAGACACACAAGCATCTGGTTGTTTCTCTCTTTGTGCTGTTAACAGGCATCAATGATCATTGCTTAGGTCCATTCATTACTCCATTAGGGTTTATGAAACGCTGATATTTTATTTCCATCATTCTTGCTTCACTTTTTACCTAAAATGCTTTTATAAGAGGAAAACTTCCTCATCGTTAACTATTTGATTACCCTATACAGTTTGTATAGGGAAGGCAGTGGATAAGTGCTTGATTCTTTCCCTTTATTTACCAGCTTAAAAAATATAGATTGCATCTCTAGTGTCTACCTAATTTAACCAATAAGGGATTTTGTTCGTTTGTTTGTTTAAGGGCATATGAATCTAAAGATATATTTGATATGTTTCAATTCATTGCAGTTACTATTCTTATTGGTGGCCTATCTTGTCCAGTGGCGCTCTCTTCAATTTGGCAGCTGAATCCTTTTGACATGATCCCAGAAACCTTTAAGAACTTTTCTGCTTTCTGATATGATGAGATGTATCAATGACCTATAAATTTCCTGCCCCAGATCTGGAATCTGCTGTTTTTCCAAGGAATCCTGGTTTCTTTTATTGAGTAATGGTATTTAGCATTCAAAATTTGGAAGCTAGGTTGCTTACTGAAAGCCTTTCCAGAAGACAGACTTAGAGAAAACTTTATTTCAAGAGAAAACACATCATGAATTCTTAGTGGTATTTCTAATTCAAAACTTCAAGTTCTTCCTTGAATTCACTGATCTTGTATCTTTATCTTCCTTTTACTAGCCTGTTTCCCAGCCCCTCCAACTTAATAACTCATTAGCTTTATTTCACAATCCACACACAACAGTCTCAGTATGACAATGACAATACCAGCACTACCACCAATTATAGGATTATTGAAAACAATTTAAGATTTTTTGAAGTTCTTTTTGTCCTTAGGGTATATCCTATTAGGCATGTACAAGTGTCCATAAATGAAGCTTTCTTGAAATACATACATGCTAATTTGTCTGCATATTGTCTATGGCTGCTTTCATGCTAAAGTGGGAGAGTTAAATGGTTACAACAGAGATCATATAGCCAACAAATGAAAAATATTTATCCTCTAGCTCTTTACAGGAAAAGTTTGCTGTCCATTGACTTAGATGATTTATAGGCATCTCCAACTTAATATATTTAAAACCAAATTCCTTAATCCCTGCCATGGCTCCAACCTACTCTACCCTCAGTGTTGCCCACTCTAAGGAGATGGTACCTTCACCCATGCAGTTACTCAGGTCAGAACTAATGTTCAGGCACCATCAACCAGAATGCTGCATATTGAATCTATCATAAAATCTTTTTGGCTCTACTTTCAAAATACTTCTCAAATCTGAGCACTTCTCACTCCCTTCCCCAGAACTATTCTCAATCAGTGCTTCTCAACCTCAGCACTACTGAAGTTTTGGGCTGGGTTATTCTTTGTTTTGTGGGCTGTCCTGTGAGTTATGTAATGGTTAGCAGCATCCTTGTTCTCTACTACTAGATGCCAGCAGCACAGCCAGCCCCAGTTATGAAAACCAAAAAATGTCCCAGACATTGATAAATGTTCCCTGGGGGGCAACATCACCCCATGTTGAGAAGCACCAGTCTAGGCCAGACCACCAAAACGTCACCTCCCACTTGCACTGCTCTAATAGCCCTGGTTTTCCTGCTTCTAATCTTAGTCTCTTGACTACGTATTCTACATTGACAGAGTGACCCGTTAAAATTATGTTGTATCGTGTTAGTTCCCTGATCAGAATCTCCTAATGGCTTCCCAATATACTTTGAAGAAAATTCATTTAAGTAAATGTCAAACCCCTTACTGCATCTCAGGGTCCTCTATGAGCTGGCCTCGGTGACAGCTTTGGCCTCATTTCTCACTTTTGTTTCTCTTACTCGTTCTGCTCCAGCCACATCGGCCCCTTTGCTCTTCCTAGAAAATGCTGAGCAGCTGTCACCCTTGGCATTTTCTTTTGCCACGCCCTCTGCTCAGCACATTCTTCCCTCAAACAGGTGCACGGCTCACTCTCTCATCTCAATTTGGCCTCTGCTTAGCTATCATCTTCTTTGCTCTCCCATGAAATAGAATGATCACTCTCTATCCACCTAGCTGGCTTAGTTTCTCCTCACAGCACTTCTCCCTGGTATCATATACCCATTTATTTATTCTGTCTCCTTCATTAGACTGTAAGTTCTGTAACAGCAGAGACTTTGTATATTTTGGTTATTTTAGAATTCCCAGTGTCAAGAACAGTTACTGGCAGACAGCAGGCACCCAATAAATATTTATTAAGTACAGGAATCAATCAATCAATCAATCAATGAGATTTTCACATCAGCTCACAATACTATAGTAAGGGGATTGTGTAGTCCAATCTAGAGCAAACAAAATATATTCTGCCAGAGCTAGTCTCTGGATAGGAACTGTTTAGGAGCCTTGCTAGAATGTGGAAATGTGGGGTATTTGAGCATGTCCCTCGGGGGCCTATTTGCATAAGGTTCCTTAAGCCTCCCAGAGGGAAAAGGAGATTGGATTCATAGGTTCATGGGATACTGGGATTCACAACCCCAAGAAAAGAGCTGAAACTGCTATTCCAATCTGGGAAGAGAGGGTTGGACAGCTGGCACAAGACCTACTTGAGGTCGGACAAAAGCAAAAGACATGGGCAAGGGATGCTTTCCAACACTGTAGTGGCCTGGTCCCTAAAGCAACTCTTTAAGGTATTTCAGTGGAGGAGATGGTTAAGTTTAGGCTCTAGTGGAGTTTAAAGAATTTTTAACTGCTGGTTTAAAGGGAAAACATGAATGCCGCCTGTGAGAGAAGGCAGCAGGTACCCTGAGCAGTGCCTCCTGCAAAAGAGATGAGGGGCAGGCAAGGAACAAGTGACCCTGAGGGAATGGCTTTAAAACAAGTAGCCAGAGCAATAGGCACCAGCATGGGGACGAGCAGCTAAAGCAGCACCCAGTGAACTCACGGAAAACAGCACCTGAGGACTGGATACTCACCAGGGACCCCCTGAGAAAGAAATTTCTGAGGCCCTGGGCATTCGGGAAACACTGTAGGGCAAAAAAGCATTCACCAACCCCTCAAACTGGCCAAAGCAGGGGAGACCTGGGGAAATTTGCAACTTAGAAACTAGAAACCCAAATTATGCTTGGTGAAGCTGCCTGTCTTTCAGGGGATGACACTTGCCAAACTTTAACTCTGTAATTTGAGCTGTAATTTGTGGTCTTCTGGTCATTGTGAGTATATATGGATCCCTGAGGCTACCGTGATCAAAGGGAAGATCCATTTATGGATGTGGTGTGGGCTCCATGACCCTGCCCCTCCCCTAAATCACATCCAGGGTGGGCCAAGGGCCCCTACTCCTGAGAGACTGCCTGGGTCTCTCCCCATGAAAGTGCCACCTCTTTCTACAGCCCGAGGCCATCAGGACTGACTTCGCTGAATTGCCCTCCCGGGTATAGAGGCAGATCTTACAACTATGTTAGAATAACCTTTTAGCAAGAATATCCACCAGGAACTCTAAAGTGTGGTGCCCCATAATTAATAATAACTAACACTTATTGAATGCCTACTGTATGCCAGGGATTTGCTACCTGCTTTATATATATATTATGTCATTTAATCTTCAAATAATACCTGTGGGGTGGGTATTACTATTATTATGCTTTTTAGTTTAGAGATAAGTGAGTCAAGACTCAAGAGAGGTTAGATAATTTTCTAGAGTTCCCACAGTAGGGATAGGGTGACGTCTTAATCACTGTCGTACACTATCCTCTCCACTTGGAGTGACTGGTCTCTCTTTCCTAAAGAAAGCATCCTCTTTCATGCTTGGGGGTGAAGAAATGGCTCAGAAGTTAGGAGAACAGAGATGGGATCTCTGGCTGAAGTTTGAGCGATGGTGCTGCCGCTTATGAATTGTGGGTAACAATGCAAGCAGTACTCAGAAAACATGGAAGTCCCCTGTTGTGAGGAGCCCAGAGAGGTGCCATGCAGATGCCTCTTCAAAGGAAGGCTTAGTGTCTCAGCGGTTAGCTCCTTTGGGGTTTGCCTCAGCTGCAGAGAGCTGCCTTGCTCAACATCTTCTTCCCAGGATGGCAACATCCAATGACTGACAGTGATGGGGGGACCACAGCCCAGCCATTTCAGGCCATTCATACCCAATGCAGGACATCTCTAATTGGCTGGAGCTCTGTCAGGCCTGGGCTGCAATCTGACTTCTCTTTCTGTCCAATCCTCCTTCTTCCGCCTTCCTTCCATGGGTGCGGATCGCTAATCACTCCCTTGCATCCCAGACTCTGTCTGGACATCTTAACTGTGACACCTATGTCCCAGGGAAGGCGAGCTCCTGGTGCCCTCCATGGAAGGGCAGATGATCAGAATGTACCCTGGTTATACAGAGAAGACGCTTGGTCTCCCTATGGGAAAGGCTAATTCTGCTTCCCAACTTCTTCCATGCCATCACTTGCAAGAAAGTGTTCTATTTGGGCAGCTCATTGAGGGAAATGAAGGAGGTTGCTTGGGTTGGGAGGACTGGTTCAGAATCTATAACTTGTCCTATAGGCTGAGGGTATCCCTGTAACCCATTCAGGACATACTGGTTGGGAAGATCCAGGCCAAGTCAAAGATCATAATGCTCTAAAGAGGGTGGTGCATACATACACACTCACTAACTGGGCTTGACTATGTGGACTAAAGGCTTAATTGTAAAAGGCAAAATTATGAAACTTTTTTTTTCTTTTTGGCTTCTCCATGCGGCATGTAGGATCTTAGTTCCCTGACCAGGGATTGAACCCGTGCTCCCTGCAGTGGAAGCGTGGAGTCTTAACCACTGGACCACCAGGGAAGTCCAAAACTTTTGATAGAAGAATATCTTTATGACCTCAGGATAGGGAAGGATTTCTTAAATAAAACGTACAAAGTGCAAACCAAAAGGGAGAAGATTGATAATTGTACCTACATAAAAATTAAGAACTTCTCAGAAGATATCATGAAGAAATTAAAAAGACAAACCATAAACTGTGAGAGGATATTAGCAACAATATGATAATAATACTAGCAAAGCATTCATATTCAGGATATAGATAAAGAATTCCTAGGACTCAAAAGGAAAAATTCAAGCAATTTGGTAGAAAAATGAGCAAAAGACATAAACAGGCATTTCACAGAAATAGAAAGAGTCATAAATATATAAAAAGATACTTATTAGTTACCAGGGAAACACAAATATTCATCAACAGGTAAAAATGAACCAGATATTGCTACTCATTGCGGCATAGATGAATCTTAAAAACCCAGTGGTAGTGAACAAAGCAAATTACAGAATAAATGTTTGCTTCTAATTAAATAAATATGTGCTTGATTCCATTTTCAAAACCAGGAAAAACTAAATGCATAAGGACAAAACTAAAGAAGAACAAGTAAACCATCAATCTAACATTCCGAATATGTTGTGGAGGAGGCAGGGAGTGCATGGAGGGTCATTAAAGATGTTGATGCTGTTCTGTGTCAGGGATTGGGAGCTCACCGGCCATATACAGTTCACCACCTTCTATTATACAGCCTGTGAGCTAAGATATTCTTGCATTATTTTTAAATGGTGGGGAAAACCTTTTTTTTAATATATTTTGTGGCATTTGAGAATTATATGAAATTCAAACTTTCAGGGTCCATAAAGAAAGCTTTACTGGAACAGAGCCACAAACGCCTACTGGTTTACAGATTGTCCATCTCTGTCTATCTCTCCCTACCCACCTCCCCATCATATACAGCCAACTGGAATATAATTTTCCTATTGGAATACAGTTTTCCTTGAGTTTCTCATGTTTATGCATTATGAGCAGAGGCACTGACTGCCTTTGTTCTGGACTATTTTTTCAAGGATATTTGCATAATGAACAGGCTCAGAAGATATAGTGTTTCCCTCCAGAGCAAAAGGCAGGTACCCATTATAAATGTTTCAGATTCCCTAATCTCAGGGTTCCTCTTCTGTAACATAACCCACTGTGTGAGCAGGTACCATCTGGCCCTTTCTACATCATCTTGTGCAAATTGGGGCTCAGAACCAGCACAAGAAAATGCTGATACTCGGGCTACAGCTGTTTCTGTGAGTAATAAACTCTCCTTTGTTTCTGACCCAGGAGTCTTGGGTCTTCCACCAGCATCCATGAAAGTGCGGCAGGGTAGAATCTCACACCATTCACAGTTCTTGACACCCCCCCACCATTTTACAGATGAGAAATCTGAAACCCAGAGAAGGGAAGGGACTGGCCTGAGGTCACTGTACTGATGAGTAGCAGCACCATCTCAAGGTCTCATATTTCCCTGACACCCAGCCCAGTGCTCAGTCCTTGCCTCTGGGCAGCATCTCAGGACTCCTGCAGGCCTCTGAAGGACATTAGGACATTCCCTTTCTTCCCTTGGGCCTTACCTTTCACGCTACATTTGAAGGTTTGACTGACTACTCCAGTATTATTCTCCTTCTCTGCTGGCCATTGATACACGTAGACTGTGGTTCTGGAAGACCCGGCATCGAGCACGATTCCATACTGAATAAAAGGCGGGGAGGGAGAGTCAGAGACAGGCATCTGAGGACCCCTTTTCCCAGGGGGCCACCGAGAACTCTGAGTCCTCCCAAGAGCTTAACCCACACTGCTTCATTTAGGTAGGAGCTGACCAAAAAGAAAAAAACTATTTTCTCTAAACCAACTTTGTCTCCATGGACTCTGGATGGAGGGGTTGGGGGGAGATGGGTCCGGTGTTCTAGGCCGCAGTTCTCAGCCTTGGCCTCACATTAGAATCACTTGGGGAGCTTTTGAAACTCCCAATGCCAAGGCTGCAGCTGAGACCCATTAAATCAGAATCTCTGTCAGTGGACCCAGGCACCAACAGTTTTTAAAGCTCCTTTGGTGATTCCAGTATGCAGCCAAGGTTGAAGATGAGTACCCCAAAGATCTTGCATGCAAAGACAGTCTCCTGATTCCTCCTCATCCAGACTCTGCGGGGGGCGGAGGGGGGGGGGCGCACGGTCAGAAGCCACCTTGGTCTCAGGAGTACAATGAATAGTCAGTCACCTGCTGCCCTCTATTCTCCAAACTTCCAGGCCTATCAGCCTGGGATAAACAACCAAAAGGAAACCATAGGTAGGAAGTTCTCACAGGGGAGTGACACACTGATATCTGCATTGGCCTTCAGAATGAAAGTATTCCTGCTTAAGGAGGAAAAAACTAAAATACAAACGAATGTTGACATATGATCCCACTTAGGTGACGTGTGTGAACAAATGGACAGGAGGGTATTGCCGGCCATCTCACGCAGCTTGAGGCAGGTACCAGGGAGCTTCAGTTGAAGGTGTGGCCCAGCCCAGGCCCTGGACCAGGCCTGCCTAGGAAGGAGCATTCATTAGCAGCCTAGGGGCATTGGAATGAGTTACGCTGACCTAGGTCACTATCTGGTTGGGCTTGGAATCAGTCCAGGGCATCAGAGGCTTCTGGGTGGCATCTTTTCCCCAATTCCCCCACCATTGAGTTAGCCTAGCCTGTCCCAGAGGGGAAGATGACGTTGGGTTCTGGAGGCAGGTCACATCAGATGGATTCCTACTTTTCTGATATTGCATAAGAGACCTAACCTCTCTGGGTTCCCTCGTCTTCAGGCAACTTCCTTTCAGAAGTAAATAGGAGACCATTTGCCTGATGCTTAGTGGCTGCTCAATAAATACAGGCTATATAGAAAAATCAGTGAAGCAAAATAAATAAAATTGCAAAGCAAGAAAAAGAGGAAAAAAAGTGAATAACACCCCTCAAATCCAACTACTGTTTTAAGACCTTGTTTTATATCTTTTCCAACGGTCTTCTGTGCCTACAACTACATATACACATATGTGTTTAGACATATGTTTTTAAATCAACACAGGATTACAGTACACATAATCTTCTCCAATGCTTTTTTCTTACTTAAAAAGTATATCATGGGGGACTTCCCTGGTGGTCCAGTGGTTAAGGCTCCGCGTTTCCACTGCAGGGGGCACGGGTTCGATGCCTCCTTGGGGAACTAAGATCCCGCATGCCGTGCAGCGCGGCCAATAAATAAGTAAGTAAGTAAATAAATAAATAAATAAAAGTATATCATGAACATCTTTCCCTACCGGTAAAAGTACTGACATGATTTTTAAGCCATTCATCACATTCACTATGAGATGTACAGCAGTTGATTTAACCAATCCCCTGATTCTAAACTTTCTATCATGAATGCTTGCTTCATTTGAAATAGGAGCAAATAAAAAAATGTTACTCCAGCTTCTCCATTCTATTAAGATAGAACATCCTGTGTACATTGGTATTTGAACTTGAATAGCCTCTTCACCTCAGCTCTTCAATCTGATGTGTGTTGCCTGGGATCCTGACATGACACCCCCCATGGCAAACAGAGGAGGCATTGTTCACAATCTGTTCCAGGCAGAGGCTCCCCATGAGATTAAAGCACAGGTTGAAACTGAAGGAAACCAGGCACTCCAGAGGTCTGAGCCTCTGTATCAGTCTGCTTTCTTTCCTTCCCTCTGCTGCTGACCTGCTCACCAGCCCCTCCATGCCTGGCACTGATAAGAGGAGAGGGAGCATAAGAGGGCAGCTACTCCAGAGGGTGCCTGTCTGTCCCCAAATCTTCTTTATCCCAACACTTCATGAAGAATGCTCGAGGCTGCTGGGCCAAGATCTGAAAGAATGAAGAATGTCCATCCTCATTTGTAAGTCCGGGAAAATGGGATTCAGTTTTCCCCAGAATGGGCAGCAGCCAGAGACTTTGCTCTGAGATTTGCAGGAGAAATGGCGGCCCCTTGGGCGCCTGCTGATGTGGTGACGGGCAGCCTTGAGGCCCAGTGCTACTTTGCACTAAGACGATCCACCCCCACCCCACCATCGTTCACTGGCATTTTCAAAAGTGAAAAGATTGGTCTTTAATCAGTTTTCAGAGCTCATTTGCCTAGATCAGTGCAACTCATTGCGGTTCCATGGAGGGAGGGGGAAGGGGAGAATGAATTTCATTCAGTTCAGCGAGGTGGGTGATGTTTGGATGAAAAGCGTTAAGTCACCTTCTGTTTAATGCAGTGTCAGAAAAACAAACAAACAAACATGGTCTGCATGTGGAACTGAAGATACAGTCGGTGGGTGAACCAGAAGGAAACATATGAACCCCATTGTCCAAAACTCAAGAACTTTGTGAGCTTCTAACAAAAGCAAAAGCAAAGGTCATAAGATCATCTTCCTTAGATGTGTTTATTATTATTTTTATTATCATTATCATCATCATCATTATTACTCTTACTATAATAATGAGAATAATGGTAGTAATAAACATTTGGCGAACACTTATAATATGCCAGGCACTGCACAAAGGGCTTTAGTTTTGCATTTATAAGGCAGGTGTTATCATCATCCCCACTTGACAGATAGGGAAACTGAGGCTCACAGGGGTTAAATAATTAGCCAAGGTCACAGACTTGGGATCAAGCCGGGGTCTAACTGACTCTTAAACCTGTACTCATTGCCCCTGTGCTTTCACTGAGTTCCAAGGAAAACAAGTCTTAACAGGGTGACTGATTAATAAGAAGGTGCCTGATATGGTACGGCAGACTTTCTTTGTTCAGACAAAAGACCCTCAGAAGCAAACTCTTGGTTAAGTGGTGTGCAGATCTGGCTGGAGAGGAGAATCACCAATTTGAATAAGGAGCCAGGGCCTTCTGGAAAGGAAAAAACAAATTACACAACTCTTGTACTCCAAGAGGTAAACCAAGGTGGGCCACAGGGCACCAGATATCCAGGCTGATGACTGAGAATGGATGAGGGTTAGAAGGAAATGGTTTTAACACAGCCTGGCCCAGTTGTTGTGCTTTGGAGAGTCATGTGACCCAAGGTGGGGCTCTGACTGGCAGAAAAGCAGTGTCCCTGAAACCTGGGACCCTGCAGGCCCCTCTTCAACAGTGGCACCATGTGGCTGCGAGCGGCAGTGGCAGTGGGGTATTGATCAGATGGGTCTGAGAAGCTCCAGGGCTTCTAAACAACTGTGATGCAGTTAGGAGGGCGAAACCTCAAGAGGAAGATATTGGACTTAGTGATAATAAAGCGGTGGGGTTGAGGTGGGGGGGTGCTGAGTGAAACATAAAGGCGACGTCATCATGTTTACTCTTCAAGCTGATAGAGCAGGTCAGACCAGTGACAGTGAAAAACGGACTGGGGATATTTCCACCGTTGGCTAAGTTTTAATAGTTCCTCTTTTACACTCAGATGAACCAAGGTTAGGTAGGCCAACGTTGGATTTAATAGCCAGATATCATGACTTTTCATGTGGGTCTTGAGGAACATTCCAGGGCCCCTCAGATAGGCCACTGTGGAGCTGGCCCCTCAAAACCAACTGTCAGCAGCACACAAAAAGGCAAAACAAGGCTCAAGGTATGAAAACATAAACAATGAAAAAGCCTTTATATTCACTGGTCTCCACCTCCACACTGCCCTTCCTGCCCCTAGCACACACTGCAAAACAAAAGGAAAGGTCTCTGGACAGCCTGAGAAAAGCTGCATGTGGAATGCCCCCTTCCAAGCTGTCATTCTGCTTCTGCTTCAGCCGGCCCAGGACATCTGTCTTTTCTTGTAACTAACCCACTCAGTGAAGCAGAATGGGCCTTCTGAGCCAATATTCCTGTGTTATACAACTTCCTGTCCCCTACAACTGGGGCCTGACAGTGAGATTCTGAAGAGATTAAAAACCCCCTCTCTGAACCGTTTGCTAATTCGTGAGGGTACGTCTGCTGGCCCTTCCAAACCCTTGCCTAAGGCCAATGTTCTCTGCTCTCTTTTCTTCCTTCTATGCCAAGTCTGCTATTTCCAATCTGTGTAACCGTGGGAAGCTATTTGCCCTTTCTGTTCCTGTTTTCTCATCTTCAAAATGGGAATAATAATTATCTACAGGGAACGGTCACTGAGGGTTCCCTGCCTACAAGCCCTCAGACCTTACCACTGTGATGTCCAACCATGCACTTTCTACCTGCCTGAAGGCTGTCTCCATTGGCTGAACCTACCCGAGCCCACAATATGCCAGAAATACTAGAGAGCTAATGTTCCCCAGGGAGCAGCCCTCAACCAATGACTAATGGAAGCTGGTGTGTAAATATGCCCTTGAGTAGGATGACTGTGAGGCAGATGTTCTATATGCCCATGGCAGAGGACACCCCTGAGGTGAGAGTTCTGCACTGGCTCCCAGAAATTCCTAGCAGGACAGCTCCAGCTGCCCACAGCGGTAACCTGCTGGGTAATAGCCCCTCCATTGGCTGCCTTCCCTTCTGTCTCACTTCCCATCCCCCCACAGTTCTCCCTGGGGTCACCCCCAGATGACCATCTTGCACGGGCATCTTTGACTAGGGGAACCCCTCTGACACAGAACTAAACGTGTGGTCTCCTCCTTCAACATTGCCCTCCATTACTGCTCGGGGACCCACTTTTCTGTACTCAGTTTACTCTTCAAGTCTTCTAATTCCTCCATATCCCTCCAGTTTGAATTTACCTCTCACCTCCCAAAACAACTGCCTTAACCAGCTCATCCCTCACTTTTTTTTTTTTTTTCCCGGTACGTGGGCCTCTCACTGCTGTGGCCTCTCCCGTTGTGGAGCGCAGGCTCAGCGGCCATGGCTCACGGGCCCAGCCACCCCGCGGCATGTGGGATCCTCCCGGACTGGGGCGCGAACCCGTGTCCCCTGCATCAGCAGGCGGACTCTCAACCACTGCGCCACCAGGGAAACCCCCTCATCCCTCACTTTTAAAGGGCCTGAGGGAAAATTTTATAAATGAAGACTTCGGCTCTGCCCCACCCCCACCTGTCCTCTTCCCATCCCCAGGCAAATCCATAGAGTAAACAGCCTCATGCACCTGTAGTTGACTGTAGAGGGTGGGCTAGCTCAGACCCCACACCCATGCTCTGTCTACTCTCCCTGCAAGCAGCTGCCCCTTCACCACCCCTCAGACCAGTGGTGAGGTCTGCCCTCAGCAGGAGGCCCACAGAGACCCTGGATTCTGGGGTCTCAGGCACCACAACATGTTCTAGAAGGGAAGCACGACTCTGGGTGGGCACATTCCCTTGTCCCACGGAGAGATATACCTGGAACGCAGCTAGAGCTGGTTCGTTTGACTTATGGGATCTAAGGGTGGTACTGGGGTCTAAGAATGGTTACTGGGGTCTAAGAGTGGAACCAGCCTTCCCCCCAATTGGGAGGCACGTCCCTCCTCCAATTCAGCACCTTCCTGTCTCTGCATCCATCCTCCCTCCTTCCCTCCTGTGCAAAGGAGGACGTGTTTTCCCAGCAGAGGCCAATATCTCCTCCTGGGTTTCCTGTTCAGAACTTAGGATCAAGGAACAGCGGGAAGTAAGTTAAGAGAGCCGTGGGAACAAGAGGGTCTGGGTTTCAGTTCAGGTCCTGCCATCCACTGGTCAAACCTATGTTTCCTCACTTGCAAAATGGTGGTGACAGTGCTTGTCCACCTTCCATAGTTGGCAGAAGAGTTCAGTGCGATAATTCAGGGAAAAATGCTCACTCAACCGAATAGCAATTTACAAAGTGTAAGGGGATGGTATTTCCCCTAGTTTCAATCCTGATTTTATATAGTTTATAGGAGAAGGCAGTGTCTGGAACTTGGGAAAACAGATTCTCTAGGCCTTAGCTAATGTCTTTGGACAACCAGATAATTTGTTTTCCTCTCACCATTAGACAGCTGCATAAGGCTTTTTATTTTTCATTTTTATTCATGCTATTCATGGGGGCTGAGATTCTTAAGTAAAATACCTTATAAAAGAACCAAATTCCATTATCTAAAAAAGATTTTAGGGACTTCCCTGGTGGCACAGTGGTTAAGAATCCGCCTGCCAATGCAGGGGACATGGGTTCGATCCCTGGTCCAGGAAGATTCCACATGCCGTGGAGCAACTAAGCCCATGTGCCACAGCTACTGAGACTGTGCTCTAGAGCCTGTGAGCCACAACTACTAAGCCTGAGAGTTGCAACTGCTGAAGCCCACGTGCCTAGAGCCTGTGCTCCACAACAGGGGAAGCCACCGCAATGAGAAGCCCGGCACTGCAATGAAGAGTAGCCCCACTCCCCACAACTAGAGAAAGCCTGCACGCAGCAATGAAGACCCAACGTGGCCAGAAACAATAAATAAATTTTTAAAAATTGTTTTAGGAAATTTCCTGGTGTTCCAGTGATTAGGACTTGGCGCTCTCACTGCCTGGGCCCCAGGTTGGATCCCTGGTGAGAGAATTAAGATCCCACAGGCTGCATGGTGAAGGCAAAAAAATAAATAAATAAAAAGATTTTACTTTAATCCTTTAGAAAAGTGAACTCAGGATGGTAGAGCAAACTCACCCACGCAGCCAAGGCAATATTAGTTTCTTTTTTACCTTTTAAAAACCTCTATTTCAGATATAGCCATTGAACGCTCCCTAACAGCAGGAAGATGTAGAAAGGACTCTAATGTCAAGGATAGATACTAAATGAGATTCAAATAACATGGCTCCTATGGCCCTTGTCCAACTAAGAGAGGTTTTCATATTTCTAAAGAGTCATAAGAAGACAAAAACAAAAGAAGATATGCAACAGAAACTATAAACGGCTCTGAAAGCCTAAAATGTGTACTGTTTGGCCCTTTACAGAGAAAGTTTGCTGACTTCTACCCAAAAAGGTTGAAGGACTCACTGACTCTCTTCACCTTTCATTTGACAGTCTCTCATGGGATCACCTCCTATCACCTTTAATAGCCAAGGCAGAAGGGATACATACAATTCTCAGCCTACCAGAGAACATCCATTTGGGGATGGACTTATCAAGAGCTGAGAGAGGCTTCTGGAACTTAGCATAAGGTCCTGAGTAATTTTGGTGGGGGAAGAGTCAGAGGGATCATGGAATACTTCTAGACTCAACAGAGGTAGCACAACACAGCTCAAGAAGTCCTTTCAGGTCCTTGATTTTGTTTACCCAGGCTAGGCCAGAAGAAGAGCCTGGGTCTCCTGGTCTTCACTCATGAGCAAGTTTGTGTCATCTGGAGGAACTGACAAGCTGGTAAATCTTTGGTAGCCATCTATAATTCTTGGCTACAGAGTCTGGCTTTGGTTCTAACAGTCAGGAGTCAAAGCAGGACCTCACAGTCCTAGGAGAAGGTGTCACCACTATCAATCTTTCACCTCAAACATCACAAACCCAGCATGTCCAGTCTTTCTCCCTGGGTTCTTACCCCACCTTTCCCTGGCTCTAGCTAGAGGTAAGGGGCAATAATTTTCTTCTCTTCTAACTCATGAGTTTAGAACCATTGATGTCAGAGCCCATTTCTTCCCTTCAATGCCAACCCCTTCACACCTACCTTCAGTCCTGGAAGGAGAACCTCTTTCTGGTGAATCTGGATGAGTGTGACAGCTACAAGCACCACAATGCTCAAAAGCAAGACCACCAAGGTGATGATGGCTGAAATTCGGGAGAGGGCCTTGAGGCCTAAAATGGGGAGACCCAGAAGACACATGAGGGGAAATTGGGAACAAGGTCCTGGCCTTCTTTGTAGAATCTCTGGACTGGGTGCTTAACCGCATGCATAAGTCACTTCCTCTGGCTTTAGTGACACCAATACTTTTAGAGCAGCAACTGGGCTCAATACCCATTTATCTTTCCTCCAAAGAGTGGACTAAACCAGTGTTTGCAGGGAGGATATGCATGATTTAGTTCTCTGGTATTTCCCAAAGTGTGTTATGCATATTACTGGTCATCCCTGAGATGATTTACAGTAACATTTGTTTCAATGTAGATTTGAAAACTATGGGTTTTCTATTAAAGCAGGTGATATAACATTTCATTTGAAAATAATCTCAGATAAATAAAAAGAAATTCATATTGTATTTCAGATGTAATCAATGATTATAAAGTTCAGTACATGATGACTTATCGTCAAGCAAATAGTAACGCGTTTGAATTCCTAAGATATGTGGGTTCCCAGTAAGAATTCAACCTCAGTCATTTTTCCTGTGTCTATAGTAAAGGCATAGGGTCTCCCCTACATCTTCACAAACAAAGAGTAACTAGACCCCAATCCACGTGTTCCCTCCCAAAGTGGTCATATAATCTCTGGTATTTGTATTTTAATCATAACTATATCTATCTATGTAAACTATACCTGTACATTTAAAAGCAAAAGAAAAAATGTAGCATATGAATAGTCTTCAACTAAATATATAGCCTCTGAATAAAGGAAATTATATAATTATATGCATTATATAGTAATATATAATGTATCATAATGGGCTATTTCTACTTATTAAATTTAAACTAATATTTCTTAACTAGATGATTATGAGCAAATATTTACTTGGGTCTTAAAAAATCAGTGGGCTAGTGAAAATTTCATAAAGTAGCAAATATACTTATTAAAAAAATAAAATAAAAGAAAGAAACTTTCTGAAATGATTCCATTTATGTTAAGTTCTAAAACAGGCAGGTGACAGAAATCAGAACAGTGATTGCATGGGGGTTTGGGGCAGGCATCCACTGGGAAGGAGCACGTGGGCACTTTCTGGGGTAATGGAAATGCTCTTACATCTTAATAGGATTGTGGGGTATATGGGTGTGTGCGTTTTTCAAAATTTATCAAATTTTCAAAAGTTCTTTGGAAAAAACTGAAAATCAAAGCAAACCAGCTCCTTAGGTACAATTTCCCTTTAAAAAAAAAAAGATTCTTATAAATTGTCCCTGTTCTAAAAACATAATCCTTTCAGAAGGCAAGAATACCTAATTTAGGGACACAAGATCTATCCATTTCACTGTATATAAATTATACCTAATTTTTTAAAAAGATAAAAAGACATTTAATTAAAATATTGACTAAATAATAGTCTTGGTAGAACTATTATAGCATAAACGTAAGTGGTGACACTCAAATGGCTGAAATATGATAAACACTAGCATAACAGGAAGATCACTGAATTCAGAGAATCCAAATATTTCTCTCACTAATTGTGTACTTAAATGTAAATCAATTAAAATGAAATAAAATTTAAAAACTCAGTTCCTCAGTTTCACTAGCCACATTCCAAGTGTTTAGTAACCTGAAGTGGCTACCACATTGGGCGGTGTAGCTACAGAACATTTCTACCATCACAGAAAGTTCAACTGAATAGCAATGGGGTAGATCCTGTCCTATTCCAGAACATATACTTTTAGATCATCATAACCTATGCTTTACTACTCCTTCATTATTTCTAGGAGACATTTTCTTGGAAGAAAAAAAAAAAAGCATGTATATACTACCATATAGAGTTAGATTCAGCCTCAATATCCAATCTCATCACAATGCTCACTACTTGGGGAGGCCAGTCATGCAGTGGGTCTCAATAGCTCAGAACAGCCAACTCTTACCACCTCATCTGATTCCCCTGCAGTATAGATGCTGCCACAGACACTTCCTGATGTCAAAGGTGGTCATGTAACACCTTAATTCTCCTACCTTGTCACTGGGAGTGAACTGGAGGGGGACTTGTCAGTATTTATCAAAATTGCAAATGTGTATACCATCTGCCTCAAAATCCCACTTTTGGGAATTTATTCCACAGAACTAGCCCCGAGTGTGTTAAATGACTTGTACACCAAGTTACTCATTGCAGAATCGTTTGTCATAGCACCTGGAGGGAGGCCAGCCACTGGATTTAACCTTAAGAACCCCTAAAGGGGTCCTGGATCAACTTTCTGTGATTCCAGGTCAAAGGATATGACCCAGACAGAAACCGGTTTATCCACAGAGGCAAATTTTTGCATCAGCTTTTAAACAATGCATATGCCAGTGTCAGTTATAGTTTAAGGGATTTTTTTTTTCTTCCCCTAACAAGACAAGGTAGAGGTTTAATCTGCCATGTTAAACTTGTCCTTTGGAAGGAATGTAACAAGTTAGTCTGTATGTGTGACCTTACAGTATATTGTGTTAAAATTTCAAAGTGTTTTGAATACCCAATTTAGGGGCACCACTAAAGAACATCTGTCCACAGGGCGGGAGTGGGGGTGATATATAAGCAGTCTCCTGACCACAGCCAGGAGGCTGGCCTCCTAAGTCCTCTGTACTTCAGCAGTTTTCAGGTAGAAAGCTATGATTACCTTAAGCAAACCCTTGCCCCAGCAGAAAAGCCTATCACAAAGCAAAATGGACTAGACCAGGTCTCGTTCATTTAGGGAATGCAGCCTAGAGCTGTGCTGTCATTAGGGCTGCACAAACACTGTAATTACCAGGTGCCTCCCGAAAGTGGAGAGGCCAGACCCTTCTGGGTTTCCACATGAGCAACTCCAAAATGTGCTCCAGAGGCAGGCAGGAGGGGCAAGCTTGGAAGTGTGTGTGTGTGTGTGTGTGTGTGTGTGTGTGTGTGAGCATTCTACACATGTGCCTGCAGTATCAGCGGTAACAACGCTGACCCATGGCAGGGGTGGGGGCAGGGGGGATGCTGTAGGCGCCTTGCCAGAAACAACACTTGGATGGAAAGAGAGGCAAGCTCCAAGCGCTTTACAATTCATCACAAAATCAACAATATTCTAAAGCAGACCTTACACACAGCTGGGTAAGGGAAACGACAAGGGCCAAATTAATGGATTATGCAAACCGGAAAAACCATTTAAGCGAAACAAGCATGTTAGTCCTTGTTTTGTGTTGCTTTGACGAAAAGAATTACTTTTATCTGTGGAATGCCGGTGGTGAAAGCCCGGTGAGCACTGTCTCACACCAAAGAGGTTAAACCATCATTTGCTTGGGGACATGGATGAAGAGCTGTGGGCTGAAGCTGGGATTCTCGGGTGATGTGACAAAATCACATTTGCTGCCTGCTGAGCGATACTAACCTGCTTGCTCACAAGGTTGGCGGGTCAGTACCGTGAACATCTCTCCTTCCAGCTGCAGGTGAGAGAACACAGAATGACAGAGCTTTCGTGGCCCCTGACTTACGAAGTTCCAAAAACTTGCACCGTGTTAAAATACAAAGCCACTTCACTTCTACCGAAGGAAAACCTTCCGGGGGACAGATGAACCTAGAACTTCCAAGACAGACCCAAAGCTGGGCTTACATTCTAAGGTCAACTCCCCCCACCCCCCACCCACCCCTCATGCAAGGAAAGGAAGAAGAACGGGTTTGCTGAATTTTAAACTCAAAAAGATTTCTAAGAAGTCAAGCTTCTCCTACAGATTTTCCCACCGGTACACACCTCCCGGGGCAGAACAAATCCTCCACCTATTATGAACATTCATAGTCTGAGGAAGGGCTGTTCTTCAAAGCGCACCAGCAAGGGAGGCTTGTGTGTGTGTTCGCGGCCCGCGAGCCCGAGGTCGCCCTTTCAAGATCCAGGACGGTTATCTGTGGCTGCTGGCTGGCGACCATTGCAAGAGGATGTCGGGGCCCCCGGCATCCAGCGCCCCAGGATATTGGAGGCCCCACGCTGGGCTGCGTCTCCACACAGCCAAGGCATCCAAACGCCCAGCCCATCTCCGGACCCGAGGAAGCGCTTGGTAAAGACGTGTCCACCTCTCCCGGCACGGCGGGGACAACCTCCCCACCGCCCGAGGATGTGGGGCTCGCGTCCGTCGGTCCCTCCCTCCAGCCCCCTGCGGAATCCTATTCCGTTTCCTTTCCTCCCAGATCTCAGCCTCACGAAGCTTCCCGTTCCTTCCGCGGCGGATCGGACACGGGGACCTCTGTCCTTACCTGTGCACAGACGACCCGAGGAAGGCGACTGGCGCTGCCGCAGTGCCAGCTGGCGGCCAGAGCGCAGGAGGCTCCTGTGGAGGCGGGGCGAGGCGGGACGGGGGCGGGGCTGCCGCGTCCGGGGCCCGACCCCTGCGCCGGTCCAGGCGAAGCACCTCTTCACCTGACCTCTGCTAGTTCATCACCACACGAAGTGGGGGTGGGGAGGGGCGGGAGGCGCTGCGAGGCCTTGGCTCTCCACCCGCGATCCCGCCCAAGCCTACCTGGGGAAGGTGGGGCGGGGGCGATGTCTTCTGCCTGCCGCCTTCTTCGATGTCGAGGCCAAGAGCCTTTTGATCTGTCTTTTAGTTTCCACCACTGTTACCCCAACCCTAAGTGGAGGGGAAGTGGGGGAAGGGTAGGGCAGAGACTGGGCACTCCGTGGGTATGCACAGGTGGGCCCTGTGCCCCACCTTTCTGTGAAGTCGAGACCAGTAAATACCTGTAATGTTGGGGGTGAGGCAGGTAAGCAGACTTGTCCCTAGGTCACTTGGACCAGGAGAGCAAAGTAATACAGAGACGTTCCCTCTCAAATAGTTTAGCAGAACCACCTTGGCTATGCCCAGGGACATTCTCACTGGTTACTGAGCAGTGCTCTCCCCCACTGCATTTTATATATGTGTCATTAGGCCAAAATTCAGGGCAAGCACTGCCTGGAAGAGGCCAAATAGGAAAGATGACAAAAATGCAGCCATTCAAATGCCCCAGGAGCCTGTTTTTAATGCAGCAGCAGGTAGCCTTCTGGCCCCTCTGAGTGACCCCCAAGGACTCTTGGAATGATCCCAGCTAGAGGCATAAGCAGGCTTTTTTTTTAAACATTTATTTATTTATTTAGCTGCGCTGGGTCTTAGTTGGGGCATGCAGGATCTTCTTTGTGACCTGCGGGATCTTTTTAGTTGCAGCATGCAGGATCTTTAGTTGCGGCATGCGGGATCTTAGTTGTGGCATGTGGGATCTAGTTCCCTGATCAGGGATCAAACCTGGGCCCCCTGCATTGGGAGCATGGAGTCTTAACTGCTGGACCACCAGGGAAGTCCCATAAGCAGGTTTCTGTTGGATCATCCCTCTTTGTGGTTCCTGAATATCTGGAAGGAATTGCTGAGGCCCCAACTATGTCCTTGGGAGCCAGGCCCTGTGCACCACTAGTTTTCTGTCCTGTGCAGGTAGGGCCAAACCCTTCATGAGGCAAGAGGGCCTTCAGAGAACAATGCCCCTGTTTTGAGACCTCTGAGATCAGAGAGGTCTGGGTGTGTGTATGTGCGTGCACATACTCAGAAACACAGGCATGCAAGAGCACCAGTCACTTACCCCGAATCTGATGGACATGGACCCTTGCAGGAAATTTGTAGAGTCTACAGTGGGGCATTCAGTATGTACTTGCTAAATTGTAAGACTTCTCTTCATTGAAAGCTGTGGGTCAGTGAAACACAAGGCATAGGATTGAAAGATGAGGGACTCTCTGCACCCAGGGGACCATAAACCCACAAACAGCTGCTGACGCTGCACCTAGGCCTGGGGTCAGTAACACTGGCTCTAAGGGATGAATGGTTGACCTTAACATCCCTACTGGTTTCCCAGGAGCTGAGAAGAGTTTCCTAGGCCTAAAGGGCCTTGAAATTCAGTTGGTACAGTTCATACTTTGAATGCTCTCCTCAATCTACAGGCCCTGGAATTGTGAGCACCCACCTCCTTTGAGACCCCAAATCTACTTTTATTTTTCCAAACTTCTCTGAAACTCTCTGTTCCAGGCATTGTCTCACACTTCTCTGTGGCTCCCCAACTAGTCCTAGTCATTCAGAGGCACTTCTCCCTCAACCTTCCATGTATAAGAACACACACACACACACACACACACACACACATACACACACACTTCCCCATCAACCCTCCACATGCAGGAACAAACACAGATACATACATATGCATACATATGCAAATGTTTATGGGTTTTCCTGATTTTAAAATAATACAGATTTGCCTTACCAGGCATCAAACCATACTATAAAGCTATAGTAATTAAAACAGCTTGGTTTGGGCACAGGAATATACCAAGAGAGCTAAAGAACATAAGAGATAGTTCAGTATCAGACTAGTTAATGGGTATGGGATCTAGTATAGCATCAAGAGGAAATTGAGGGCTTCCCTGGTGGCGCATTGGTTGAGAGTCCGCCTGCCGATGCAGGGGACACGGGTTCGTGCCCCGGTCTGGGAAGATCCCACGTGCTGCAGAGCGGCTAAGCCTGTGAGCCATGGCCGCTGAGCCTGAGCGTCCGGAGCCTGTGCTCCGCAACAGGAGAGGCCACAACAGTGAGAGGCCCGTGTACTGCCAAAAAAAAAAAGAGGAAATTGAAAGAACATATTATCCAATAATTAGTTTTGAAACCTCTACTTTTCATATTTTTGAACAAATCCCAGTCACTTATCAGACATAAAAATAGATTTTATGTAGATTAAAATTTTGAATAGAAAAAAGGATTTAATATACTAAGAAAATAGAGGAGGATATTTTTATGATCCTTGGGAAGGAACAGCCTCTTCTAGCATTAGATTAAAGCAGGGAGATAAAGTAAACAAACTTGCATCCATAAAAATGTAAAACAACTGCCTAGAAAAAGACACCACCCCTAAAAAAAGGTATCAACTGTGGGGAAATATTTAAGAATGTGATAGCAAAGAGTAAAAAATCATGATATATAATGAAGTCCTACAAATCTATGGAAATATATGAATATCTAAAGTAGAAAAGTGGACAAATGACAAGCACTGGACAATTTAAAAAGAATAAATGGCCTATAAACATGGCAAAGATGTTTAATCTCATTACTTACCCAAAAGTTGCCAATTAAAACTTTAATATCTTTAAATAAGATTTTTGGGGGGACTTCCCTGGTAGTCCAGTGGGAAAGAATCTGCACTCCCGATGCAGGGGGCCTGGGTTTGATCCCTGGTCAGGGAACTAGATCCCACCTGCATGCCGCAGCTAAGAAGTCCACACACTGCAACTAAAAATCCCGCATGCTGAAACTAAGACACAGTGCAACCAAAATAAATAAATAAATAAATAAATAAATAAAAATAAATAATTAAAAATAAATAACTAAATAAATTAGGTTTTTTTAACTGATCAGTTTAGCGAAGCTTAAAAATATCTGTGAATGGCTATCATCAAAAAGAACACAAATAACAAATGTTGGCGAGGATGTGGAGAAAGGGGAACCCTCCTACACTGTTGGTGGGAATGAAAATTGGTGCAGCCACTGTGGAAAACAGTATGGAGGTTCCTTAAAAAACTAAAAATGGAACTACCATATGACCCAGAAATTCTACCCCTGGCTATATACCTGAAAAAAATAAAAACACATTGAAAAAGATACATGCACCCCGATGTTCGTAGCAGCACTATTTTTTTTTTTTTTTGTGGTATGCGGGCCTCTCACTGTTGTGGCCTCTGTCGTTGCGGAGCACAGGCTCCGGACGTGCAGGCTCAGCAGCCATGGCTCACGGGCCCAGCCGTTCCACGGCATGTGGGATCTTCCCGGACTGGGGCACGAACCCGTGTCCCCTGCATCGGCAGGCGGACTCTCAACCACTGCGCCACCAGGGAAGCCCATAGCAGCACTATTTATAATAGCCAAGATATGGAAGCAACCTAAGTGTCCACCAACAGATGAATGGATAAAGAAACTGTGATACGTGTGTGTGTGTGTGTGTGTTTGTGTATATGTCTATATATATATATATATATATATACAATAATTTTGCCATTTGCAGCAACATGGATGAACTTGGAGGGCATTGTGCTAAGTGAAATAAGTCAGACAGAAAAAGGCATACTGTATGATATCACTTCTTTGTGGAATCTAAAAAATACAACAAACTAGTGAATATAACAACAACCACCACAAAGGATCTATGATGCTCCATGCTGGAGAAGGTGTGGGGGAAACAGGCTCTTTTGAAGCTTATGGGATGTGACATGCCCTGGTTTTCTCCCTACCTCGCTAGGTGCTTTTTGCTGGTTTGTGCTTCTCTGCCAGGAGTTTCTCAAGATGTAGTCTCGGGCCCTTTTTACTCCTCAGTCTGTACTCTCTTCCTACCTAATCTCATCCATGCCCACGGCTTCTGTTCTATTCACAGAAGCCTCTCCAATGCATGTCTCCTGCTCAGGCTTGCCCCCTTGAGCTGTAGACTTAGAGACTTGCCTGTTTGACTTCTTCAGATGTCTTAGAAGCATCTAAGTTTCTAGGTTTAGAAATCTAAGTTTACTAGGCTTCAAGCTGAGCTCCTTATCCTCCCCCACCGGACCATCACCTCCTCCAACATTTTTAATTTCAGTGGATGGCACCCCCACTCATCCAGGTGGGCAAGCCAGAAACCTGAGGGTTATCTTTGGTAATCTTTCCCTCCTTCCTCATAATCAGTCACTAATTACTGCTGATTTTAACCTCTTAATTATCTCTCCAATATGTACTCCATCTCCACCACCACCACAGTCTGAGCAAGGGTTTCTCGGTCTAGGCACTAGTTGTATTTCAGGCCAGATAATCCTTTGCTCTGGGGGCAATCCCGTGTATCATGATTAAGGAGCATCCCTGATGGTCAGTCACAAAATGCCAGTAACATCCCTCCACACACAGTGGACCAGCCAAAAATGTCTGCAGACATTGCCAAGTGTCTTCTGAGGGGTGAGATTTCCCAGTTTGAGAACCACTGGTCTAAGCTACCATTCTCTCTCTCCTGGATTTGGACAATGGTCTTGATTTCTCCCTTTATGATCCATTTTCCCATTGCTACCAGCATCCTCTTTTCAAAACACAAATCTCACTGTGTCAACCCCATCCTTAATAGACACTTCTGTGCCATCCATTTCTCAGTGGATACAGACTCAAATCCTCAGTAAGAGGTGGGGGACACAGTGCAGGGGTATGTCCCTAGGAAGGCCCTGCAGGGTCCTGCTTGGTTTCCTATGGACGCCAAAGCACCAGAAGGGAAGTCCAGGCTCCACGGACAAGCTGCACGAACAGTGCAGTTCCTGGAAGGCAAATGCTGGCTGCTCCAGGAAGCCCACAAAGACATGTCCTGCCTCAGCAGACTCACTGGAACCACTATGGAGAGATGGCAAACACCCCTTCATCCAGGACACCTGCCTCTATGAATGCTTCTTCAGCCTGGGGCCCTGGCTCCAGCAGCTGGACCACACTGGGCACAGAGAGGCAGATCTGGACCTGCCTCTCTGCAAAGATGACTGTCAGTCCTCGTGTGAAAACTGCTGCACCTACTTTACCTAGAAGTGTGTTGCACAACGTAACCAGTGTCCAGTGGGGCTTCCTGCTACCCCTTCAATTTCTACTTCCCACATCGGCCACTCTGCAATGAAATCAAGGGTTGCTCCTACAGCATGATCCAACTGCAGCCAAGGGAGCGGTCACTGCACCCAGATGTGGTTCATCCTGGCCCAGGGAGCCCCAAGGAGGAAGTTCTATGCTGTGACATGCACTGGGTCTGTGCCCTGTGGGGCTGGCCTCTCCTGCTCATCCTGCCCCTGATGCTGCTCAACTGAGCTATTTCTACCTTCTGCTACCTGGACATACCAGCTTGTTCAGCCCCACAGCACCAAGACCCTCAGCTCTTGCTCAGTGGTGGGGTCTCCGTCAACCAGTTTAAATAAATAGACACCCTTGTTGCTCACACAGAAGTCTTGCAGAAGGATATATGATGGAAAGTAAGCCTCCCTCCAATGACAACTGCATTTTAATTGTTTCTTATAAAAAATGGGAATATTGTTCTGAAAAAATTTCAGATTTTTTCAAGAATTTAATATTTCT
The DNA here is from genome assembly GCF_059928025.1 of Delphinapterus leucas. NCBI lineage: Eukaryota > Metazoa > Chordata > Mammalia > Artiodactyla > Monodontidae > Delphinapterus > Delphinapterus leucas. Next base: position 60,960,071 of record NC_143138.1, read on the forward strand.
GTCTTTTTTTTTTTGACTGTTAATATTTAAAGTTTTTCTTGGTTTACTTATTTCTCCTGCAAAATTACCGACATACTGTTGCTGGTGCCTGTTTCCCATCAGAACAATGCCTTGCACTTTTTCCTTTTGGGCCCCCTCCAGCTGGGGTATCTGAGTGTCAGGTCAAGACCTGTCTACTAATGTCACCTTCCTGAGAGTTTCAGCTCTCACCTTCCTGCCCTGCACCTGATCCATGCTTCTGCAATTCTTCTGATTTGGTTTCATTGCTTTTTCTTTGCAGAAAGCATGTCTTCACTTGCTTTACTATTTTTGAGTTTGGAGAACAATAATTTTTTAAATGAAAAATTGGAGTAAATTGTGATGTCTACTTAGGAAGGAAAACTGTCCTAGGATGTGGAGAAATTCAAGAAAAGATGGCTAATAGTGAACATATTTCTCCTCTAAGGTATGACATGGGCTTGACTTGGAGGTCATAAAGGAGTGTTTGAGGATGTTTTGTAGAAATAACTTTGTCTGAAGGAGCCATCTAAAAAGGTTCAGGCTGATTCATTCCATTTCTTATGACCAGAGCCTTTTACGGCTTCATCACAGGAGGTTATAGATGGGTGTTTTGAGGTTCTCCTAGAAACAGTCTGGATTCTAGGAGTATGGCTTATATGATTAATTTGGTGCCTGGTGGTGACTGAAGATCTCATCAGGCTGAATGTTGAATCTTAAATATGAACCAATAGCCAAGACAGGGCAAAGCCACCAACATTCATTATAGAGAGAGAGAAAACAAAAACAATAGCAAAAAACAAAAACTGAACAGAAAAAAGGAAATCATAGAACAAATAAGACAATGCAAGTAGCAGAAGAAAAGATAAAAAACAAACCCCAGAATCACTAAACTTCTCAGAGAGACTTGAAGATACTGTATCCATTAAGCAAGAAGGAAACACACGATGGAAGGGGAACTATTTAGAGTACATGAAAACTTCTCTTGGGCATTTAAAACATGACAGATGAAGGGAAGAGTCCAGTTGACTGTTTGGAAAATAAGTATGAAGAAATATGTTAGGATCTATTATAAAAAGATAAAGATAAGGAAAGAGAAATTATAAGAAAAAGAGGATCAATTCTGGAAGTACAGCATCCAATAACAAGTTCCAGAAATACAGCAGAGAAAATGGAGGGGGAGAGATTATCAAAGAAGTAATACAAGAAAAACACCCCAGAATTGGAAAAAGATAATGTCCAGATTGAAAGTGCTAAATTGAGTGCCGAGTACAATGGATGAAAAAAAAGGCAAAGAAGCCATGTTATTTTCAAAACATTGATGATGGAGAGAAGATTGGAGAGAGAGATGGAGAGAGAGGGAAGGAGAAAGAGAACAAACAGTTCACTTACAAAGGAATAGAAATCAGATTGGTATCAGACCTCTTAATAATAACACTGAATACTAGAAGATAGTGAAATTATGCATTAAGATTCCCTTCTGTGACCAAGTAAAATGGTGATGATGGTAAAAAATAATTCCAATATACAAACAATAGCTAATATTTATTGACTATTTACAAAGTGTCAGGAAGTAAGCTAAATTCTTCACATTGACCTTTCTTGTTTAATGTTCCCAACAAATTTATAAGTTTTATTATTATTTCCCAATTACATGTGAAGAAACTGAAGTGCAACATGATTAACTAAATTGTTAAAGGTCAAGCAGAGAGTAAACTTTGGAGGCAAAATGAGTTTCCAAAAACTTATGAAAATACTTGGATCATGCAGTAAGATGTTAACGTTATATCTGTCATACAGGGTAAGAGAGTAAAGAGAAGAAAAGAACAAAAAGAGAATTTGACAAAGATTCCCTATGTTTTAGTTGTAAAAGAAATATCAATCAGAGATGGAAAGGGGAAAAAACAGTTTTGTAGCACTTAGGAACTGTTATTTCTGTTTCACAGCTGTGCTAATGAGCCTGACTGCAAAGTCTTTGCCATCAGGGAATGTCTGATACTTTGCATCCACTATGATACTAGGCACCAAAACAAATACTAATCTTCTGGTGAAGCCAGCTTGTTAGGTCAAAATGTGTTCTGCTGTGAATGAAGCATATTTGCACCTTGAGCCCCACGTATCTTGTGAAGCAGGAGAGGGAGTTCAAGGGGAAAACATTCAGGGTGTTTTGGCAGCCCCTGGAAAGGTGGGCGTGTCTCTTGAGGAAACAATTAAATTTACTTTTCTCCTAGTAGGATTGTGTTGGTAACAGAGTCTCTGTGAAAAGTTAGTGTGAACAAAGGAGGCTCTTAGGAAGAGAGTGAATCACCTTGGGTACTGCAGCTGATAACCAGCGTTGGTAATCTTCAAGATAGGCAGAATAAAAAAAAAAATTCTAGGGGAAATTTGATGTGTTTGGGCATTTGGAAAAATTATTGTTAGACATGTAACAGATCTTTTGGATCACTTGAAAAAATATAGAAAATTAAGCAAATAAAAACTGGGGAAAAATAGAAAACTGTAAAGGGAAGGAAGCAAATCATAGAACAACTTGGCTCACCAGTGAATAATACTTACATTGGCTGTTTGTTCAACCAAAAAAGCTATGATTTAACCATATTAAGATGAAGAAGAGGAAGCAGGTGGTCATGACATATAAGAGCACGAAACTCTCAAATACCATAATTGGTAATTAACTGACACGCTCTAAAATGGATAGATCTAAAAGGGGCAATAAGACCATACTACTTAGAAATGTGAGACTAAGTATGAGAAGAAGCAGCTGAAAGAGCTGAAAGTAGATGCTTCTGAAGAAGGACAGGGCAAGGGTGGGGGTGGAGATAGGTGGGGCAGAGACCTGTCTTTTAACACTATTTATTTTTAAATAATGTGCCTGTTACTCTATTATTAATTTTTTACAATAAAAAGTATTTTCACATGTTTCAAAATTCAAATGGTACAGTAAAAAGTCTGTCTTCTTTGCTGTCCTTTCCAACCTGGCTCCCCTCAGCAAAAGCCTCCAACATTTTTTCCTTGTGCATTGTTCCAAAGACAATTTAATTATATTGTTTTTATTAAAGTGAATATATTTTTTTAATTAGACATTTAAAAATTTTTATTTACTTATTTGTATTTTTGGCTGTGTTGGGTCTTACACGCAGGCTTTCTCTAGTTGCGGCGAGCGGGGGCTACTCTTCCTTGCGGTGCGCACGCTTCTCGTTGTGGTGGCTTCTCTTGTTGTGGAGCACAGGCTCTAGGCACACGGGCTTCAGTAGTTGTGGCACTCGGGCTTCAGTAGTTGTGGCTCGTGGGCTCTAGAGCATAGGCTCAGTAGTTGTGGTGCACGGGCTTAGTTGCTTCGCGGCATGTGGGATCTTCCCGGACCAGGGATCTAACCTGTGTCCCCTGCATTGGCAGACGGATTCTTAACCACTGTGCCACCAGGGAAGCCCTAAAATGAATATTAGTTTAAAAGGAGTTTGGGCAAAAAGAAAATCTGCTGAGGTATGTAGTGGACATGGTCCAATAAAATAAATTTTATATTAATGCAGTGAAATGACTTTTGCATAAAATTAATAGAATGTCCTAATTCCTTGACATTATCAATAGTAATTCATACCATGGCTTTAATAACATTTTTGAAGAAATAATTATGTCATTAAATTAAAAATCAACAAATTTGCAATAATGACAACTTCTCTTTCTTTCTTAGAGGCATGGGCCTCAGATTTTAATTTTCTTATATCTCTTGCCAATTTTAGAAGGGAAAGATGCTGACTTCAAGTCAAATGTTCTGTCCTTACACTTGATAACAGATTCCTCTCCCAGAGCTAATGGTAAGTTTAGCTGCAGGTTTACCTAAAAGTCAATTACAAATATTGGTAAAGGCAAGATGCAATTTGGGGGCAGCCTAACTTGTTATTAAGTACAAGGTGTTTCACCCAGTCTTGTTAAACACTTTCTCCAGGGCTCTAAGGATTCATTCCTAAGCATGATGTCCAACAGGTGGAGGAGGCTGAGGGAGAGATGGAGTGGGAAAGAGTAACATCTCAAAGGCCACCCTGTTTAATTGTAAATAGTCCTGTAAACAGGACTGAGAGAAGCCCAGTCCTTTTGTTTTGTTTTGTTTTTGCTATACATTTTTTTTGAATTTTTATTTTTTTATACAGCAGGTTCTTATTAGCTATCTATTTTATACATATTAGTGTATATATGTCAACCCCAATCTTCCAGTTCATCCCACCACCATCACCCCCCACCCCCCCGGCCCCCTGCTTTTCTCCCTTGGTGTCCATACATTTGTTCTCTACATCTGTGTCTCTATTTCTGCCTTGCAAACCGGTTCATCTGTACCATTTTTCTAGATTCCACATATATGCGTTAATATACGATATTTGTTTTTCTCTTTCTGACTTACTTCACTCTGTATGACAGTCTCTAGGTCCATCCACGTCTCTACAAATGACCCAATTGCATTCCTTTTTATGGCTGAGTGATATTCCATTGTATATATGTACCACATCGTCTTTATCCATTCATCTGTCGATGGGCATTTAGGTTGCTTCCCTGACCTGGCTACTGTAAATAGTGAGAAGCCCAGTCCTTATAACTCTGTGACCATCGCGTCATTTGCCACATCCATGACAAAACAGGCTCCAGATAGTCTGTTAAAATCTTCTTTGTGTTCATTTATTAATTCATTCGAACATCAAGTAGTATTGACTGCTTACCTTGTGTCACCGCTGGGCTATGTTTAGGAACTATACAGAGGAGGAGTGAGGCATACAAGGGCTCACTGGCAAGATGCTCTTTATTTTTTTGTGATGCCAACTAACCAAAGGACTTGATGAAATCATAGATTCTGGAGCGGGAAGTGACCTTAGAAATTATCTTTCCAGCTGGGGCTCAGTGAAATTAAGCAACTGGCCCAGAGCCTCACTGGTATTTGCAGAACTGAGATGAAAACCAGCCACCAGGACTGCCCTGGTGGCGTAGTGATTAAGAATCCATCTGCCAGTGCAGGGGACATGGGTTTGATCCCTGATCTGGGAAGATCCCACATGCTGTGGAGCAACTAAGCCCGTGCGCCACAACTACTGAGCCTGCACACCAGAGCCCACGAGCCACAACTGCTTAGCCCGCACGCCACAACTACTGAAGCCCACGTGCCTAGAGCCCCTGCTCCACAACAAGAGAAGCCACCGCAATGACAAGCCTGTGCACCACAACGAAGAGTAGCCCCCACTCGCTGCAACTAGAGAAAGCCCTCGTGCAGCAATGAAGACCCAACGCAACCAAAAATAAATAAATTATATATATATATATATAAAACCAGCTTCCAACCTACTTGGGTCCATGCAATAGATTATTAAAAGTGTAAAAGAACTGTAGGCAATGACATTCTGTAACTCTTCATAGTGAGGTTCTGGAAACATAACTGAATGGGCTCGACTTTTTACAGACTGAACAACTCACCGAACAGCTATGTCAAGAGGAAGGGAATTGCCCCCAAGGGTCAGAAACCTCCCTGACCCTCCAGGCCAACTGCGTGGTCTATCTGAGTAGCCGTGCTGGGGCGGGGAGACCATGGCAGTAAGAGCCTTGGGAAGTGATGGTTGGACAGCAGAAACTATGAGGGGAGAATCAGGAAGTGCAAAAACCAGAAATAAAATAAAAAGTCTCTAGTGACATCCATAGAAGGTGGAAGAAAGAAGGGAAAGTATGTGGGAAGAAGGGATGAGAGGCCTGAAGCTTGCCATGCACTTAGGAGGAACTCCACAGGAACTGCTGCGTTCACAGGTCTCTATGAGAATGGAAAGAATTGTCTCCAAGGGAGAAGCATATCGTTTGATATACTTAAGACAAGGATGGGAAGCTTTCTTCTACCTGTCAAGAGCTTCTGATCCACAGGGAATAAAGCAAGCAGGAGTCTTTCAGAAGTAAATGGTAAATGAATTACATTTTTGAAAGAGAGAGAAATAAAGTACATCTCACAATTTTCGGAAGTAAGATTTGAAAACCTGAAACACTAGCACATGCAATTAACAGTAGAACATAATCATTCATTCAGTATTGTTACTAATTCAGTTGCTGGGATGAAACAAGGGTGGGGGTGGTGTGGGAGGTCAATAGGAAGAGAAGCAAATCTGAAGGGGGAAGGATAGGGTTAAGACAGAAATAAACAGAGAAGGACAAGGGTGGTGGGTAGAGACACAAAGAGAAAGAAAAGGAAAGATAGAAAAAAGACACTCTCAAGAGAGACAAGTGAGATTTCAAAGGAATAGCATGAAGATTCCTCATCTGCCATTATCCTTCCCTCCCCCCATCCCCAATAGCTGTGGAGTCTGAGATTTCAGGTTCCACCATCTCCCATTAGGATAAATCAACCTCTCCCACCCCATGTCCACCCCACCACGACTTCCACCCCCAAGAGATTATTAAAAATCTCTATTTTCTTTAGCTGGTGCCCACATCACCAGACTTCTACTGTAGTTTTATTCTAGTTCTTGTGCCTAAAAAGTATTGTAAAACTATGTACCCTTCACACATTTTTAAGTTAACACCTACTCTTTTTCATCTTAAGATTAAGTAACTGCAAAGGATGGAATCTCCCAATGTACACATATTATATATGAGCCTTAAATATATTTTTATCAAAACGTTGTTGCAGATTTATCTTATTCAATTTATGGGATTGTCTGCCATACAATCTAATTGGCAATGCCAGTCCTCATGGTTAAACCTATCCACCAAATCACTCTTACTTTTACTCAGAAGAAGCTGCATTTTAATTAATTAATTAATTTTAAAATAAATTTATTTATTTACTTATTTTATTTTTGGCTGCATTGGGTCTTGGTTGCGGCAAGCGGGGGCTACTCTTCGTTGCGGTGCGTGGGCTTCTCATTGCAGTGGCTTCTCTTGTTGCAGAGCATGGGCTCTAGGCGCGCGGGCTTCAGTAGTTGTGGCTTGCGGGCTCTAGAGCACAGGCACAGTAGTTGTGGTGCACGGGCTTAGTTGCTCCGCGGCATGTGGGATCTTCCCGGACCAGGGATCTAACCTGTGTCCCTTGCATTGGCAGGTGGATTCTTAACCACTGCGCCACCAGGGAAGTCCCAAAGCTGCATTTTAAAATTCGAATAAATATGCAATACCTATTCCTTTACAACCACATCACTATACAGAAAAGGTAGGGCCAGGGTCTCCCCTAGGAGCAATTCATTCTTTACTTGTCCAGTTTTTGGTTGCCCCAGAGGTGCTTGTGCCCCAGGATAATTCCCTTTGGAAGCTTTGGGATATGTGAGAGATGAGACTTTCTTGGTAAATTAGGAGAAGGATAAATGGAAGATTGCAAGCTTCTTCTCAGACAAATTTATACTAGGAAGGAACACATCAGGAAGTTGAGGATCTGGAATCCTTTCTTCTCTCAGAAGAGATTTATTTATTCATATAAAGTTTCACATCATTGATTCATCCTTTAGAAAATTCTTCCGTATTTGCAGTTGTTTCTCTATTGCTGACCCTAATGTGTGTGTGTGTGTGTGTGTGTGTGTGTGTGTGTGTGTGTGTTCTCTGGGACTCTTTCTTTTTTTTAATTTTTATTTTATTATGGAGTATAGTTGATTAACAATGTTGTGTTAGTTTCAGGTGTACAGCAAAGTGATTCAGTTATACATATACAAGTATCTATTCTTTTTCAAATTATTTTCCCATTTAGGTTATTACAGAGTATTGAGCAGTGTTCCCTGTGCTATACAGTGGGTCCTTGTTGGAGATCTGTTTTAAATATAGCAGTGTGTACATGTCAGTCTCAAACTCCCGATCTATCCCTCCCCTGACCAACCCTGGCCCTCTGGTAGCCATAAGTTCATTCTCTAAGTCTGTGAGTCTGTTTCTGTTTTGTAAATAAGTTCATTTGTGTCATTTTTTTAAGATTCTGCATATAAGCGATATCATATGATATTTGACTTTCTCTGTCTGATTTACTTCACTTAGTATGATAATCTCCAGGTCCATCCATGTTGCTGCAAATGGCATTATTTCATTCTTTTTAATGGCTGAGTAATATTCCATTGTATATCTGTACCACATCTTCTTTATCCATTCCTCTGCCGATGGACATTTAGGTTGCTTCCATGTCTTGGTTATTGTAAACAATGCTGCAATGAACTTTGGGGTGCATGTATCTTTTCTTTTAAAATTTATTTATTTAATTTATTTATTTTTGGCTGTGTTGGGTCTCCATTGCTGTGTGCAGGCTTTCTCTAGTTGTGGTGAGCGGGGGCTACTCTTTGTTGCAGTGTGCGGGCTTCTCATTGCAGTGGCTTCTCTTGTTGCGGAGCATGGGCTCTAGGCACGCAGACTTCAGTAGTTGTAGCACGTGGGCTCAGTAGTTGTGGCTCGTGGGCTCTAGAGCGCAGGTTCAGTAGTTGTGGTGCATGGGCTTAGTTATTCCGCGGCATGTGGGATCTTCCTGGACCAGGGCTCGAACCTCTGGCTGCATGTATCTTTTTGAATTACGGTTTCCTCTGGGTATATGCCCAGGAGTGGGATTGCTGGATCATATGGCAACTCTAATATATATATATATATGATCCATATGGATCATATGGGAACTCACAGGCCCTATGTCCAAATACAGTCACATTGGAGATTAGGGCTACGAGACATGAATCTTTAGTGTGGGAGGATACAATTCAGTCCATAGCAGAGCTATTCACTTATGATTTATACATTTTTCTGAATGTATGCTTCAATTTTAAAAGTGTATTCAGTAAAGTAAAATGAAAGAGAACATGATGAGCATCAGAAGTCCCATGGCCACAACTGCTCTTGGAGACCTATGGACCATATAACCATCTTACACAGAGATGGACCAGTGCTCATAGCCAGTGTGAAAAGCCCAGTCCAGTCTCCAGGTGTGGGCTCTTTGCCTGACTCCCTGCTGCGGGGCACATCATATCTTAGATTGGAACAAAGTACTCACTGTCCCTACGCAGAACACCGTGCCTCACCTCCTCTTCAGTTTTCTCCGTCACTGAGCCAATGATCTAATGAACAAGCTGTGCTCTGTATTAGGGTGTGAGTGGCTGTTGGTAGAACAAAACACGGAGTGTCCCTGGGGAATCACAGGTTTGTTGGGAGGCTACAGGGCAAGTTGAGCTAGGGAGAGAGAAAGGAAGAAGAAAAGAAAGAAGTCAAAATATTTTAAAATATCGAAGTAGATCTTTAAAGCATTATTTAGTTATTAATTTGAAATTATATTACATTTTGATCATTATAATTTCTGCTTTTTGAAATTTGTCAACATTCCCTTTGTGACCTAATGGTCAAAATTTGCTAATGTTTCATCCTAGCAAGAAAAAAGTGCATATTCATTCAACAAATATTTAGTGAGGGCCTACGGTGTATCAGGCACTGTTCTGGATTCTTAGGATCCAAGAGTGAACAGAACAAAGATCCTTGCCCATGTGAAATTTTCATTTAAGCAAGAGGAAGCTGGTGATGAGCAATACTCACAATGAATAAGCAAATTTTAAAGTAATATTACATGTGCTATGGAAAGTGACAAATGTTTTCCAAGATAGTAGAGTAAGGTAAGTGGGATGGGGGCACAGATTGCAATTTAATGTAGGGTGGTCAGGGAAGGCCTACTTGAAATGTGAGGGTCGAGGAGGTATGTGTGTATGTGTGTGAATGCAGGTGTGCACACTTCCTGAAGGGCTTTGTAGGGCTTTGCAGAACTTGCACTCTTAGTGAACTGGGTTTGGACAGAGGAATGTCATGGTCTCAGTTTTTCAGGACTCACACTGATGACTTTATGAAGATTTGACTGTAGGGAGACAAGAGTGGAGGCTGGGAGATGGTTAGGAGGTTGTTATCATTGTTCAGGTGGGAGATGATAGTGGCTTGGATCAGGGTGGCAGCAGTAGAGGTAGACAGAAGTAGTTGGATTGGGGATATCTGTTTTGTAAATAAGTTCATTTATACCATTTTTTAAAAATTAAATTCTACATGTGAGTGATATCATATGATATTTGTCTTTCTCTGTCTTTTGCCTACTCTTAAAATTTATTTATCTCCTTGTTGTTTTCTTCAAGGGAGCTTAGAGTAAAATGGAAAACACCACAATATTAAGGGCAGGGAAAGAAATGAGAGTAAGAGACAGAGGATGAGAGAGAAGCAAGAACTAAGATTTATGCCTGAGAAAAGCTATAGCGATTAAACACTGTCAAATGCAAGCTCCCCAAATATCACCAACGCAACCTATTGATAAGACAATGCTAAATTGATTGCTCACCCTGGAAGGGAGAACACCAGCACCACTGCAACAGAACTTTGGCTGTGTCTTCAAGGGGGCAAAGGCAAAGCTGCATATTATTGAGAATTGGAAGTTTTATCAAAGCGGGTCTTTCAGTGTGATGCTTGATCAGGATTGGGTAAAGATCATGACTAGTGGTTTAGAATTGGTGGCAACAGCAAGGTAAGGAATTTGAGGTGAGGGATTCGAAGAATCTTAGGGAGTAAGCTGTCTGTTGATGCTTCCTATAGAGGCATTGATGTGTCTTTTGGGAGGGTCATGTAATGAACTTTCACATTATTTTCCTGAGCAGGAGTCTCCTGGCATGGCAGTTATACTAATGCATACGATGGAATAGTAAAGTCATGTTAAAGTAGACAGTAAGTTCTGTGTGTGTAGGGTGAAATGGTTGTGTGTTTGTTTCAGTTCCTCAACACAAAAACCAAGCCAGGCCGTTTCTTATAGTAGTGCAGACCTCTAATCCCCAGCTCTGACTACAGTAGGACCGCTCACTCTGAGCTCCCAAGGCTTTGAGTTGGTTTGACATCTCCTTAATGCTTGTAAAATTTTTGCAGTCAATGAAGCTGCAGTTCCTAATGAGCAAAGTCAATTTAAATTCAAGAAAGCATAAGATTTGGACCAATACTGCTCATTGTTTATCTGCAATGGATGTCCCAATGGACGTAATTTTTGTCCATTACTGACAAATTAGATTTGGAGTTTTCAACTCCCATTTTGCTCTCTTACAAGCTTTCAGTTACACATGATTAATGGCCGTAATTGTTCTGACTTTCCATTTTTAGGAAGCAAAGATTTCCTGGTAGATGTGGCACTCTCCAGCTACCGAGCACAATTTACAGTATTCAGCCTCATTCCCTTAAGTTTGCTCACTACCCTGGGCATTGCTGAGAAAGACTCAGCTTACAATGTGGACTTAATTTTCTTATTATTTTCCCTAAAAGAATCACCAAGGTCCTACAAAAGGCTTAAAGATAGTTTTAATTCATCTCCCCATCTTATTATTAATATTGATATTATTTTGCTCTTTGGTCATATTATTTAACTAATTGAATAATTAAATAACTAATTGAATAAAAGCTGCTATCCAATGCATAGATAGGCATTACAGTTTACATAATGAAAAAATGTAATCAACATCATCCTCTCTGTAGTGGACGCTGTTGGTGTCCCACCCAGATGCCTCCACAAGGCCAGTGGACCCAACCCCAGCCCTGGGAGTGCTGGTGATTAATTATTCACAACTGCTCGCTTCAGAGAGTTGCTCTGGCAACCAGGAGCCGTCTGGCCTGGAATATTACACCCCCCCAGTCCACCCAGGGCAGCCCACAGTCAATGAGTGACTGACATGGGGTATAAAAGGCCAGCCCTCTTGCCTCAGCCTGAGACTAATTCCGCTGTACAATTCATGTTTCATCAGGGCAGGAGAAGCCTCTGGTCTGTAGTGTGATCAGCCTTGGCAGCCCCTAGGACCCCTTGTTCTCAGCAATTCTGCTGGGCTCCATGGTCACACCACCAGCAGCTCCCATCCACTCCTTGCCTTGAGTAACTCCCAACATGGCATCCACTAATTTGTTTCTGAACCCCAGAGCTGTATACTTGAAAAGGTGGTCAACAGAGGTGATGATGACAGTTTGAGGAAAAGAAATGTGAAGTTGCCAGAGGATGGTGACTAAGAATAACACACTGGATGCTTTCACATTCTCTCATACACTACTGGTGGGGATGTAAATTGACTCAATCATTGCTTTCTGGTAAAATGATCATAGCCTTTGACCTAGATATTGCACTTCTTTAAATTTATTCTTAAGATATAGTTGATTAATTAGACAAAGAATCAGCTATCTGGAGGCCCATTTCAGTGTTATTTATAATAACAAAAAAATGGAGACAATCTGGAGCCCAAGAAAGGGGAATTATTATATATTCATGCAATGCAACACTGTTTAGTTATCTAACCGTATCCTTTATTATCACTCATGGTTTCTGTAGACAGAGTGGAGATGGCTTATCTCTGCTCTGTGTTGTCTGGGGCCTCAGCTGGAGAACTTAAAGGCTGGAATGATCTGAAGGCTTGTTTGCTCTCATATTGGCAGACACTGATAATCAGCTAGAGACCCAACTGGGTGTGTCTGCTGGAACAATCACATGTGGCCTTTCCATGTAGGAAAGGTGGCTTCTCACCATGTGGTGGCTTGGTTCCAAGATTGAAAAGAAAGGAGAGCCAGGCAGAAGCCATCTTGCCTTTTATGACCTGCTGTGGAAGTCACACGGCATCGCCTATGCCACATTCTACTTATTCTGATAGTTACAAAAGTCTGGCTGGGCTGAAAGGAAGGAAACAAAAATGCCACCTCTCGATGGAGGCGTGTCAATGTCACATTGCAGGAAGAGCATGTGGGATGGGATTATAATATGCTGGTGCTAGCATCTATGGAAAATACAGTGTGACTGTAACTAGTCAAATCAATGTCTAATGGCATGGGAAAATGCTCATGATATATTATGAAGTTAAAAAAAATCAGATTACAAGACAATACGTACGGTATAATCCCACTTTTTTTTTTTTTTTTTTGCGGTATGCGGGCCTCTCACTGTTGTGGCCTCTCCCGTTGCAGAGCACAGGCTCCGGATGCACAGGCTCAGCGGTCATGGCTCACGGGCCCAGCCGCTCCGCGGCACATGGGATCTTCCCGGACCGGGGCACGAACCCGTGTTCCCTGCATTGGCAGGCGGACTCTCAACCACTGCGCCACCAGGGAAGCCCCAGTATAATCCCACTTTGAAGGAAAACTGTATAGATGCAAAGTATTAACAGCGGCTTCCACCGGAAATGAGATGAATTTAAATGGATAACTGTATAATCACAATTTGTTCAAGTGTGTGTGTGGTGGTGTGGGGGCGTTTATGAAAGCATCTGTCTTCTTTGCCCATAGGCAGCTCCAGGGGATTCCTTTGACCCCCTGAGTAGATCATTGGATTTAATAGTCAGGAAAATCTAGTTTTACTCAGTGATGCCTCTGCGTGTTCTGTGAGGCCCTGGCCTGAGTCCAGGTTACTTGGTGCTGATTCCCAGCAGCATGTGGCCCCAGGGACAAGGCATGAATGAATTAAAGTTTAATTAAAGGTGAAACTCTACTGTAGATGGGCTGCCTGTTTCCTCTTGGGCCGTTAGTGCAGGTGAGCCTTCGAAAGGGCAGCACAAGGACTCCTGGTAACACTGAACCTCCCTCCCGGGCTTGTGTGTAATCAGCTCCCCTGGCAATGTCGTGGGGCGCCTTTCTTCTTCTCTTGAAAAGGGGATAAAAAGATGTTGAAGGATATGGTAAGGAAAAAAAAAAACAGTGTGGGGAGAGTCTGGGGTAGCAAATGCAGAGTGGTTTCTCAGGTTAATAATCAAATTGGTCCTCAAGCCTTGCAGTCTCCCCATCCTGGGCCCCTCAAGCAGCCATTTTTAAAAGACCAGGTGGAAAAGGTTTCTTGGGGACAGACCTGACTCTCATGGGTGTCAAGGAGCACTTAGCCTGATGACCTGCTGTGAGTGTGGGCGTGGAGTGGAGGGGGTGCACGCAGTTCTGCGGCTTTGGATTTCCATCCAGAGCAGAGCCAGGGTGGACTGGTCCATGCTGCCCACACTCTCACAAACCACCTAAAGCCGACTGAATAAGAGGACCAATGGGAGGGGCTACTTACTTGGGAAACAAAATTAAGAAAGAAGTAAAGGCACTTTGATATGTACATGGAACCCAAGCAAGGAAGGTGCCACGGAGATGACTGTCCAAACCGCTGGGTGGTTTTTACAGCCACTGCCAAGCTGACCTAACTGCTCAGAGAGGTCACTGGACGATCAGAAAAAGCATCTTCTATCTAGGTCAAGTGTTGGCCTCATCACACTCTGGCTCTGGAACTTTCTGTGAGGCCCAGAAGCTCCTGGAGCCACAGTCTCCTCACCTGTGAAATGGGGCTTAGGTCACCTGCCTTACCTTGCCAGAGGTGCCAGTGAGATGGTGCCTGCCAGAGTTAGGCCTTATCCACTGCAAGATGGGAGTTTATCACAAGAATACAAGGAGACAGACTTTCATGGAAATGAGCAAAAGAAACCTTAGTTGTGCCAGGCCTTAGAAGTGACTGAAACTGGGTCCACAGAAGCTCCAGGGACCTCAGCAAATGGACGTTGTAGATCTTCGCAGTAACATGGTAACAATGCAAATAATAATAATCACAGTAATAGTGATAATAATAGTAATAAAGTTTAGCAAGCATTGACTCTGTAGAGCACATGCTCAGACCTTTATACACATCATCTCATTTACTCATTTACTCCCCACCCCAAGTGCCACCTGGGAGGCACTTTCACCTTCATTGTAGCCCTCCCTACCTACTGAGGCCTCATCATTCCAGCTTAGGCAAAGCTTTGGCTTGCCCACTGCTCCTGCTCCTCTCAGGACCTCTAGCATGACTCCCTTCAGAAAGCCACAGTGCCTGCTACTCACTGCTTGATTATTTCCCAGTTTCCCAACTCAAATTTCTGAGAGCAGGAACATCCCCGATCTGCAGGGACCGGTTGCTTATACAGTTATAGAGACATTCTTTAAGAAAGGAAAAATAAAACATATGAATGCAAATCTGGGCTCGGGAACCTGGAGGAGGCCTCTTCAGGTGAGGGCCCTGAAGCTTCAGTGCATGTATTTCAGGGTGAGTCAGCTCTAGTCTAATAATGAGATTTTTTGGTGGTTGGGGTGGAGGGTGACATTCCATGGGAACAAGCATGGCTGGTAAAAGTTGGTGCCTTTGAGCACAGCCTCTCTCTGCAGTGGTCTCCTCTCAACCACTCAGGGAAACCTGGTCTTGGGGGTAACCTGGCCATCTCTCTGTCTCATGTGTCCCTCTGTTCTTCATTCAGAAGCTGGACTTGGGAGAAGGAAACTGGGGCCAGGAACTAAGAGCAAGACTCCCTGAAGACCTGCAGAGCGAGGTGCAGGCACAGGTGCATAGTGACCAAGCAGTAATTTTGTGTCCTACATATCCCTTGTTCCTTATGTACACGGCTCCCTCAGGGATCTCATGGGTATAAGAAATGGCTAGATCGACAAATTTGGGGTACTTATGGGGCTCATGGGCCCATGGCCAAATCACCTTCTTAAAACTCAAAAGGGCAGGAATAAAGATGCAGACTTAGAGAATGGGCTTGAGGACACGGGGAGGGGGAAGGGTAAGCTGGGATGAAGTGAGAGAGTGGCATATATACACTACCAAATGTAAAATAGATACGTAGCGGGAAGCAGCCACATAGCACAGGGAGATCAGCTTGGTGCTTGGTGACCACCTAGAGGGGTGGGATAGGGAGGGTGGGAGGGAGACACAAGAGGGAGGGGATATGCGGATATATGTATACATATAGCTGAATCACTTTGTTATACAGCAGAAACTAAGACAACATTGTAAAGCAATTATACTCCAATAAGGATGTTAAAAAATGAAAAACAAAAAACTGTCAAAAGAGGCTTCCCTGGTGGTACAGTGGTAAAGAATCTGCCTTCCAATGCAGGGGACACGGGTTCCACAACAGGGTAGCAAATGCTTCTTCCTCCGGGGGTCCTGGACCTCTGGAATAAGTCCCCAGAGGGACATTTTTATGCATTTTTTTAACAGTTGACATTCTTTTAATAATATATCTTATTGACCCAATAAACCAAAATATTATTTCAATATATAATAAGGTAAAATTATTTATTAATCAGATATTTTGCTGTTTTGTATTGTCTTTAAAAGAGAATCTCTTTTTAAACTCCTTTCATGAGGTATGATTGACATACAAAAAGCTGTACATATTTTATGTATACAACTTGATGAGTTTGGAGATATACATCATGAAACTGTCACCACAATCTATTCCATAAACATATTCATCACCAAAATTTCCTCCCACCCTCTTTATTTATTATTATTTGAGGGTGGATTATAAGAACACTTAATATAAAATCTACTCTCTTAACAAATTTTAACTGTACCACACAGTATTATTAACTATAGGTGATGTGCTATGTAGTAGACTCTAGGGTTTATTCATCTTGCATAACTAAAACTTTGTATGTTTTTACTAATACCTCCCCTGGCCCTGGCAATCATCATTCTGTTCTCTGATTCCATAAGTTTGACTATTTCAGATGCCTTATATGGGTAGTGTCATGTAGTAATTGTCATTCTGTGTCTGGCTTATTTCACTTAGGGTGATGTCTCCAGCTTCATCCATGATGTCACAAATGTCATGATTTCCTTCTTTTCTAAGGCTCAATGACATTCCTTTATATGTGTGTACCACTTTTTCTTTTTTTTTTTTCTTTTTTTTTTAACATCTTTATTGGGGTATAATTGCTTTACAATGGTGTGTTAGTTTCTGCTTTATAACAAAGTGAATCAGTTATACATATACATATGTTCCCATATCTCTCCCCTCTTGCATCTCCCTCCCTCCCACCCTCCATATCCCACCCCTCCAGGCGGTCACAAAGCACCGAGCTGATCTCCCTGTGCTATGCGGCTGCTTCCCACTAGCTATCTACCTTACTTTTGGTAGTGTATATATGTCCATGCCTCTCTCTCGCTTTGTCACAGCTCACCCTTCCCCCTCCCCAAATCCTCAAGTCCGTTCTCTAGTAGGTCTGTGTCTTTATTCCTGTCTTACCCCTAGGTTCTTCATGACATTTTTTTTCTTAAATTCCATATATATGTGTTAGCATACGGCATTTGTCTTTCTCTTTCTGACTTACTTCACTCTGTATGACAGACTCTAGGTCTATCCACCTCATTACAAATAGCTCAATTTTGTTTCTTTTTATGGCTGAGTAATATTCCATTGTATATATGTGCCACACCTTCTTTATCCATTCATCCGATGATGGGCACTTAGGTTGTTTCCATGTCCTGGCTATTGTAAATAGAGCTGCAATGAACATTTTGGTACATGACTCTTTTTGAATTATGGTTTTCTCAGGGTATATGCCCAGTAGTGGGATTGCTGGGTCATATGGTAGTTCTATTTGTAGTTTTTTAAAGAACCTCCATACTGTACTCCATAGTGGCTGTACCAATTCACATTCCCACCAGCAGTGCAAGAGTGTTCCCTTTTCTCCACACCCTCTCCAGCATTTATTGTTTCTAGATTTTTTGATGATGGCCATTCTGACTGGTGTGAGATGATATCTCACTGTAGTTTTGATTTGCATTTCTCTAATGATTAATAACGTTGAGCATTCTTTCATGTGTTTGTTGGCAGTCTGTATATCTTCTTTGGAGAAATGTCTATTTAGGTTTTCTGCCCATTTTTGGATTGGGTTGTTTGTTTTTTTGTTATTGAGCTGCATGAGCTGCTTGTAAATTTTGGAAATTAATCCTTTGTCAGTTGCTTGACTTGCAAATATTTTCTTCCATTCTGAGGGTTGTCTTTTGGTCTTGTTTATGGTTTCCTTTGCTGTGCAAAAGCTTTGAAGTTTCATTAGGTCCCATTTGTTTATTTTTGTTTTTATTTCCATTTCTCTAGGAGGTGGGTCAAAAAGGATCTTGCTGTGATTTATGTCATAGAGTGTTCTGCCTATGTTTTCCTCTAAGAGTTTGATAGTTTCTGGCCTTACATTTAGGGCTTTAATCCATTTTCAGCTTATTTTTGTGTAATGGTGTAAGGGAGTGATCTAATCTCATACTTTTACATGTACCTGTCCAGTTTTCCCAACACCACTTATTGAAGAGGCTGTCCTTTCTCCACTGTACATTCCTGCCTCCTTTATCAAAGATAAGGTGTCCATATGTGCGTGGGTTTATCTCTGGGCTTTCTATCCTGTTCCATTGATCTATCTTTCTGTTTTTGTGCCAGTACCATAATGTCTTGATTACTGTAGCTTTGTAGTACAGTCTGAAGTCAGGGAGCCTGATTCCTCCAGCTCCATTTTTCGTTCTCAAGATTGCTTTGGTTATTCGGGGTCTTTTGTGTTTCCATACAAATTGTGAAATTTTTTGTTCTAGTTCTGTGAAAAATGCCAGTGGTAGTTTGATAGGGATTGCGTTGAATCTGTAGATTGCTTTGGGTAGTAGAGTCATTTTCACAATGTTGATTCTTCCAATCCAAGAACATGGTATATCTCTCCATCTATTTGTATCATCTTTAATTTCTTTCATCAGTGTCTTATAATTTTCTGCATACAGGTCTTTTGTCTCCTTAGGTAGGTTTATTCCTAGATATTTTATTCTTTTTGTTGCAATGGTAAATGGGAGTGTTTTCTTGATTTCACTTTCAGATTTTTCATCATTAGTGTATAGGAATGCAAGAGATTTCTGTGCATTAATTTTGTATCCTGCAACTTTACCAAATTCATTGATTAGCTCTAGTAGTTTTCTGGTAGCATCTTTAGGATTCTCTATGTATAGTATCATGTCATCTGCAAACAGTGACAGCTTTGCTTCTTCTCTTCCTATTTGGATTCCTTTTATCTCCTTTTCTTCTCTGATTGCTGTGGCTCAAACTTCCAAACCTATGTTGAATAAGAGTGGTGAGAGTGGGCAGCCTTGTCTTGTTCCTGATCTTAGTGGAAATGCTTTCAGTTTTTCACCATTGAGGACGATGTTGGCTGTGGGTTTGTCATATATGGCCTTTATTATGTTGAGGAAAGTTCCCTCTATGCCTACTTTCTGGAGGGTTTTTATCATAAATGGGCGTTGAATTTTGTCAAAAGCTGTCTCTGCATCTATTGAGATGATCATATGGTTTTTCTCCTTCAATTTGTTAATATGGTTTATCCCATTGATTGTTTTGCATATATTGAAGAATCCTTGCATTCCTGGAATAAACCCCACTTGATCATGGTGTATGATCCTTTTAATGTGCTGTTGGATTCTGTTTGCTAGTATTTTGTTGAGGATTTTTGCATCTATGTTCATCAGTGATATTGGCCTGTAGTTTTCTTTCTTTGTGACATCCTTGTCTGGTTTTGGTATCAAGGTGATGGTGGCCTCGTAGAATGAATTTGGGATTGTTCCTCCCTCTGCTATATTTTGGAAGAGTTTGAGAAGGATAGGTGTTAGCTCTTCTCTAAATGTTTGATAGAATTTGCCTGTGAAGCCATCTGGTCCTGGGCTTTTGTTTGTTGGAAGATTTTTAATCACAGTTTCAGTTTCAGTGCTTGTGATTGGTCTGTTCATATTTTCTATTTCTTCCTGATTCAGTCTTGGCAGGTTGTGCATTTCTAAGAATTTGTCCATTTCTTCCAGGTTGTCCATTTTATTGGCATAGAGTTGCTTGTAGTAATCTCTCATGATCTTTTGTATTTCTGCAGTGTCAGTTGTTACTTCTCCTTTTTCATTTCTAATTCTATTGATTTGAGTCTTCTCCCTTTAAACCAAATTTTTTATTATGTTTTTTTCCTGAGCGCCTGGAGCACTTGAGAGTTTAGCCAGTATCATAGAACCTCTCCATCTCTTCTCATTTTTAGGTCTTTTCTCTAAAACAAACTCAAATGCAAGCAAACTAGATGACTATGTAGGAAATATAAGGGCTGGCTTTAAGCAGGTCAGTAGCATTAGCTATTGGCCATGTGCTGGTACTGCAGCTACTATTTTTTTTTCAACTTAGTAAATTTACAAAAGATATCCCTGCCACACTATAACAAAGAGAGGCAACAAAGAGAATTAGAAAGTGAAAAAGAAGCACTATCCTCAAAGAACTACATTAGCACCTGATATCTCCAAATACACTGGTTGAGGAGAGTGACAGACGCAGTGAAGATGATCCAGCTTGAGGAGGGTGCCATTGTATATATACATATCACCTCTTCTTTATCCATTCATCTATTGATGGACACTTAGGTTGTCCATCAATATGGACAGGATATGGAAATATCTTGGCTGTAGTAAACTATGTTGCAGTGAACATAGGTATGCATATATCTTTTCAAATTGTGTTTTCATTTTCTTTGGATAAATACCCAGGAATGGAATTGCTGGATTGTACGGTAGCTCTATTTTTAATTTTTTTTGAGGAACCTCCATACTGTTTTGCATAGTGGCTGCACCAATTTACATGCCCACCAACAGTGTATGAGGGTTCCCTTTTCTCCACACCCTCTCTATTCTAACAGGTGTGAGGTGATATCTCGTTGTGGTTTTGATTTGCATTTCCCTGATAATTAGTGATGTTGAACATCTTTGCATGTGCCTGTTGACCATCTCTGTGCCTTTGGAAAAATGTCTCAATACTCTGCCCGGTTTTAAAATTGGATTGTTTGTTTGTTTTTGATATTAAGTTGTTTGAATTCTTAATATATTTTGGATATTAACCCTTTATTGGATATAGGATTTGCAAATATCTTCTCCCATTCAGTAGGTTGCCTTTTGATTTTGTAGATGGTTTTCTTTTCTGTGCAGAAGCTTTTTAGTTTAGTGTAGTCCCACTTGTTTATTTTTGCTTTTGTTGCCTTCACTTTTGGGGACAGATCCAAAAATTCCACACCAAGACAAAAGTCAAGGAGCTTACCACCTATGTTTTCTTTTAGGATTTTTTATAATTTCAGGTCTTACATTTAATTCTTTAACTCATTTGAATTTAGTTTTGTGTATGATGTGCAAAAATGGTCTAGTTTGGGCTTCCCTGGTGGCGCAGTTGTTAAGAATCTGCCTGCCACTACAGGGGACACGGGTTTGAGCCCTGGTCCGGGAAGATCCCACATGCCGCGAAGCAGCTAAGCCCGTGTGCCACAACTACTGAGCCTGCGTGCCTAGAGCCTGTGCTCCGCAACAAGAAAAGCCAACCCAACGAGAAGCCCGTGCACTGCAACGAAGAGTAGCCCCTGCTCGACGCAACTAGAGAAAGCCGGTGCACAGCAACAAAGACACAACACAGCCAAAAAAAAAAAAAAAAAAAAAATTAGAAATAAATAAATTAATTAAAAAAAAATCTAGTTTCATTCTTTTACTTTTAGCTGTCCAGTTTTCCCAACACCACTTATTGAAGAGACTGTCTTTCCCCCATTGTATATTCTTGCCTCCTTTGTTGTTGACTGACTATATGTGTGGGGGTTTATTTCTGGGCTCTCTATTCTGTTCCCTTGATCGATGTGTCTGTATCTTACTGCTTTGATTAGTATAGCTTTGTAGTATAGTTTGAAATCAGGGATTATGATGCCTCCATTTTTGTTCTTCTTTCTCAGGATTGCTTTGGCTAATCAGTGTCTTTTGTGGTTCTATATAAATTATAGGATAATTTAGTTGAGTTCCTGAAAAATGCCATGGGTATTCTGATAGGGATTGCACTGAATCTGTAGATTGCTTTGGGTAGTATGGACATTTTAACAATATTAATTCTTCTGCTCCATGAGCACAGTATACCTTTCCATTTATTGTGTCATCTTCAATTTCTTTCATCAGTGTCTTACAGTTTTCAGAGCATAGGTCTTTCACCTCCTTGGTTAAATTTATTTTCAGGTATTTTATTCTTTTTGACATGATTGTAAATAGGATTGTTTTCTTGATTTCACTTTCTGATAGTATGTTATTGGTATATAGAAATGTAACAGATTTCCATATATTAATTTTGTATTCTACGACATTACTGAATTCACTTATTAGTTCTAATAGTTTTTTGGTGGCATCTTTAATGTTTTCTATGTATAGTATCATGTCATCTGCAAACAGTAGCAGTTTTACTTCTTCCTCTCCAATTTGGATGCCTTTTATTTATTTTTCTCTTGTCTGATTGCTGTGGCTAGGACTTCTAATACTATGTTGAACAGAAGTGGTAAGAGTGGGCATCCTTGTCTTGTTACTAATTCTAAAGGAAAAGATTTCAGCTTTTCACTGTTGAGTATGATGTTAGCTGTGGATTTGCCATGAACGACCTTTGTTGTGTTGAGGTGTGTTCCCTCTGTACTCACTTTGGTGAGAGTCTATTGGAGCCATTTTTCCAACAGCATTTGCTCACTTTGTGTTTCTGTGTCACTGTTTGGTAGTTCTCACAATATTTCAAACTTTTTCATTATTATTATATATGTTATTGTGATCTGTGATCAGTGATTGATGTTACTATTGGAAAAAGATTATGACTCACTGAAGGCTCAGTTGATGGTTAACACTTTTTAGCAATAAAGTATTTTAAAATAAGGTATATACATAGTTTTTTAGGCATAATACTATTGCACTCTTAATAGACTACAGTATAGTGTAGGTATAACTTTTCTACATACTGGAAAACCAAAAAGTTCATGGTACTCTCTTTTTTTAAATATTTGTTAAGATTCTAGTGTTTTTTTTAACTTTATTGAAGTACAGTTGATTTACAATGTTGTGTTAATTACTACTATACAGCAAAGTGATTCAGTTATACATATATATTCTTCTTTATATTCTTTTCCATTATGGTTTATCACAGGATATTGAATATAGTTCCCTGTGCTTTACAGTAGGACCTTGTTTATCCATCCTGTATATAATAGTTTACATCTGCTAATCCCAAACTCCCACTCCATTCCTCCTCCACCTCCCCTCCCTCTTGGCAACCACAAGTCTGTTCTCTATGTCTGTGAGTCTGTTTCTGTTTCAGAGATATGTTCATAACATATCTCTGTCATATTTTGTGTCATATTTTAGATTCCACATATAAGTGATATCATATGGTGTTTGTCTTTCTCTTTCTGACTTCACTTGGTATGATAATCTCTAGGTCCATCCACATTGCTGCAGATGGCATTATTTCATTCTTTTTTATGGCTGAGTAATATTCCATTGTATATATATACCGCATCTTCTTTATCTATTAATTTGCCGATGGACATTTAGGTTGTTTCCATGTCTTGGCTATTGTAAATAGTGCTGCTATGAACATTAGGGTGCATGCATCTTTTTGAATTAGTTTCGTCTGGATATAGCCCAGGAGTGGGATTGCTGGATCATATGTCAACTCTATTTTTAGTTCTTTCAGGAACCTCCATATTGTTTTTCATAGTGGCTGCATGGTGGTACTCTCTTTATTACAATATTCACTTTATTGTAGTGGGCTGGAAAGAACCACAATGTCTCCGAGGTATGCCTGTATTTGAAAGATGGGAAATATTAGGGGATATTTCTATGTGATGAAAAGGATTCAGTAGGGAGGAAAAAAATTGATGATTCAGAAAAAGGAGGGTAATTACAGTGATAATTCATGGAGAAGAGGGGACCATGCTCATGATACAAATTGAGGGGTTGGTTTTAATGGGAGCAAGTACCCTTCATCCATTATAAGCAGGAAAGAAGACAGTATGCACAGTTGCCCTAGATGAGAGGATTTAGAGATGGAAAAATGAAGCAATTTCAAATATGTCAACGATGGATGAGGCAAAGCCTTCAGCTGTGTAAGATGGAGGATGGGGGTGAAGGGAGAGGGAAAACGACGATTGTTTTCCTTCAGCAGCCATCAGCTGTCCTGTGCAGGTATTGAGCCAGTGGTTGAGTTTAACAAGGGTTGCGGTTTTGACAAACGAGTATAAAGGAAGGAGGCAAGATCAAAGGAGATGAGGGTATTTGCAAGGAGGTAATTATGATGGTAAGCCAAGGGAGCTGTGCTGGGTCATGAAGTCTTTGAGAACTGCATGAGCCGATATATGTAAGTTATTCAGAACTCTGTGTTACAAATGTTAAAAAGAGGTTAGCCATTTTTACTTTTATTGCAAGGGAAGTGAGAAAATGAGGGACAATGCTTGGTAAAAATGTGGAAGGGTCAAAGGATTTATTGTTAGAGATAATACATTTTCTGATGTAATACCTCCTAATATCTCTCTGGGGGGATTCCCTGGTCAGATGCCCATCTTGTGATGCTGTCCTTGATTCATGTAGAATCAAATCCCTAAAGTACAATTCCCAGGTTGCCACTGAGCTTCCATTAGGCTTCCCTCACTTGTGAAGGTGAGATCTGCCAGAGGCTCTCCAAGTGAGTATATTACTAATGATTAATCTGCCAAGTGAGTCCTGTTCTGGGTTGTTTAGGCCTAACGCAGTGGCATCATTGTGGACGTTAGGTCTTTAAGGGAGTCCAGTCACTGCTTTTCCCAGGCAAAAGCTGCTAATGTTCAAGTGATCCTCTAAGTGGGTGTGACTCCAGTAGCCAAAAAGGCACACTTACCTGTGTATTGGTCTAAGACAGACAGAGGTTTAAATTGAGAGCGCTATGCATTTACGGTGTGTGTGTGTGTGTGTGTGTGTGTAAAACTCCAGATTGTGTTCCTCAACAGGTGACAATTTAGAAGGAGCCTTGTTTTCTAACTTAATCATCCATTCTCTGGAGGCCATAAACAGATGTCTCTATTTACACTTGAATTAAATTCCTTCTAATAACACTGTGCTAGATAGTAGGTGAGATGGCTTTATACATCCACAGGGCAAGACCATGAAAGCATTTTCTTCTCTCTCCCAGGTAAAAGCAAACTGCAATAGATTTCTATGGATTGCAGTAATAAGGCATTGGCTAGATCAATTTATGCATAACATTTGAGGGGTGACAAAATTAAACCTGTCAGCCGGTGCTTTAATGATGCCTGCAACAACCTAAACCTCCTGTAATTTACTGAGAACTGCCAAGAGCAATCAAGTTTTTAAAGTGGCCACAAGGGGGTGTTAAAGGACTACATACTTGCTCTAATCATCCCCTCCCTCTTCCCACCCTTTCTAGTCCTTACTTGAAGAATCATCCCCTATATACCCAATGTTGTTTCATTTCAACAATCTTAGTTTATCGAGTAGGTTGCTACTGATTCTCATAGTTTAATCTGAATATCAGGCTAATGTCTCCTGAGTTTTTAGCAAGTTAATGGCAGTTAGGCACTCAGTGTGGATGTTTGTGACCAGGGAGTAGATGGGCCTTTTTCCTACTTCAAGGAAGTATACTGCTCTCTAAATCCTTGGTGATGTTTTCCCCATGGAATTTGTCATGATCGACATGGATTAAAGTACTTTCTGATTTTATCTCCACTCTCCTTTATGTTGTTCCTTGCCCAGTGACTGAGGAGGTGGGCCTGGGGTCCTGATAATGGATGAAAGACACATGGAGACAAACCTGGGGGTTACAGCTAGTTTCCTTCTGGACCATTCTATAGGCTCAGAGACCCTTCAGGATAGAGCAGAGGGCTGCAGCGGTAGCTCAGCTTGGGGGTCAAGATCACTTAAATTCCCATCAGGGGATTTGAACTTTAGTCCCCTTTGTGCATTGAATGAATGGTGCTTATCTCTATGTAATTGCTTTCTGCATGAAAAGTAGTTTGTAGGTTGTTCACTGGTTTGAGAGGAAGGCACCACGATTCAGATCATGCCCTCAGTTCATGGGCAGATCTATTGTTTCTCCTGCTAGGTTCAAAATAAGACTTATGAGCTAATGGGTGAGCCATCCCCCTCACACTGGCATCCTCACTGCCAATGCTGAGTTTAAATTGCCCTTTAAGTTCCCCATATAGGCCAGAGAATCCCCACAGGCCGCATGTCATCTGACACAACAATGGCTGGATTAGGAACATCCAAGGACAGCTTGGTATTCCCTCCTCTACTGGCAGTAGTTCCACCCTGAATGGTTTTCCAGGAGTGAAGAA
Source organism: Delphinapterus leucas (assembly GCF_059928025.1). Classification (NCBI taxonomy): domain Eukaryota; kingdom Metazoa; phylum Chordata; class Mammalia; order Artiodactyla; family Monodontidae; genus Delphinapterus; species Delphinapterus leucas. Next base: position 60,985,961 of record NC_143138.1, read on the forward strand.
ATAGCCATTCCTCTGGTTTATGACTTTTCTTTTTCCAAGCTTCCACTATCCAGATGAAAAGGGAGTTAAAGGCCCACATAACCTTGTGAAAGGAGCTGTCAATGCTGAAGGCGCCTTACATGGTTTTGTTCCTGCTTAATTCTGGCTGGTGCACTTGGCCCCTTGATCCCAGACAAGCACAGCGTTGCCTGGCTATCGCCTGTCAAGCGAGGCCAGCTGGTTGCTGTCCACCGCAAGTGAGAATTCTTTGTTTTTAGATACGGCAGGGCCACGCCTGCCTCATTTCCTTCCCACATGGAATTCTGGCTTGGTGTGGGGAAACCTCACAGGCCCAGTGGAACAAGTTTGTGTGGGCAATCTAATGAGCTTGATTTTTCCTGAGTTCTAACTGCCCATTCCTTTAGCTGCAGCCCAGCTGGTGACAGGAGGCACACAGAAGTCTGTTACCATTCTGTTTGTCTCAAGTTATTTTGGTTAACTGCATCCTGATTGGAACTAGAACTATTCCTTCCATAAGATCAGAGCTGCCCCCTTTCTAGGGTGGTTCAGAGAACAGCTCTTACTTGAGCTCCTGAACAGGAAGAGCAGGCTGCACCCCCAGGCTTTCCTCTGCCTTGTGTGGGGCCCAGATCTTGTGGGGACAAGATTGAGGGCAGAGGACATCGTTGCTATAGCAGCAGTTTACTCGGCTGTGCCTCAGTCAACCAAAGGTTAGTTTCCTACTGGCTTCACCAAGGCCTCAGCTGAACCTAGAGGTCTAGGGACAATCTACTAGTCCTCTACTTGGTAGTTTTTGTTTCGCACCGTCAAAGTACAGACCACTAAAAAAACTGCAGATCACAGTCTCCCCACACAGGAGACACAAGGAGATACCGTTTGGCTGGTTATTTTAACTGCATTTGTAGGGCATATTCTCCCTCCTGTTACACAATGCCATCTAGTCCTTTTTGCAGACAAGAGTGTTGCAGTCCCTGAAGTGGACAAGAACTTTGAGCTATGTCCTTAGGTATCTCTGAGGCTCCCAGACAGCTTTCCCACATGAGGGGATTTGACTTTGACTGGTTTCAGTAAAATTGCAATCTGTAGCTATTTCCATTGCACTGCTCAAAGACAAGGGTGCACAATACTGTTCTCGCTCCAAGGATGGGGACTGCCCTACAGGTGACAAGTCCAATCAGGTATCTGGGGCTCACAGATTGAGGGATCAGAAAGAGGTGCTCCTCACAAAATCCAGAGTGAAGTATTACTCAAGGCTTTTGATCCTATCTAGTGGGAGTGGCCTGACACATGAAGTGATGGCCAAGAGCTTATCTGTGGGGGCCAAGAGGAGGGGCCTTTTTCTTTCCATCTAACGAGGTTTCCCTTGTCCTGTCCACCTCTTGTTCAATCAATCTCAACAGTCAATTCTTTTCTGGGCATCACCTCAGATCTCCATAGATGAACACTTGAATGTGCGTGTTAATGTAAATTTCTGCTTTATCATTTTCATAACGATTTCCACAGCACCTCTCAATGTGAGGTGGAATCATTGCAAAATGTTACAGGTAGAAAAGTGAGGATTTCTCAATTAAGTTGGAAAATTCTCCCATGCCGCTTGATCTTCTTGGTTGTATTATACTGCTGTTTTCCAGAAACCAGCTTACCAAATTTGGCACTATATTCTGGTGTACTCACTTCTCAATATTCCCAGTCTTTCTTGATTAGAGGTATGATGGGGTGAGAATGTAACAAAACCTATCACTTAAGTATCCTTCAGAGGTAAACTCTGTGGGGGCTAATTTTGTTTTTCCAAAAGCAGCACCATCAAAGCAGGAGGAAAGGTTAAGCCGGTACAGAATGCAGTGACATTTTTCACACCACTATCCCACTGCATTAAGCTAAAAAGCACACATCTACACAATAGTTCCCTTCTTATCCAAGATTTCACTTTCTGCAGTTTCAGTTACCCATGGTCCAAAACAAAAATATTAGATGGAAAATTCTAGGGATAATTCATAGGTTTTATATTGGGCACTATTCTGGGTAGCGTGAGGAGATGGAATCTTGCACCATTCTGCTCCATCTGGGTGAGACATGATTCATCCCTTTCTCCAGCGTATCCACACTGTATATGCTATCTGCCGCTTAGTATAGGAAAAAACATAATATATATAGGGCTTGATACTATCTGCAGTTTCAGACATCCATTGGGGGTCTTGGAATGTATCCCCTTTGGATAAAGAGGTGACTACTCTAGATGTATTTCTCTGCCTTGGCTAAATGGTTTTAATGATACAGCTTGTGTAACTGAGCAAATAATCACAGCTCAATAAAAAGCAGAAGTCTGGAACTGAAGAGGATGAGCTGCAGAAACCTCGTAATTAAGAACTGTGAATTCTCTTATTTCTCACCCTACCCCCAACACCCATGCACCACTGCCCTTGGCTCTTACTTCCTCTGGTGAATACCAAACCGTGACTTAGTGAAAGAACATGGCTTTTCTGGCTGGAAGCCCTTGGCTGGCACCCCAACTCTGTCACTTTCTAGCACTCTAGGAAGTTAACCCTAACCCTAACCCCAATGCCTTCCACCCACACTTGCAGGGCACTGCCTGTGACTAAATTTATTTTATGTCAGGAACCTAGTTTACTGTCTGTCACTTAGGGATAGACTTGTGTTGGCACCCCACTAACATAACCAATAAAAATAAATAAAATAATTCTCTGTGCCAATACGTAAGTTTAAACTATGCTTCATTTTCTTTTAAAAAATTTAACAGTACATTCTGGCAAATTCTTGGCTCTGAGTTTATACTGTTTCTACTCATTTTTAAGTAAGTAAAGAACAAAATTACATATATAACAAAGGTTCTCCTCTAGCTCTTCACAGCATCTGAAATCAACTGGAAAGAATACACAGAATGAGACAATTATGAAAGACAAACTATATGTGTATATTACTTGCTTAGATTTGGGAGCCTAACTGCTCACAAAAGGATTCATATATTTCTTTTTTTATTGTTAAGCTGCAACATACATGGTTTAATCAAGTGAAAATTAATAAACTGAACAATAAACAAATAAACACTCAAAACAAAATATTTTCCATTGGAAACATGTTAAGATGAATACGGGGTTTCATTACCATCTTACTGCAATTTTCTTATGTGTTACTAGCCTACATACCCCATGTTTTCTGTAATCATGCAGATGTGAATGAAAGTTTGAATGATTAAATAAATGAAAAGTCCGTTTACTGCAGAGAATCATTTCACAAGGCAGCCAAACTTGGTTTAGAGAACAAAATTATTCAAGAAATTCTCCACGTATTTAGGTTCATTTTAGAATCCATGAACCTTAAGCTGTTCCTCCTTGACAATGCCAACCTGCAAAATAAAATTTAATTTAGCAGAATCACTCTGGGTAACACATAAATTCATTCCTAAGAAGACAGAGCAGTCATTAAAAAGAATCATTGTTAATAGGTTACTGCAACACTGTATTTGTGGCATAAACTGTTAATAACAAAAACTCAACACATATTTGAATATCCTGACATTCCACAAAACATCCTAAATGGACACAGGAATGATCAGGTCATTCTAATGACAAAATAAACTGGTACTCCTGCCCAGATAAGTACAACTAATGTGCTTCATTCACATGATTTTTTTTACTAAGTAGGTAATAATTCACATTGCCCTTAAATACAATTTTAGAAGCAATCTCAAGGTTGTACATAAAGCACCCAATCACTCACCTCCAAGAGAAACTGGCAAATGTTTTTTCTTTGGTCACCTTGAAGCTGAATAACCTCTCCGTATTCAGGATGTTCAATCACAGTACCATTACAGGCAAATTTCTGAAGAAGTAGATTCAGCATAACTGAGTCAAATACAATGATATTTTACTTTCACCCTAAGATTATCTGGATGTTAATTAAGAGTATGAACAGTTTCCTTGGGTCCAATCATTTTAACCCACGCTAACGTGAAGTAAAAGGTGTGAACCGTAATCCTATTTAGACGTGTGTGAGTAACTATATTTTGATCTCTTCTCCCTAACACCTTTACCTTTTTGAAAGCTTTCACAAGCTTCTTCTTGTCATAATCATCTGCAATGCCCTGAACAGTAGTCAGTGTCTTTCTGCCGTTCCGTTGCTGGATTCTTATATGAATGTAATCCTCAGTCCCTGCCGGGAGTAAGTCGTCACCCTTAGTTGCATCAGCAAAGGGGTCTACAAAGGGATACAAAAAAATCCAAAGCAGGAAAATATCTTTTAGTCAGTAATTTCCAGATACAGCTACGCTACAATCTAGAAACTCAGCAAAGAAGGTTCTAGTGCTTCTGCTTTCTTTCTGCAGGTGCGGATGTGGGGGAGTGATAAGGGTAGAGTATTAATAAAACCTACAAGGTACTTTCACAAAAAGAGATTTTAAACAGGTATGTCCACTGATACCGGAACAGAAAAACGTTGTTATAGATGTTATCGTTGGACATAATCCTCTAATGAGAGAAAAGAGATTTTAAGACCTTAATTTTAGAGCCACTATAAAAATGTGCGTCATCTCGATTACATTCTGATGACAACAGAAACATTCACAAATGCCACCCCAATCATTTAACCCTAACTCTGCCTCGAAAAAAGATCTATATATGTATATCAAGAGTAATTTTACGTATTACTACGCAAGTAGAGAAGACTGGCCCACTGCCCTGTAACAGATCAGAGGCCTGATACGCAGCATCTTTTACTAAATGCGCCCGAGAGCAGCCACGAACAGCCCCGACCGCTAATGGACGCCGATGCCCCAGCCCGAGCCGGCGTCCCCCTGGCGATCAGCAGGGCAAGTCTGGGGGCGGAACAGGGTCGCAGAGGTGGCAGGGAGCAGAAGCGAGCAGCAGGAGGGTCCAGGAGCGGGTAGGGGGCGGCACAAGGTCCGCGGCCGGGACTCCGGGGGCCGTCCTCGGAGAGGGGGTCGCCAGGGGCCCGGTCGCCATCTTCCGGGCACCGAGACAAAGCCCCACTCGGGGTGCGGGGAGGGCGGCCGGGTGCCTTTTGGGGCGGGGGTCCGGCGAGCGGCCCCGGCGAGGGCGGGCAGCGGCGGCCTACCGGCCGAGAGGCGCGCAGGGGACGTGGGGTCACGGGAGGGGCGGTGGGGCGACCCGCTCTTACCGAAAGATTGGAGGTTCTGGATAGTGGACATGCGATACTAGTGTGAGGCCGGTGAAGGGATAAAATTCCTGCGGGGCCCGCCCGGATCACCGTGTCAGGAGGCGGTAGTAGCGAGAAAACGGAAATAAATAAGGAGACGCTTCGCCCCGGGGTTGGGAAGCGGCTGGATCGGCGGCGGAAGCCGGGAGGAGGCAGGAAGAGGCGGCAGCAACGGATGCGAGGACGCGAGAGAAGAGGCGGCGCTGCGGCTTCTCCGACAAAATGGCCGACGGAGACTATTTAGCCGCGCCCGCCGCCCCTCCCACGTGACCCTACCGCGCTTGGCGCCCTGGGACTTGTAGTTTTCACGAGGCAAGAGAGCCCGGAAAGCCTGGAGCGGGCGGGCTTCCGGGACCTCAATTCCCAGCAGGGAGTGCGCCCCCCAGCGGCGGGCGGCGGGGCCGGAAAGGGTCCAGAGGGCTGCAGAGACATCTGCCTAGAGCTCGTAGGTCTGCAGCTGTCCTCCCCGCGGTCTCTCAGGCTCTCCATTGACTCGCCTTCTCTCGCGGTACAGTGGCAGCAACGAGTGTTCGGTGCTGGGGGGGATTATCTCCATGAGTCACCCTCGCTCGAGGCCTTGGGTAATGTAAGTGAAATCGGGGTACAGGAGCAGAACAAGGTCCCTAGTCCCGGCTTTCGACTTGATGGCTGCCCCTCAGCACCTCCCCTCCTCCCCTCCCGCCTTGTCCGGTTGCAGGAACCCTGTTCGTCCCTACCAAGGGTCGAGGTGGGAGCCTCCTGCCCAGGATTGGGCTGCCCTCCGATTCCCTAGCGCGGTGGTTCTCAAACTCTAACGTGCATCTCCCCTAGGGCTTAATAAAATACAGACTGATAGATCCCAGAGCTTCTGTTTCAGGACGTCTGGGGTGTGACCCGAGAATCTGCAAATCCAACAAGCAGCCAGGAGATGCTGATGCTACTGGCGTGGGACCACAATTCAGAACCACTGCCCACCTTCAGCAGGGGCCTGGCATCCAGTGGGGCCATGTATGTCCCCCAGGTCGACCGAACACACCAGAAAATCAGCCCATCAACTTAAATACAGAACCTTGAACAGGAAGGTTAATTGACAGAAGGTTGATTGATACCAGAACAGTAATATCTTCCTATCAAGCTAAACACAGGAGAACAAACCTGAGACTATGGGAATGGGCTCACCCAGGCAGGTGCTCAATTGTCAAACTTGGTTCGCTTTCTGGAAGCAAAGAGATAGACTAAAAGTTCGGGATTCTTAACCTTGTTTTGTGCCATGGCAGTCTTGTGAAGCCTATGGACCCCTTTTCAGAATAATGCTTTAAGTGCATGAAATAAAACATGTAGGATTACAAAGGAAACCTATTATACTGAAATTAAAAACAGTACATTGATAACATAGTATTGCTTCTTTACTAGTGCATTAATTAACAAGATCTAGCAGCAGGTCTCACAAAGGCTGGAATTTCAAAAAGGTGATAAACAAAAGATATTTTGAGATGTCTGTAGCATCAGAAGTGTAATATGAAAATATCTGTGACTTCTATTGGTGCAAAGTTACAGATCCTTCAGGTACTACTGGGATGTTGCCAGCATTCATAATGAAGAAAAGGCTAAATTTGGGTTAGAGGTTAGTGAAAATGTAGGTGGAGTCTTTTTTCCCATCCAATTTTAGGAATCCCCCACCCCCACAGTTTTAGCCATGGACCAAGGATCTGCAGACTCCAGGTTAGGAATACCAGGATTTAATAATCTTTAGTGATTAACTATGATGATAGGTACCATTTATTGAGTGCATACTATTTGCCTGTTGTAAGCTTTATACACAGTATTGTTAATCTTCATAGCCATTCTGTGATGTAGTTATTACTCTGTTTATATTCATGTAGAAATGGAGGCTTTCATGGGTTAAATAATTTCCCTAAAAAAATCAAATTTTCAACTCTCAGGAATTTAACTGCATTTTTGGTCTTTTAGTCCTGATTTAAATGAATAACACTTTTATTATCCAAACTAAAGTGTAAAGTTTTAGAGCTGGTTCTAAAACAAGGAGAATCAAACATTTTTTGTTGTTCATTAGTTGATTACACCTACAGTGGTTTTCTGGTCTTGTACCTTTATCAGCATGCTTTAAAGTAATTTTTAATACTACTCTGGATGAAGTTCAGAATAAGCAAAATGCGTCTCTATTTCTGTTTTCCTTCTTTGTTACTAGACGCCCCAAACCATTTTATATTATGTTATTTCTTAGAAGGAGCCAAGGGTGGTCCAGTCAAGAAAAAAAATAACAAATGAACATAGACAAGTTAAAAAAGATCCAGAAGTCTTTGGGTTGCCATGGTCATTACCCCTGTCAGGAGAGCTTATACTTTCTAAGACCTAGTGTTTGCATTAGAAACCCCCAGGAGCTCAGAAATCTTCAATCAAAGCCAACTATGAATACAGGTCGGATACGTTGTAATTATAATCTGGAAAACTCTTCTGACCCCGGTCATCATTCATAGCTTTTGTGTTTAGACCTGACCATTGAACACTTGTAGTGTAGCTGGTCCAAACTGTGATGTGCTCTCACTATAAAGTACACACTGACCTTTGGAAGACTTAAATTTTCTCAATTTCACCTGCTTCTTTTTACTTCTTAAAATGTGGCTCCTAGAAAATTCAGTGTTACATATGGCTCACATACTATTTCTATTGACAGCACTGGTTTAGAGTGAAAGGATTTGACCTATATGTAAAGTTATAAAAGGAACAAATTAAAGCACTTAAATCTAGTATTTTTAGTTCTAAATGGTACCAGCCTAGTTTAAGGTGATTATTTCATGCCTTATTTCCGAAGGGAGTTTAGATCACTTGCAGAGAACAGTAGTATTGACTAAAGGAATCAGGGAAGATTAAAAAAAAAAAAAGTTAGAATATTTGAGAAATAAAAGCCCCCAAAGCTAGAGATAGACCCCAGATCCGGCTTTTAACTTCCTAATGGTAAGACAACGAGAAAATCAGCTAGGAAGTCCATGTGTCTACAGGATGAAAACATACTAGTTGTGCAGGAGGAGTGACTTTGCCTGGCCCAGAGCCACAGGAGGTGTTTTTCTTGGGCTATCATAAAGGGGATGCTGTGATGTAGTGGACAGTGTCCCCAGCAGTTTGCCTACCGTGAAGGACAGTGGTGGGTTTTATGCAGTTGTTTCTTATATCAGCCAGTCATGAAGACATACTAACAGGTGAGGACCTCGGATCCTCATCCATCCAGAGGTTGCTGGTTGCGGCGGCCTTGTGATGATGTGCTGCTCAGGTTTCCTGCTTCAGTGAGCATAACTGACTCTCTGCCTCAGCTGCTGCACTCTGAATTCAACATCGCTGAGGTCACGCCTCCCACCAGCTGCTCCTGGTGACTCAACAAGGATCCTAATGCAGGCCGGTTCTTGAGAGATGTGGGACTCCTCTTCTAGGAGGACCTAGATCTAGTGTCTAGGTCAGAAAAAGTCACTTAAAAATCTCAACTTATTATCGTGAACACTTGATTGTTATATTAGCAATGCGTGTTATAAATGAAATGCTTGAAAACGTTGTAAGTTAAGAAGGACTTAATTTATCACTGAAAATAGTAGAATTGTGTTAGAGCAAAACTCATTTATGAGTATTTGCAAAGGCCAAAAGTAAAATCATGTTTCTAGAAACCTACTTAACCTGCAGTGGGAATTTGAATGATAGATCATTAAACTTAATAATCAAGGGTTACACTATCATTAAAGAGAAGGGAACAATAATTGGCTCAAGATGGCTAACTTGGTATCTTCACTATCAAAAGATCCCTAATAATGTCAGAAAAGATATATTTTGGGGAAGACTAAATCCAGCAGTAAACAACAAGGATGTGCCATCAGTGGATCAGACATTTCTTTCCTCCTAAAGGAAAAAAAAACACCCAGAAATCAGTTGATGGAGGAAACTGCATGCTTAAATACTAGCAACACTGGATTATTAAAGATTATGAAATATCTTTAAAATCCTGAGATTTTGAACCTGAAATCCTGTATTTAGGCAAAATAAAGGCATTTTCAAAATGTTTAAAAACCCAGAAGGTTTACTTCCGTGGACAATATTGATGATATACTCCAGAAAAATTAAAAACCCAAGGAAGAGAAAGACATGGGATAAAAGAATATAGGTGCATAAAGAAATCAGTAAAAATGATGGTTATGTCCAAATCATATTGGTATGTAAGGAGGGTGAAATATTTTATGGGTGATTTCTAGAAGAATAGAAATTTCATGCATTTTTCAATCCAACAAAAGACAGGAAAAGGTATAAAAGAGCAACAAGAAATCATAGAGTAAATTTAAAACATTAAGTCATAATAAAGATGTAAAAAGTACATAATTGTCAGTAATCACAGGTGTGAATGTTATATTTTTCTATTAAAAGGTAACCTCTTTAGTTTTGATGAAAAATGGTCACAAAACTTTATATAGCAGCTATTTATGACACATTTAAGGTCAAATGACAAAGATTGAAAAAGTTATTGTAAGCAACTGCAAGTTGAAAAGTAGGGTCGGTATAACAATATTATTAGGAAAAATGAATTCAAGGGCTTCCCTGGTGGCGCAGTGGTTGAGAGTCCGCCTGCCGATGCAGGGGACGCGGGTTTGTGCCCCGGTCCGGGAAGATCCCACATGCCGTGGAGCGGCTGGGCCCGTGAGCCATGGCCGCTGGGCCTGCGCATCCGGAGCCTGTGCTCCGCAGTGGGAGAGGCCACAGAAGTGAGAGGCCCGCATAATGCAAAAAAAAAAAAAAAAAAAAAATGAATTCAAGAAGAATTACATTAAGCAGGACAAAGAAGGATAGTTCATTTGGATCAAAGTTATATTGGACCAAGAATGTGAATCACAAACTTTTATATTCCTTACAACTCGGCAAAACGTATATAAGGCAGAAAAGGAAAAGAAAAATATGGAGAAATTGAAAAGTTTGCAGTCATAATGGAATACAGTAACACGTTTGTTTCAGAAACAGACATGTAAGGTAAACGAAAATTAAGTAAAGATATAGATATTTTTAATAATATAATTAATATGTTTGGTGCAATAGATATGTGTAAAACTTTGTATCCAATGCAAAGCATACCAATTTTCAAACACCCAGGACACCCAAATGTCCATAAACTGATGAATTAATAAACAACATTTGGTATATCCATACAATGGAATATATTCAGCCATAAAAGGAATGATACATGCTACAACATGGATGAATTTTGAAAACATTATGCTAAATGAAAGAAGCCTGTCACAAAAGACCACATACTGTATGATCCTTCTTAGGTGAATTGTCTAGAATTGGCCAAGCTATAGAGACAGAAAGTAGATTAGTTGTTGCCTTGGGCTGGGGGTGTGTTTGAGGGGAAATGGGTAGTGGCTGCTATTGAATATGTAGTTTCTTTTCTTCTTTAATTAATTTTTATTGGAGTATGGTTGCTTTACAATGTTGTGTTAGCCTCCACTGCACAACAAAATGAATCAGCCATACACATACAGATATCCCCTCCCTTTTGGACTTCCCTCCCATTTAGGTTACCACAGTGCATTAGGTAGAGTTCCCTGTGCTACACAGTATGTTCCCATCAGTTGTCTATTTTATACATAGTATCAATATGTCAATCCCAGTCTCCCAATTCCTCCCACCCCACCCCTTTACCCCTTGGTACCTATACATTTGTTCTGTAGTTTCTTTTTTGAGTTATGAGAATGTTCTAAAATTAATTATGGTGATGGGTAAATTGTATGTTATGTGAATTATATCTCAATAAAATGGTAATAAAAAGGATACAAAAAAAGCAAAAAATAAAAGTTTCTCTTATTCATTGTCAACATATTAAATAAAATATTAGCAAATCAAGTCAGTACTGTATCCAAAAGAATATTATTAACCCAGACATGCCAGGATAAACTTTCATAAGCAAGTATATTATTAAAATTGCTGTAAACGCTTCAGAATTTAATATACAAAGATTTAAATATAGAGTTTTGCCATTTTGTAGGAGCACAGAGAAATGTTCACCAGCCAGGGGCTGAGGAATCCTCCACACCCCAAGTCTTTAACAAATCACAACGACAGACTTTTACAACTCGAACACAACCAAGACTACTCCCAGGAGTTGCATTTTAATTAGTAGTGTTGGAGGGACCTTGGGACACCGAGAAGGGGAATGGAGACTTGGTGATACTCGAGCAGAGGTGATGGAGACCTTGTATCTCTCAGAGGAGATGAGACCCCTTGACAGCATGGGAAAGAAAAGTGAACATCATAGTTGTAAGTCACCTAGTTTCAGAAAAGCTCTTTGTAAAGGGGTACTGAGAACATACATTTGGAAAGCCACACAGCATCATTTCATTGAGCTTTAACTTGGAGGTACAGAAATGATGCACTACCACATTGTGAAGAGACTGATCCCTCCCTTCCCCAATACACTGACAAATTTAAGGACACAAGCTGTATGGTCATCTCAATAAGATGAAAAAACAAACAAACAGATTTTAATTGATCAGCTGGCTCTATTCTCCAAGGACACTGCCTCCTCTCCCCACCCAATAAGGGCAGGTCGAGGACCACAGTGTGGGAGTTAAGGCTGCATGTTATAGGACCTCATACAATTTCTGGAAGTGGGATGACGTAGGAGGTTGTTGCTTCTTATTTCAAGGATAGACCAGTGACGTTCCCAAGTCTCAAATTTATGGCGATATTTTCGTTGTAATAATAGCTTGCCTGAATTCTTTTCTTAGCTCACTTTAATATGAGAGCTACTTAATTGATTCGATTACTCTTTTAACTGAGACACCAGTTATTTTTTTTTACGTTCAATATGCCCATATCATAGTCTGCCTACTATGGTATGTAATCCCAGAACGATGATGTCGTTATGTCACAGGGCTGGACAAAGCTCTGGTAACAGCCTCATGCTCTTCATGTTTTGTCAGTTTCTTGGGCCATTGGGTCTACATTTTCAAGACTTTTGAGTTTAATCACCTTTTTTATTGGAAACATTTTCTTTATTTAATGGGTTTGCAATACTGGTAAAACAATGTAACCCAAGATTCAGTTCCTTCCTTCCTCCCTCCCTTCCTTCCTTCTTTCTTTTGACAGGATTGTATCTCATCTAAGCAAAGAAAAGGAGAAATATTCATGTGTTAAAATAGTAATAGCTTGCATTTATTGGGTGTGCACTATGTACCAGGTCAGGGTTAAGTGCTTTCCAGGCAATATTTCTATTTACCTTGGCCTCATTTAAAATTCTGGACCACAAACCCCAAATGGGCAGTCAGCGCCACACTTCTTACTGCACTTCCTAGGATGTTTTTCTTCTTCTCACTCTGTACAATGATGATTTCATACATCTTCTCTCTTCTCAAACCCAAATTCCATCCCCTATGTTCCTTCTCAGCTGATGACCTTGTTCATATTTTACTAAGAATATAGAAGCAATCAGATGGAAACAAACATCATCCAGTCACCAAATCTCCAAATCTCACTGTGTTTGTACCTCTGCTCTCTGCCTTGCCAGCTTGTTACCATGGATAAGTATCCCTGCTTTCCTCTTTTGCCCTTTCAGAGATGTTTCTCCTGGAAGTATCCCCCTCTCCCTGTTGCATTTATAATATCTCTAGATAGCGAGAATTAGTTCCACCAGGATGCAGATATTCTCTGGAATCTTCCATCTTAAAAGGACAAAAACAAAAATCCCTTTGACTTATATTCTTTTCTTGCCAGGACCCATTTCTCTACTCTTCCAAAGAGTTGTCTATCATCACTCTCTCCACTTGCTCATGACTCATCTCTCCTTAACCCCTCCAAACAGGCTTCCACATCCACTGTTATGCTGAGACCATCCGTGCCCAAGTGTGCTTGACTTCCATATTGCCAACCCAATGCCATCTCACTGTTTCCATCTGACTTGGTCCTCTCTGCAGCATTTGATGAAGTGAACTACTCCTTTCTTCTCTTGGCTTCTGTGACATCACCCTCTGTTGGTTTTCTTCCATATCATTGGTCACACTATTTCCAAAGGAGTTGGAAATAGTGACTCCTTCTCTGCTCAAACTGTGCCTATGTGTTTGTTAAGATAAGAGGAAAAATCAGGAGGTGGTGTGTTGGAAGCAAAGGGAAGGAAGTATGCCTCCCAAAGGCTGGGTTATGAGTGGTGGTCACCAGCAGAGGACAGTTGAGCCCAGTGGACAGGCAACCCCACAGCTGCATTCAGTGGCATCATGGTGTCAGGATGAGGGGGATAGCGCTGAAGTAGAGGAGACAGCTATTTCCAAATATCCATGACACCAGGTAGGGTCTCAGATCTCTTCCACTTGGGTTACACTGGTTGTCATGAGCTACTGGCAAAAAGGAAATGCATTAGAATTCCCCTTGTGCTAAAGAAAAATAAACATGGAGAGGAAGTTATTCTGCATCAAAAGCGTCTTTGAGGAAGGGAAACAAACATGGAGAATTATGTAAATAAAGCCATTCAGCTTTGAGAAATGGGTAGGACATAGAGAGAGAGTGAGAAAACAGATTAAATAAAAGAAAATCTACTCTTGAGTTCAGCTCACCTCAATCCCCTTTGAATATTAGGCATCTTTAATAATAATACTTTTCCACAGAAACATGAAAATTTGCAGAGCTGTCAGTAATAGCAGTGAGTTTGGAGGGCAATGTCATTGCTTCTTGGAGTATAATTCCAAAATAAAGGACCCCAGGCAATATAATGGACAATATCCTCAATAGCATTTTTTACGGTAACTGCAGAAAGGGATTCCATGTGGTTTTTTCTTACAGATGTAAAAGAGTAAAGACCTTCACCCTCTTAGAAACAGTTGTGCATCTGTCAAAACTACCCAGCCACGAAAACCAAATCTGGCTTTTCAAAGTAAACATGTTATTTTCTATATAATTGCTATAATTTAGCTGTGGGGACATCACTGACCCATTAGCAGAAAAAACAGATGGGATGAGCTTTGTCTTCATGCATGAGCTAGGATGTTGTGAAAATATTAGAAATTATTAGCCATACACTCAGTCACCAGGCTGTACAGCCAGAATGCTAAGTTACAAGTAGTGGAGGAAATGGTACAAGCAGTCCAAGTCTTTTAGTTACTCGGAACGATCATTTTAGATGTCTTTCACAGTAGCTAATTACAAAATGTGGAGATTGAAAAATCAGTTCAAGCGAAAGTTTGAGCAAACTTCAGAGCAAGAGAAAGTACTTCTAATGCCCAAATCTGTTCTCACTGTTTCCGCTAATGGAGCTGCCACTGACCCAGCAGCCTTGGCAGGAAACCTGGGGACCTTGCCACTCCTTTCTTCGCTCCTCTCCACTCTTTCTGCTTGGTCTCTGAGTCACCCTCCAACTCAGGAACACCTACTTTCAGCATCACTAGTGTCTTGGGCAAGGGTGGGGAGGTGATTAGGGAGTAGAATTGTGTGAAATGTTAGGATTTTGTAAGGGGGATGGGGGCTGGCATGTGTATTCCTTAAAAATTTTTTTTAATTGAGGTATAGTTGATTTACAATGTTGTGTTAGTTTCAGGTGTACAGCAAAGTGATTTAGTTATACATATATATATATATATATATACACATATATATATTCTTTATCAGATTTTTCCCCTTATATATGATTACAAGATATTGAGTATAGTTCCCTGTGCTATACAGTAGGTCCTTGTTGGTTATCTATTTTATATATACAAGGATGTATCTATTAATCCCATACTCCTAATTTATACTTCCCCCCTTTCCCCTTTGGTAACCATAATTTTGTTTTAAAATAATTAATTAATTTTAAAAAATAATTAATTAATTTTTTGGCTGCGTCGGGTCTTTGTTGCTGCACTGGCTTTCTCTAGTTGTGGTGAGCAGGGGCTACTCTCCATTGTGGTGTACGGGCTTCTCATTGCGGTGGCTTCTCTTGTTGTGGAGCACGGGCTCTAGGGTGCGAAGCCTACAGTAGTTGTGGCTCGTGGGCTCTAGGCACGTGGGCTTCAGTAGTTGTGGTGCATGGGCTTAGTTGCTCTGCGGCACGTGGGATCTTCCCGGACCAGGGCTCAAACCCGTGTCCCCTTCATTGGCAGGCGGATTCTTAACCACTGCACCACCAGGGAAATCCCCTAATTTTGTTTTCTATGTCTGTTAGTCTCTTTCTGTTTTGTGAGTAAGCTCATTTGTATCACTTTTTTTAGATTCCACATGTAAGTGATATCATATGATATTTCTTTCTCTGTCTGACTTACTTCACTTAGTGTGATAATGTCTAGGTCCATCCACATTGCCACAACTGGCATTATTTCATTCTTTTTTAATGGCTGAGTAATATTTCATTGTATATACGTACCACATTTTCTTTACTCATTCATCTGTCGATGGACATTTAGGTTGCTTCCATGTCTTAGCTATGGTGAATAGCGCTGCTATGAATATTGGGGTGCGTGTATCTTTTCGAATTAGAGTTTTCTCCAGATATATGGCATGTGTATTCTTTCTTTTTTTTTTTTAATAAATTTATTTGTTTTTGGCTGCATTGGGTCTTTGTTGCTGCACGCAGGCTTTCTCTAGTTGTGGCAAGCAGGGGCTACTCTTCGTTGTGGTGCGCGGGCTTCTCATTACGGTGGCTTCTCTTGTTGTGGAGCACGGGCTCTAGGAGCGCAGGCTTCAGTAGTTGTGGCGCATGGGCTTAGTTGCTCTGCGGCATGTGAGATCTTCCCGGACCAGGGCTCGAACCCGTGTCCCCTGCATTGGCAGGCGGCTTCTTAACCACTGCGCCACCAGGGAAGTCCCGGCATGTGTATTCTTAAAAAGCACCCCAGGGGACTCTGAGTATCCTTTCCACCCACACAGTTCAGAGCCTCAGGGTGTAATACAGATGCTCAAGATCATAGGGAATCCAAGTTCTTTTGCAGCAGGAACGCATTTTCCAAATCCCAAATGTGTCATTCAGTCAAAATAAAGGAGCAAAAGGCACCATGAAGGAGCCGTGAAGCAACAGGAAAGAACGGAGAACAAGCCAGACTCGTGGATTTGAGATGCTCGACACAGATCTTTGACCCCCGCCCCTCCAACCCGCCCAGCCTATCTCGTGCTGGGTACCAGCCTGGCAAAGCCTAGACACTAAGACATGTTGCTGAATTCAGTGAATTCAGTGAGTGAATGTGTGTTTATAATCTTCACGTGGTTATCTCCATCAGGATGTCCCAGAAGCACCTTAAACTCAATCTGACCCAACTTGATCCTTTTATCAAGATTCTGCTCAACCTTGTGCTTCCATTTCTGTATTGGTTAGTGCAATCCGGTCATGAAATCAGAGCCCTGATGTCTTCCAGTCTTTATACTACTTGACTGCTCAGTAGCCACTCATTCACTTCCTTTTTAAACTTCCTTGTTTCCTGAGACATCATTCTCTCCTGATTTTCCTTCTACCTTTCTGACTGCTCTTCCCTCTGCCAGTCCAGTTCTACAGGGCCAGGGCCCTCGGTCCTTATCCTATTTTATAAACTCCATCAGTGATCCCATCTGTAGGCACAGCTTCTAGCTCCATCCAGGTCCTAACAGCTTTCTGATCTTTAACTTCAGCCTGATCTCTACAGTTGTGGATCCACCCACCTCCCAGACCTCTCCACTTGACCAACATCTCAAATCAAACATATCCAAAAAGGAGTCTTCCTTCCCCAGCCCCCAGCTCAATGAATAGAACCAGCCAGAGGTCTGCGTGCATCCTTCGCACTTCAATCATTTTCACTATCCATATCCAACCAATTCCCAAATCCCATTTTTGCCTCCAAAATGTCTTCTGGATCCAACAAAATTCTCCTTCCTCACTGTCCTAATCTAAGCTGTCTTGATTTCTTCCTGGACTCTATAGGAAGTCTCCTAGTTTGTCTATCTACAGTCTCTTTGCCCTGATACAATATGTTCCTTACACTAAAAATTCAGAGCTATTAAAAAAAATAAACTCACAAATCTGCTCAGGTCACTTCCCTTCTGAACTTTTCAGTGTCTCACCACGAATCATGGATTAGACAAAATGCACCATATCAATCCAGACATGCACATAAATGACATATATCTGTATGAATGGGATGAAAATAGGGAAACACACAAAATGCTCTATATACAGATGAAGGAGTGGATCATGTAACTAGGTGGGGAATGATATCTTAACAGTGAGTCCCAGTGCTCTGAGCAGTTAGAGAACTGTCTCTGGGTAAGTGATTGGGGCAGAAAGTGGGACACTTATGCCCTGAGTTTTCGGTGGGGTCAGGGCATCAGAGAGGCCCTGGGAGTTGGCCACACCATTCTGTAGGTCAAAGACGAGGAGTCAGGGCACAGGAGGAGACTGGTGCTGTGGGGGGAGCCCACTATTGTTTGGAAAAAAGACTTTTGAGGAACAGGAAAGTCTAAATTAGATTTTCAGCTACTAGGTGATATGCTATATGCCCCTGCTCCCCGACTTCTTCCCCACTCCCAGCCTCTGCCAACTCCTGCTGCCCATCAACCCTTCAGTGAGGTCTACTACAGGGCTGGTTGATCTCTTAGTTGTTGCTGTTGTTTTAAGTGCAAATGGTGAAAGGGTTAAACTTCCCTTCTGGATTGATGCAATACAAAACAGAGGCTGCAATAAGGACACAAAACCGTTGATCTCCATAAGTACAAATTCACAGGCTTTTGGGAAAGTCTTTGGGCTTTAAGGGAAATAGAATTAGGGGTTTGAAGCAGTGTAGATTTGAACCTAGATTTTTCGTGGCATGGATCCTACTCTTACCTCCAGCCATCTGGGCTACACTAGGATTCTCCTGGGCTGGGGAGGGATCAGGAACCATCAGAGAGGACGTGACTTTTGAACTGAGCCTTCTTAAAGGATGGGTAGGAGTTTTCAAAGTCAGAGGGAAGCATTCCAGAGGACTGAATATAATGTGGGAAAATGCAGAGTTGAGAAAGTTCCTAGTTTTAATGGTTTGTGACCCACAGAGGGTAGATGGGGCCCTACCAGGAGCTATGGTCCAAAATTATCCACCGTTACAGCCCAGCTCTGATGATGCCTGGAACAGACTTTCCAACCACATTTAGATCTGTCTTTTTAGCATTAGCCAGGATGCCCATTTTCCCCTGCAATCAAAGACAGAGTGGAGGCCAGGGGAACAGAATCCTAACTGCTTCAAGTCAAGGCTGGGTGACTTACTCCTTTGTCATTAGACAGTTCAGTGATCAATGGGCACCAAGCTGACAACTGGCCAAGTGGTATCAGCAGAGCTGTTGTACCACAGACAGTCAAAATTTCAACAGACCAGGGTCACTAGGAAGAATGCTACTGGGCACAGAAAAGACAATAACAGTGTCATTTAAAGACAAAGAAGAACCTCTCTTCTGCCAGACTGAGGACAGCAACTCATTCATCACCAGGATGGTTCTACAAAGACCCAAATTACAAACAGGGTGGAAGCACTGATTCATAGAGCCTGTTTTCGGTGGTAGAGCATTCATGACACATGGTCTGCATTTATCAGGGCAAAGAATACTTGTCCAGCCTTTTCCTTTTAAAGATGAAAATCTTTTTCTGACTTCCCATTGGTTTGTCATGAAATAAATGGAATAGCAGGGAAGAATAAATCAGAAATGACAGTTTTGAAAGTGCAAATTATTGTCATTACTGGGAAGAAAGAAAGGGCATGTTGAAGACAGAGGTGAAATGGGAAACACCACCACCACTGTCGGCAAATAGTCCTTTCATCTTCAATTAAGTAATTACCACATTGTTCAGTGAATGAGGACAGCAATTACATGACTTTTCATCCTGTCACCTTGACACCTAGCACCTCATGGTTGGGGCATATCCTGGCCCTGGGCCAGCACTGCCCCTCGTCATTTGATATACACAGTACATGGAAGAGAAGGCAGCTCTCACAGTCTGAGGCCCTCAGGCCCCCAGTCCTGTCTCTCCCTGAGCAAGTACAAAGCTGAGAACTCTGTGAACTTGGTGGCACTGTCTGGGAGGTGCCAAAGGCATACTCCCCAGATTTTCTATGATGACAGCAGAGGACAGACTCTCCTGGAGTCATGGAAGATCTTGCGAGTTGACAGGAGTGTGGGGGGGTGTTTGGTGCACTTTTCCTGCTCAAGTAGACTTCCCAGAGGCTCTTAGGTTGCTGGGTCTGTAAACTGCTGTGCCTGCCTGGCTGGCTCGCTCTGGGCCCTATGATACAAAGGAAGGCAAGGCTGGATAGAGGAGGGGGCTGTTACCTGGTCCACCTGGCTCACAGCCTGGCTCACCTGGCTCTACAAGCAGAGATTTAACTTTATCCACTTCAAAGAGCCACAAGGAAACTTTATTGGAAATCCCCACTCATCAAGGCTGCCCACTGGGTTGTTTCCAGGCAAAATAACTTGATGTCTCTCAGAAGTTCAGTTAGGATAGCTGGGTAGTAAGTAGACATTTCCTCCCTGGGCTGGGGAGGAGAGCAAGGGAAACAGGCAACACTGACAGAAAGCTTTTCCCTAAAGGGATGGAACAACACTCATTTCAGGGCTCAACCAATAGATTGGGTCTCTCTGGATAACCTCCTCACCTCTGCCCTTCTCGCAGCTGCCCTTTAAGCACTGGGTTTGATCTTGAGAGTTAGCATTGTCCCTGACAGGGGTGACGGTGGGGACTAGCTGGAGGGGGAATTTGAGTCATCAGAAGTTTACGAGGTTTTCTAACTAGTAGGTGGTCTTTAAACTTTTTGGGCCACACATCCCACCAGTAAAAACTGTTTGACAATGCACCCCCAAAATATGCATATTCATTTATAAATTACTTACATGTACTTTCATCTATCCATATATTTAATATTGGTAAATCTTACTTCCAGATAAAAAATAAGTATAAGTAAAAGGACTAATTGTTCTTTCACATGACCTCAGTGGACCATCTTCTGTACCCCTTGTGTATTCTGTACCCCACTTTGGAAACTGCTCTTCTAACCTTTGAGTTCCCCAAGTTCTGGCTTTTCATAGGCAAAGGATGAAGGAGAGAGATCCACACAGAGAAAAAACGGTTCTTGGCTGAGCACGTGGGTTTTGTTCAAAGAAGTCAGTGAAACAAGTGAGCATCTCAACGTCTTCCCTGCCTTATCAGTGATGGCAGGAAGGAGTGATGGCACCCAAGAACTCTGTGTTAACTCTTGGACAGCTTAGAGACAGTGTTTTAAGAGACTCGCTAAACTAAGCCAAAGTTACTGGTGTCTCACTGGGGCCTGCAGGTCGTGAGTATCTGTGGATACAGGGGCTTGTGCTTTTGGATTCTGGGCAGCAGGTGCCTGGACCGTTCACTGCCACCTGGGGTTGTTCCACTGTCTTTAGAAAAGGGGGGAGGGTGAAGTAGAGGTTTGGGAGAGCCTTTTGCTTCTCCATCTTGTTGTTGAGATCCCTCCTATACACTTTAGTGTTGGGAGGATGCTCACCCCCAGCCCCAGGATGGGCATGAGGGTGCCTGTTGGGCACCATCTTCAGTTGAGTCTCTTGGGCATGGTAACCATAGTCTAAAGCTAGGACCACTGTGGCCAGCCTAGGTGAACCAAATTTCTTTCAAGCACCTGCTCTGTGCCAGGCTCTGCATGGGATGAACGGAGCCCACTTCCTCAAGAAGCTTTCAGGTCAATGCAGGAGAAAGATAATCAAACATGTACATGAAGTGCAGGGGATATCTTAGTTTGGGGTCTCCCCAAAGGAGATTCTGTGTTGAGTAGTTCATTTGGGAGGTGACGCCCAGAGTACATGCTGAGGGAGGGAGAATGTGAGAGAATGAAGGGAGAAAAATCACAAAAGAAGCACTAATGAACAGGTTACTGCTGTGGGTACCTGGACCTCAATTCTGCAGGGGACGCTCTGAGGGACTCTATCGAACCGTGCTATTCAAAGTATGACCAGCACATCAGCATCATCTGGAAGGTTGTTAGAAATGCAGCATCATGGGCCCCACCAGGCCTGCTGAATCAGAATTTGCACATTAAAGTTTGAGAAGCACTGCCTTTAATCTTTCATCTTTATCAAACATGATAACTTTGATATAAAACATATATTTCTATATTTGAGGACTTGATTCTACCCAACTGGATCCTTCTGAATAACTTCTTTGAGGTTTCCAACATTTGAAGTGGATATTAAAGTTTTCCAGTCCCTTGAAAGCTCTTTAAAATGCAACTCCATTTACCTGCACTTTATCATAATTATAACTCAATCGCAGAGACAGAAGGCTCACGCAACCAACTGTTCTGTAAAATGCAAATTTTGTATGGGAAATACTTCCCCTGGGAGAAAATAGAGTGGCTGTCATTTGGAAAGTTATTTTTAAAGGAACTCACCAAATGCCTCCTGTACTTTAAAGTTTTGTCAAAAATTTCAGTGAATACAGGACCCTTTGTGAAAGATCAACACACACACACACACATGCAGAGAGAGAGAGAGAGAGAAAGAGAGAGATGCTTCCAAAAAATGTAACAGAAGTTTCATATATCATGGAAGGTCCAAAGCAAGTAGCTCAATAGTTGCTTATACATCTTTTATATTGGCAAGTGATTTTACTTTTTTTTTTTTTTTTGCGTACGCGGGCCTCTCACTGTTGTGGCCTCTCCCATTGTGGAGCACAGGCTCCGGACGCGCATGCTCAGCGGCCATGGCTCACGGGCCCAGCCGCTCCGCGGCATGTGGGATCTTCCCGGACCGAGGCATGAACCCGTGTCCCCTACATCGGCAGGCGGACTCTCAACCACTGCGCCACCAGGGAAGCCCATGATTTTACTTTTGATATTCACTCATCTTCATTTCATCACTAACACAAAGATTAATCTAAGGTTATAAAACTAATTTTTCACGTAGCGTATCAGTTAGCTATTACTGCATGATAAACCACTCCCAAACTCAGTGTTTTAAAAGAACAATGATTTATTCTTGCTCTCATGTCTACAGGTTGGCTGGGGTGGCTTTGATGATCTCTGCTGGGCTCAGCTCAGCTTGGCTGTAGGTTGGATCTGAGTCTGTTCCTTGGACCAGTGGGCTGCCTGTGGCTTGTGCTCATAGTGAACGGCAAATATAAGTGGACAAACCCAACTCCATAAATATATTTCAAGCCCCTCAGTAGCTCTTTTTCTAACATCTCATTAACCAAAGCAAGTTACATGGTCAGATCCAAACCAAGGGTTGGATAATGCTATGGTCTGAATGTTTGTGTCCCCTCAAAATTCATGCTTTGAAACCTAACCCCTAAAATGATGATATTAGGAGGCAAGGCCTTTGGGAGGTGATTAGGTCAGGAGGGCTCCACCCTCATGACTGGGATTAGTGCACTTTTAAAAGAGGCTCCAGAGAGATCCCTTGCCATGTGGCGACACAGTGAGAAGTCTGCAACAGGCTTCCACCACAACCTGACCATGCTGGCACTCTGATCTTGGACTCCCAGCCTCCGGAACAGTGAGAAATAAATTTTTGTGGTTTATAAACTTCCCAGTCTTTGGTATTTTGTAATAGCAGCTAGAAGACAGAGAAGTGTGCTCCACCAACCATGAGGCAAGTCACATGGCCAAGCCCAACGTCAGTGGGGTGAGGTAGTGCACTCCTCCCAGAGTTAGGGGGTTAAGGGAGTGAATATTTGCAGCACAATAATCTCTTCTACTGTGAGTACAAAAATTGAGGCACAGCATTCTGCAAAATAAATCATGGTGCTTATATTCGAATGATTTTCTTATTTCAAGAGAAAAAGGAGGAAACCGGTATTGAGGACCCATAGTTATCAAGCATTCTGCTGAGAGTTTTCTCATGTGTTACCTCAATGAACGTTTTAACAACACCATGAGGAATATATTTTAACCCCATTTTACAGATGAGGTGATAAGCCACAGAGCTGGTGTGTGGAATATCAAAGAGTAGAGCCTAGTGTTTCCTGGCAGCCTTCAAATGCTGTGAATATTGGGTCACATTTTTTTTTTTTTTTGTCATGGCAAATGAAGCACCTATTTCTTAGGGGAAAATACTGTCTTTACTCTGTTCCTATTTACTCCAGAAGCAAGAAGAGCTGTAAACTTTCTATGAGTGTAGCTGCCCATCACTCTTGACACTCAAATTGTTGACCCAAACCAGTTCTCTTGAATACTCGGAGTGTTGATGCAGATTGGCTGCTCAATACAAGCTTTTTGGGCTTCTGGGTTAGGGAGGCTGAATGCTTGGGTAACTGGAGTGTGGCTGGACCCTCTTGGCTGTCTTCCATGTCTTGCTGTCCTATGGGAATACGGTCTGGGGGTTGGGTGGGTAGAGAAGTCAGGAATTCTTGGTCCAGAAATGTTGCCTGAAGAGGATCTCAGAGGGTCTCCTAGTGTTGTTCTCCCAGCCAGCCCCATCTGAAATGCCCCACCAACCTAAGTGTTAGCTTGTTTGTTATGAATGTTTAGCAAACGTTATTGTGCCAGGCACATTAATGGTAGTGTAGACAAAGGTAAACTGAGGACGGGGATGACTGGATTTATCCCATGATCTGTGTTTTTGCAGGGGATTCTGATGCCCACTCAAGCTTGAGTATTACTGCATTAGCCTATCAGGCAGAGGAGGCCCTTGGCTTCTTCTCCTTCTCCTCCTTCTCCTTCTTCTCCTTCTCCTTCTCCTTTTCCGTCTCCTTCTTCTCCTTTTCCTTCTTCTCTTTCTCCTTCTTCTTCTTCTTCGTCTTCTTCCTCCTCCTCCTCTTCCTCCCCGTCCTCCCCTTCTTCCCCTTCTTTCCCTTCTTCTTCTCCTCCTTCTTCCTCTTCTTTTTTTAAACTATAGTTGACTTGCAATATTGTGTTACTTTCAGGTGTACAGCTTCAGATTCTTTTCCATTATAGGTTATTACAAGATATTGAATATAGTTCCCTGTGTTATACAGTAAATCCTTGTTCTTTATCGATTTTATATATAGTGGTGTGTATCTGTTAATCCCAAACTCCTAATTTATCCCTCCCCACTTTCCCCTTCAGGAACCATAAGTTTGTTTTCTATGTCTGTGAGTCTGTTGCTGTTTTGTAAGTAAGTTAATTTATATCATTGTTTTAGGTTCCATATATAAGTAATATCTTATGATATTTGTCTTTCTGTCTGACTTCACTTAGTATGATAATCTCTAGGTCCGTCCGTGTTGCTGCTCTTGGCTTCTATTCATATTTTTACTCCCTCATTTATTTCAGCTTAGTAGTTGGTTCCTAGTCCCATTTGGGGATGGCAGGGGCCAGTGTCTGGGCATACCAGCCTCAGAGGACCAACAACTGCCTCTGAGCCTGTGCAAGACTCTGGGAGAGTCACTGCCTTTCTTGCCACTCAGCTACGTGGTCCCTGCAGAGGTGGGCAGGGGCTTTTCCACTGATGTCCAGGCTTCCCTCCAGGGTCTCACCCAGGGTTCTCAAACTTGGCACCACTGACACTTTGAGTTGGATAACTCTTTGCTGTGGGGGGGCTGTCCTGCTCACTGCAGAATGTTTAACAGCATCCCTGGCCGCTATCCACTATATGCATGCCCTGCCCCCACCAAGTTGCAACAATGTCCCCTGAGGCACAAAATCACACTGCCCCTCCTCTCTGCTTTGAGAACTGCTAGTGTTACCTGAGTGACCACTCAGTGGAGGTGGCCCTGGGAAATTCTGTTCTCAGTAGAACAAGCAATGGAGAGGTGGGTGGTGTAACCGGAGGGAACATGGGGTGTGGGGTAACCATGGCTTTGAATCTTGGCCCCTCCAATGACAACCCCTTCTTCACTCCCACTCTTCTCTAACCAAAAACAAAAACAAAAAAAATAAAAACACACACACCCACAGACATTATTTCCGTAAATGACTTTTACTTCTTTATCATTTCTCTTGACAGTAATCCTTGGCAATGTGCATATAACATGAAGGCAAGCATACTTTCAGAAGTCATCAAAGATATGGTCCTATTGGCCTCATTTTCTCAAACCATTAAAATATTTTCATTTATAAAAATTAATCTAAATATAAATATTGACACTGAAGATCAAAGTCACTTGATGACAAAATAATTCATCTGGAGCTATAACATATGCTTATGGATTTTAATAGTAAATTAAATCTTTGCACTTATTTGGCACAAGGAAACCTTTATAAAAATTCAAATGCCATAGAGCAGGCTTCTTCTTCTTTTTGTTTTTTTGCAAGGCTTACACAGTACACATTTTTGTCAAAGAAAACTGAGTATTTTAACACTGTAACACAACAATAGTTGCTTTTCATGCCTCTTAAAGAAAACGCTCTATTTGGAACTCAGATCTTTTTGTTGTGTTTTTAAATTTTGTATTTGTTTGCTTTTAATAACACCAACAGAACAAAAAACCAAAGATTTACTTTATTTCAAAGGAGTCATTTCTGTTGGATAACACATACACAGCATCAGCAAGGAGTATTACCAGAAGATAGGTAGACCCCCATCAGGAATGGATCATAACACACATTTCAGCAGCAAGTCAGGTCTGGAAATGTGCACAGCAGCAAAAGATTGTAGAAGTGGAAAACAACACAGAATGAGGCTTTGTCAGGCATTCGAGTTATAATTAGCTTAAAGGTATGACTTTGGCAAATTAATCACTCTGGCCCTCAGTCTCCAAATCTGAAAAGTGGGGATACCTACTGAATAGGGTTGCTATTAGGATTAAAATGAGAATAATATTGCTTCCTTCAGCACAGTCACTTAATATACGTCAGTCATGCTATTCCCTTGCCTCCCATGTTTTGCCTTCTTCCTCAGATTCAGAATTTATCAGGAGCAAATTTTTAAAAAGTTGGTAATGCTCAATTAATTGAGTGAAATTCCAGTTCCATTTGCTTTTATAAATACACTGTAAATAGTCATGCATGTGCTACCACACACGTGGAGTTAGTGTCAGCTCTTGCGTCTGTTGAATTCAATTTGTCCTTGCTTTATTCAGACATGCAAGTTTTCTCAGGTCTTAACCATTTTTATCTTTAAGGTCATTTTACTACTTCTGCTGAATATTTATTGGGAAATAAATTTTGGAGGACGGCGTTTCCTTGTGTGGCTGTATCCTGCAATAATCCAGTTACCTAAACCTCATTTAGATGCATCAATGCTAAACCACACCTTATTGATTCTAGACAGAGTGCTAAAGTTAAGCCAGTGGTGGGCTTTTGCAAGCCCCTCCCCCCTTCAGAGCGAGGAAACTCTCAGCGAGTCCAAGGAAGAACCCTGAATTCTCGATGAGACATTGTTTCAGGTGGACGTGGGCCGGCATGGGTGAGTCAGAGCTTTCGGTCCTGTGGCTTGTGACTGCAAAGCAATGGGAGGAACTGGTGGTGTGGTGGGCTAGGAGCCAGCAGGAAGGAGGTGGCTGGAGGGACACCTTGAGAGTTGAGGGCTCCCCAAGTTAGACAGCCCCTAGTGCTCACTACAGGGGTTTTCACTTTTCTCCTTAGCATTTGTAGGACAAAGATGCTTGTGAGAGATTAATAAGAACTGATGAGTTAAATGTTAATACCCTTCCCTCCACTATCCCCCGACCCCAACAATATATTTTGGGATAAATTGTTGACATGTAATACTAGTTGATTCAAAGGGATTAAAAAAGGAAAAAAAAAAAAGGTCTTAAAGACAACACGCAGTAGCAAAGCGAACAGGGAAAAGATGCATCTTTTGAACTGGAGCTCTACTGTTGGAAGCCAGCGTCTTGGTTTTCTGTCTTGGATTCTCCTGGGAGCCTAAGGCAGAGAGTAGGCAAGACCTTGATGCTGAAGTCTGGGTCTGCTTTCTGGCTGAGGTATCAGGACAGCCCTGTGCAGAGGTGCACTGTGGCCTCCCCACGCCCTCTCCTCAGGTGGAAATCCGTACAGTATTCGATGGCTGTTGGGTCAAGGCACTGTCGTGTACGGCCGGAGGCAGTGGGTCACTGGCAGTGGAGTTCCATGGTGCTAATACCTCACAGCAGACTCCAGGGTGGGCTCCTGAGGGGAGAAAATGAGCAGATGCAATCAGCCACTTGGTGAAAGTGAGGAGAGGCCATTAACAACAACGTCTGCTGCTTTTTTTTATGTTGTAAAAGGTATTCATGCCCATTGACCAGTGAAATATTTCACAGTATTCAAAAAGTGATGCATTTCTTACATGTACTTCTTAATCCACCTGAAATTCATTTTGGTGTATGGAATAAGGCAAATTGATTCCCTTCCCGCTGCATCCCGTTGGCTAATTTCCCAAGCAGAGTTTTTTTAAAAAAATAATCTATACCTCCTCTACTGGTTCCTAATGCTTAAAAAGTCATATAACACATTTTCATATGTGCCTGTATCTATTTCTGAGCTTTTATTCTATTTCATTAATCCTCAGTTTCTGTACAACTTTTAATTGGTTTTAAAATCTGGCAGGAAAATCACTTTAATTTTGCAAAATGCTCTTGTCTATACTTTCTGATTTATTCTTACCTGAACTTTAGTTCCAAGAAAATCCCACTGAGAACTTTATGAGAATTGCATTAAACTATAAATTAATTTGGAAAGAAATGAACTGTTGGTCGGGTTTATTAATCAGTTTCTCAATATTAAAGGTATTGGTGGATTCCTGTAAAATTTACCTGGTAATTTATTATTTAATGTACTGCTGCATTTAGTTTGCTAATTTTTATTTAGCATGCCTCATCTCTCTGAAGAAGTACTATTGGTGTGTGGTTTGTATGCGTCTGTTTGTGCCTGTGTGTGTAAGATGTGTACATATTTACCAGCCCTGTCAGCCCTTTAGCTGTTGGGGTTTTAACAGCTTTACAACTTGAATCTTTTAGGTTTGAAATTTTTTAATCCTCTGGAATATTTCATATTGCATGAGAATTAGCTCATAAAAATTAATCAGCAAAACCTTTTGGCCAGAGAAGCTTTTTTGAAGTTTTAATAAATTTTAAAATTTTATTTAAGTCAGTTTTTACTGATATTCTGATTTGATCCTGATTTTACTAGAACTAAGACTTTAAAATTTATTAGCATAGATTTACATCACATTGTATATTTAAATAAAAAATTCACATCTCTTATTTTTTTATTTCTTGGGTTTTTTTCTTGAATTGGCTAACAAAAATTTCTCTATTTTTCCGAAGAATAAGCTCTTGGATTTATGATCATTTCTATAGCTTTTTGGTTTTAATTAGTTTATGCATTTATCTTTGATGTCTGAGATTCAAAGTCTAGTTCACTTGTTTTGCTTCTTCCTTCTTTAATAATGAAGAAAAGATTTAATACTGTGAATTTGACTCAGTGTGGTTCTGTATGTATCCCATTTGTTTTGATATATGTAATGTCTTCATTTTGTAATGCTCTGTGGATTAGCTTTTTTCTTTAATCCAATAGTTACTTGGAAATATGTGTGAGATGTGCACGTTGTGTGTGTGTATGTGTATACTTGTGTATGTGGGTGCACATGCTTTAAAACTTCTGAGTAGCGTTTCTGACTATTTTAACTTTTGTTCTAATTTTCTAGATTTGCTTTATCCAATATGGTAGACACTAGCCACAAGTGGCTGTTTACATTTAGATTAATTTTTTAAATTTTTATTTATATTTTATTTTTGGCTGCATTGGGTCTTCGTTGCTGCACGCAGGCTTTCTCTAGTTGTGGTGAGCAGGGGCTACTCTTTGTTGGGATGCACAGGCTTCTTATTGTGGTGGCTTCTCTTATTGTGGAGCATGGGCTCTAGGCGCGTGGGCTTTAGTAGTTGTGGTACACGGCTCAGTAGTTGTGGCTCGTGGGCTCTAGAGCACAGGCTCAGTAGTTGTGGCTCACGGGCTTAGTTGCCCCGCAGCATGTGGGATCTTCCCAGACTAGGGCTCGAACCCGTGTCCCCTGCATTGGCAGGCAGATTCTTAACCACTGCGCTACGAGGGAAGCCCTAGATTAATTAAAATTAAATAAAATTTAAAAATCAGTTCCTCCAAGGCAGTAGCCACATTTCAAGAGCTCAGTAGCCACTTCTGGCTGGTGGCTACCATATTGGGCACTGCAGATATAGAACATTTCCATTATTTCATAAGGTGGATTCTTTACCAGTGGACCATCAGGGAAGTCCCTCTTAATTAAAGCTTAATAATTACACTATTCAAATTATCTAATTTGTATTTATTTCTGGTGTACTGGGCTTCCAAGGGCTGATAAGGGAATTTTAAAGTCACCAGCCATGGCACATTAGATTGCGTTGCTCTATTGTTTTGCCAATTCAAGAAAGTCTCATGATTTACTTACTTTATTTTATCAGTATCTAAAACATCCTCCCTCCCTGTTTCTACTGTGTGCTTCTTGCCTTGAATTCTACTTTGTTTGAAAGTAGTATTCTTGCCTTTTCTTTTTTGTTTGCATTTATTTAGCATAGGATGTTGTCTATTCTTTCATTTTTAACCTCTCAGTGTTATTTAAAGTTAATTTATTTAAGAAATAATTTATTGAGGTGAAATTTACAAAACATAAAATTAACCATTTAAAAATGAACAATTCAGTGGCATTTAGTACATTCACAATGTTGCGCAACCACCGCCTCTATCAAGTTTCAAAACATACCATCACTCTAAAGTAAAACCTCTTACCCATTAAGCATTTCTTCCTATTCTCCCTCCCCAGAGTCCCTGGCAACCACTGATCTATGTTCTACATCAATGGAAGGTAATTTATTTATTATTTTATTTTTTAAGAGAGGGGTATCTGGAGCTTTATCCTTTAAAATTTTTTTATTTTTAAAATTTTTGTTGACGTATAGTTGATTTACAATGTTGTGTTAGTTTCAGGTGTACAGCAAAGCGATTCAGATACATACACACACACACACACACACACACACACACATATATATTCTTTTTCAGATTCTTTTCCCTTATAGGTTGTTAACAAAATATTGAGTATAGTTCCCTGTGCTATACAGTAGGTCTTTGTTGGTTATCTATTTTATATATATTAGTTAATCCCAAACTCCGAATTTATCCCTCCCCCCCACCCTCCACTTTCCCTTAAGGTAATTTATTTTTAACTATCTTATTTATAACAGACTCCTTTCCTGGCCCTAGTGGTCTGCCCTTTTAGTGTGATAATGCTTCTTTTTAGCTCTTTGAAGTAACAGCCAGGAACCAGGTAACTGGACTTTGAAAGGTCAGGGGTAACGGCTGGCCAATGAAGCAAAGGCAGTGGGCAGCACTGTTGCCATATGGTACCTAAGAGATGCAGTAACTTGTAATTCAAAAGGGCATGCTCACCATTATGCCATTATCTGGTGCTTCTGTGCTCGTGACACAGGGACATGAGGGGGAGGAATGGGAAGGGAGTGACAGGTGATGCATAAAAGGCAACAGAATAAGTTTTGCCTTTTGTTGCTTCAGTCTTGTCACCCAGCCATTGTCTGCCCCCTCTGCATAACTGGTATCACTGAGGCAGTTTAGCTGGGTCTTCACCTCCCATATAAGCAGCATCAAGCATTTGCAAAATTTTGAAGCATATGTTGGTGTTAGGGTAATAATCCCTTAGCCCTCTTATATGATCTCCAGGTTTATGCAAATTATCCACTGTCCCTTCCTTTGCCATATTTTTGGGCAGCTGCTGACATTTTTTCTGAAACACAAGTAATTAATGGCTTAGAAGAAATTTAAGGAAGAGTGAATATGAATCAAAAACAGAATAAAAACTCTTATACCTCAATCAGACCTTATATTTCTGTCTACATATTTTTATTTCTCTTATATTAAATCTGGTTCATACAAGGAGCTGGAGATATAATTGACAGGATGTATCCACATACCCAAGAGGTTAGCAATATAAGGACCCCCACCACCCAACCAACAGACCATGAGACCATGCAGGAAGGATGCTTCTTGGGGCTCTGACTGGGGACCTACAGAAAGAAGGGCTACAGAATGGAGGTGCCATCAACAGTGACAGTAATTGGCATTAAGATAGAGATGACTTACTATCAAATCCTTCGTAGTGCTTTTCCTTTCTTTAGTCCTGTTTGTTGAGGAGTCTTGGAGAATTAAGTTGCGGTTAAATGTTTTAATGGTGGTCGCTGAAGATGCCTCAGTTTTTTCAGCTAAAAGGAAACACATAGGAATAAGTATTATCCAGAAGCTGGACTGATGGTTAAGGAAGAAAGACCAGGTGGCCAGATTACCCAGATTTTTGTTCTAGACTGGCATCTCATTCTGGTCCATAGGTCTGACTGTGGAAACTTTTTGTTCTGTTTATTTATTATTTATTTATTTATTTATTGGTGGACCAAATAAATCAAGGCATCATTGGTGGCTTTCTAGGCAAATGTAGCTTGGAGATAATCCAATACAGTCTACAAACTCTTATTTGCAATTCTGAAATATAAAAGGCTCTAAAAACAGCAAATCTTTACAACTTTGGAGTCAAAATTGCCTGATGGCAAAACCTGACTTAAACTGATAAGTGGCCATTTCAAGTCCTTGTCCCTCTCATGGAGCATGAACGTTGTCACGCTTTGCTGCAGGAATATTAATGTGTTTATCAGACACTACTCCAGATGCCATGAGAGCGGGCTGTCATGAAATACACAGTACATGTACCATATTACCTTTCTAAAGTCCAAATAATTCTGAAACATACATTGACCCAAGGGTTTCAAGTACAGGATCGTGGATCTGTAATATATTTAAACTGTTTAGGGCTCTGGGGAATATAAAGTAGGCACTGAGTAAACATTTGTTGAACAATGAATGGTGGAACCAGGACTCAAACATATATCTTCTGACTTTCTACTCTTCTAATTTGCAGGTCTAAATTTCTAGTTTGGCATCATCATTCTGTGGCTTCTGAATCTAGGGAAATTGTTGAAAATGTCCAGTAGATAAGGGTGATAGGACTGGCATTGCTGGAATCCCTCTAGGTTGGGCTCTTTGTTACATGCTTTTGGTGTCCTTCCCACATCTCCCTGACACTCACCATTCCAGCCCACTCTGACAGCATCCTACTACAGGCATCACCAGTCTCTCTTGGCCCATGAATGATGGGGTGGGTCAGAAGTACCAGGGAGTTAATGCCCCCACCAGAAATAACCTTCAAGCAAAGACGAGAGTTGAAATATCTCATCTTCCTATTCTTTGAGATGGAAACTCTGAGGTGCAGTTGATACCGTCTCCCAGAAGTCCTCAGCAGGGGTTAGCCTCATTTGCCCAAAGCAGCAAACTACTAATTAAAGTACATTATATTGGCTTAATTTCCTTCCCTGAATCTTTTCTTTCTTCCCTTATCAGTGTTTCTTGGAATTACCTCCCAAATCACATCTTTGTCCCAGGGTGTGCCTCTTGGAGGAATTCAAGCCAAGATAGATTCTCCACAAGGGCAATTCTGGGTGAGAACACCCCATTAGATCTGGTCCTCAAACTCAGATCTCTGAGTTACTCTGAGTGAGTGAGTCAGGCTTAATGCTTTGGTGGCTGATTTAAGCATACCTTTCACCGGTGGAGCAGGGAGTTTCCTCCTCTGCTGCCTTGATGTGTCTATGGTTTGTACCTATAAACAGAACACAGGAATCAGTACACCTTCGCAAAGCCGGAGATGTTTTATCTTCTACATTTTCCAGGTCGTGCAATATTCCAGCAGAGGGAGTGAGGGACAAACGCACCTGGTTCCTTTGCTTCTGATCTCGTTTTCTTGTGAGGCGCCCACAGGGTGCTATGTTTAATCCTGCAATGGTCAGGGCTGAAATCCGGCTCTCAATATCAGAAATCTTAATGCAACAGAAAGGCAGAATCAGTAGGGAGAAAGCCCAGGAGGGGGAGAATCTTTGTTAAAAGTATTATGACTCTATAAAGAACAAATCTGCTTTGATATATGCTCATTCATTCATTCACTCATTCAGCTTCCACCAAGCACTTATCTATTTCGTACTGTAGTGAGAAAATAAACCACAGGGCTTTCTTTGTAAATTTAATTTTCCAGTTGTTAGCTCTAGAGCATGTCACCCCTGTCAGAGGTCCCCTACGGATAAATGGAAGCCCAGGGCACAATGGGCATGATGGCCCGGGGCCATCTGGCTCAGCATAGGGGTGGGGGTGGGGGTGAGGGAAGGCTTCCCAGGGAGACAACACGATGTGAGCTTTGAAAAGCAATTATGATTTATAGGTCCTGCTTCCTTCTTCTGTGACTCCCTGAATCCAAAACCACAGCACCAGGTCTTAGGAGGGAAGCCCAGCAGCCCCTGGTTCAAGTCCATTTCCTCTATTAAGAGGCCAAGTGGCCTTGAGAAACTCCCTCCTCTCTCTGGGCATCAGTTTCCTTTACTATAACATCAGTAGGTCAGAAGGAACTCATATTTTTTTCCAACAATGTCTTAAGGTAGATATAGAGAACAAGAGTCCACTCAGCACCCGGAAAGAACCCCGGTCCATCCATGTCCCCAGGGGTGAA
Organism: Delphinapterus leucas; assembly: GCF_059928025.1. NCBI lineage: Eukaryota > Metazoa > Chordata > Mammalia > Artiodactyla > Monodontidae > Delphinapterus > Delphinapterus leucas. The sequence goes on from NC_143138.1 coordinate 61,019,576, forward strand.
GAAAACACGGTCCCTCCTCTTAGGAAAGGGCATTACTGTGTGCCGTTGCCATGCTGAGTGCTTTAAACACATGAACTCACTCATGCTTCATTCATAATCCTGTGACATGGGTACCATTCTCTTGGTTTTACAGATGAGGAAACTGTGGCTTACAGGGATGAGTGACACACCCAACATCTCACAGCAGAGCTCAGCATTAATGCTACTGCTCATGATCTTGCCACGTTGCCCCCTTCTCAGAGGCCTTGCCAAGGCCTGGCATGGGGGACACTGGAGGAGGCTGGCAGAGTCAAGGGAGGAGGCTGGGATCACAGCCATCCTGCTGAGATGGCACAGCCTCAGTGTTGCTGGGGAATCAGACAGGAAACCTGAAAGTGGGCCCTGCTGCCAATGTGTGTGCCTCCGCCCTGACATCTCCATTGCCTCCACTGTCCCTAAGCTATTTTGCGCTGCACAAGACGAATTCTAATTCTGCTGCCATTTACTGAGGGCTTCTTTGGACAAAGTCCATTGGGATAGCTGCTATAGGAAGTGCAGAGGGAAGGTCTGAAAGGTCAGCAAATATGGGAGATACTTCCCCTATCCCGGAGGAGCGGCAGTCTTACTCAGATAAGGAGGAGGCAGATAAAGGCCAAGACTGTGGCAGCTGGTGAAAGAATCCAAGCTGCCCAGCAGCCCCCAGAAGGGGCCACTGTGCAACCCCTGTCCCTTCCTAGCCCCCAGATGCCTTCCTATTCTCATTCCTCAAATTTCACACTGAGAACGGCGTTCCTTTGGTTTATAGACCAATAAATTGCATAAACTTTTATCAGTCATTTGCAACTGATGTAGGTTAGATGCCCACATTCTTTCCTGGAAGCAGTTTTGATGGAGGGCTTTGCTCAGAGGGCCCTGGGAGACAGGTCAGTGGGAGAGCAAGTTGCTGACCTCCTGATTTGCTGACTGCCAGGCTCTAGAATAAGGAGGGTTAATTTTTCCAGTTTTAGTCCACAGGGCAAAGGATGCAGAAAGAGGAAAGGAGACTGCCGAGGGCTGATTTTGCCTACATTTTGTTTATCTATCTCTCTATCTATCCGTCCATCCATCTATCATGTTGTATCTGTGTTCCATTAATTCCTAAGGCTGCATATCCAGTGACCCTTACACTGTGTTCCATTAATTCCTAAGACTGCATATCCAGTGACCCTTACACTTGCTAGAAGGGGATGACCAGTTCTGCTCTGGGTTTCCTGGGAGCCAAAGCAAAAAGATCATTTTACGACTCTGTGTCCACAAGATAAAGACCAAGTACTCAGAAGAATAGCTTTTCTTGATATTTAGAGTTAAGAGAGACCTTCCCCAGGAATGCCCACAGAGATGACCCTTCAGGACACAGTGGACAGCATCCTTAGCACGCTGCCCGTGTATCATCCGCAGTTGGCTTCAGCACCAGGCAATCCTGTCAGATTAGGTCAGATTCTAGGGTTGCTTTCACCTTGGAGTCCCAAAGGTTAACTCCAAGGTGAAAGCAACCCTAGAATCTGACCTAATCTAAGAACACAATTCAGGGACCCTCCTACCATCCTGCAGGATACCCTCTGTGACATCTTCTGTGAGACTCTGCTTTGGACAAGAACAGATAACAAGGAATTAATCTTCCTTCTCTGGCAGCAACTGTAGGACAAGGAGAGTCTCCACGCTAATAAAGGTTCCCACATTGAAAAGAGCCGTAAAGATGATGGCAAGGTTGACAACCTCCCATGCAAAGTAAGGACTCTTATGCAAGTGGATATATACCTGAGGGCAGGACAAGCACATTTTTCAGGAAACCACACAGCACAGACTGGTGAAGAATTTGGGCTCTGAGGCCAGAAAGACTTAGGTTTAAAATCCTGGCTTCATCACTTTTTAGCTATTTGACTTCGGTTTAACCATTCTGAGCCTTCTTTTCTCCAGATATAAAAAGGGAAGAATAACAATAGCCACCTCATGGGGATGCTGAAAGGATTAAATACAATAATGAGTTCAAGGGTTAAGCCCAACTCCTGGCCCACAGTAAGACTCACTGAATATTAGGTATTATTAATGACATTATTATAATATTTAACAACGAATGATAAATTAATAGGCACATTCAAACACATGGAAAATGGACATTTTGGACTCCAGGATTTTCTGCCATAAAACATGGCTCCAATAATTTAAGCCTAGAAAAATTTGGAAACATGAATAACTAATTATCCAATAAAACCCTCCCAAGCACCCATAAACAATATTACTTCCTGCTAAACCATTCAAGAAGTATTTGCTGCAAAATATACCCCCAGAAAACAAATGATTTGATTCTATTTCATATAACATTAACTATAAATTGATTAAATGTTGAGTGGCATTTGTGGGAAATGATTTTTGAGGAGAGTTGCTCTTCAGCCATGCTTGCTGGTAATAAACAGTCAACAGGGCCATCTGTGATGAGACCATTCCTGGGCCATTCCTAGCACAGAACTGGTTCCCTCCCATTCTCAAGAGTGCTGAATGATATGCGCAGCTGTTGTGATTTTTGATTCTTTAAGATAAAAATATTTATTAAAAAAATAATCATCCGACTTCCCTGGTGGTGCAGTGGTTAGGAATCTGCCTGCCAATGCAGGGGACCCAGGTTTAAGCCCTGGTCCGGGAAGATCCCACATGCCGCGGAGCAACTAAGCCTGTGTGCCACAACTACTGAGCCTGTGCTCTAGAGCCCACGAGCCACAACTACTGAGCCTGTGCACCACAACTACTGAAGCCCACGTGCCTAGAGCCCATACTCCGTGACAAGAGAAGCCACCTCAATGAGAAGCCCACGTACCGCAACAAAGAGTAGCCCCTCGCTGCAACTAGAGGAAGCCCGCGCATAGCAACAAAGGCCCAACACAGCCAAAAATAAATAAATAAACTTATAAAAAAAATTATCTCCCAAAACTGTCATCTTCTCTATCCAGAGATGGTTTCAATTGATCCCCATTCTCCAGAGGATGCAGTTTTAAGATGCAGGGTCTACAGAAATAGCAGTGAACCAGGGGTCTACACTGAGCTTATGCTGCAGAGACCAGCATTTCTCGTGGGTCCTTGAGTATGTATATGTCCATGGACCCCAGTTTGAGAACCAGTTACTTAGTCCACAGTCCATTTTGATCCAGAGTCAGAGGCCAAGAGAATATCCATGAAAACTGCAAACAAGCATCTTCAGAAAGTTATAGATAATATAGTAATTAGTTCTAAAACAGCCATATCTAAATCATGAAAAATATTGGTCTAAGAAATCTACACTTCATTTTTCATTTATTTATTCATCTCATTTTTATTGAGGCCCAAACCTGTGTGAGGTGTTATGCTAGGCACTGGAGTTATTGTGTTAAGCTAGATAGCTAGAGTCCTGTCCTCAAGGAGCTTTTAGTCTATCATGGGGAAACCTGGCATTAAATAGGTAATCAACAGTGTGATGGGACTTCCCTGGTGGAGCAGTGGATAAGACTCCGCGCTCCCAATGCAGGGGCCCGGGGTTCGATCCCTAGTCGGGGAACTAGATCCCACACGCATGCCGCAACTGAGATTTCGCATGCCATAACTAAGAAGCGCACCTGTGGCAAGTAAGACATAGCACAACCAAATAAATATTTTTTTTAAAAAACAGTGTGATAAAGGTTAGGGAAGGGTGGTCTTGGGATGGAATGGGAACCTCTATAGCAAGGGTCAGAGAATTTGTCAAAGAGGAAAATGGCATAGGTTTTAAAGAGATATATTATCAAGGTCATAATTTGGGGAGAGGAAGCCTGCACTTTAAAAAAGGAGGCTTTGGTGGAATCCACCTGGAAGGACCATGCCCACGAAAGTCTGCTGGAGGTAGCAGGAACTGATAGATATAAAGGCTTTGAAATGATTCTTTTGTAAGATGGGGTGCCCTCTCCTTTTGCCCGGTAGTTCTCCATCTAGGCAGAGAGGAGAGTTCTTACCTGGATCTCAGCATGGTGGACCCGGGCGGCTGCCGTGGCTACTTGGTCCTCCAGATCTGCCAGTTCAGTCTCATCAGTGCCACTGTGGATGCAGCGGGCAGCATCCTCTAGCTCACTCAGCTGGCCTTCAAGTCCATACACGGTACCTGCCGCCAGGTACACCTATAGAGGAGGCATGGCCTTTGAGCTCAGGTCTGTGGACCCAGGACTGGTGGGGCCCCTTCAGGGGATGCCATAATTCAGGGGAGTGAGAGAGAACTAGACTCAACATTGGGAGAAAGAGACAGGGAGCCCCCCGTTTATAAACATTCTTCACACTTAAGTGGTGGTAGCATAAGGTCTTGCCCCCCCCTCACTGTCAACCACACCTCCTCTTCCCCCAACCTTTCCTGCAAAAAAAAAGTAGTATGTAAAATTTAAAAATACGATAAAATAGTACAAGAATACATGACATCAGCTACATAAATTGTGAATTTGTCCAGGGACTATAACAACCACAATTATCAAGATAGAGGAAACAAAGAGAAAAACTCATGATGTAGTTTTTCCAATCAAAATTTTGGTTGGCATTAGTAATTTGGAAAAATTCAGAAAACATGAAAGAGGTGAAATTAATTTAAAACGATTACAAATTTTGCGTGAATTATCTCTGATTAAGTACCGTGAAGTTGCTTGAATCAGGTTAAGGGAATGAAAATGAACCTGAAGTATGTAGTAGGAAAATACCTTATTTTTTAGAAAATAGTGTGATGTTGAGAAGCATATAAAATCTATGATCAATAAAGACAGTTTTTTGAGAGCTCCTGAAGATTAAAGAGAAAATAAGATAAAGGAAGTAATTTGAGGGAAAATTAAAGGAAGTTACTTTGGCTTACGAGTTTATAAGGTGATTCTCCTAAAAGTGGGCAAACAGAAAGTAAAATCGTTGGAATAATTCAGGCTGAGGACAGGGTGAGTGAAACAAATGCTCCTTCAGCCTAATTAATAACATGATGAAACAGTGGACAACACAAGGAGCTAAATGTATCTAGAGAAGGTAATTACTTAAACAGGTTCATGAGGTTTAATCAATGTATATAAAGCTCTAAACATGTAATCACAGCCATTTAGAGTTGACTTGAATGATATGCACGGTCACTCCTTTAACAGTTCCTTTAACTTGAGTTAAAAATATAACAGAGTTAGGCAAGCCAAGAGCAGTGCACACAGATGATGCATGGTCATTTGCACTGAGCAATGCTGAGTGTTGGTGAGGAGGGCAAAGAATCCTGAGATGCTCCAACTCAGTCAATTCCTTGGCATGATTCCTGCATCTGCATGAAAACTGGCAATTTTACCAAACACTTCAGAGTGGAGCAAAGGCAGGTGCAGGTTTGATGAGAGCAAATTTGACTGTGCATCACCAGGCACAATTAGCTGTGGGAGCTTCCAGCAGTGACTGACGTAGCGGACATCAAGTTGGGTGATTCATCGGTCATACAGGGGTCATGAGTCAAATGTCTGCTGGTAACTAACTGCCTTATTTCACTTTGCCCTTAGCTTTATATTTCTTTGTCCTATGCAAGTATTAGAGAACTTCTGTTTCTAAAAGATGTTCACAGTTTAATATAGCCATTTATTCCTTATCTTCAAAACAAGAAACACTTTATTGTTTGTCACATGAAGGAAATGATGAATATTTCAAAGCTATTTGAGTGGAGAAATCATTAAAAATTTGTCTCCCAAAAGTTGTGAGGTTGAAAAACTTATCTTCAGAGGGGAAGAAAAATTGAAGAGAGAGAGAGAGAGGAAAATAGAATAAGAGGAGAAGAAGAGGAGGAGGTGGGAAAGGAAAGGGAGGAGGTGGAGGAGGAGGAAGAGGAGAGGAGAGGAGAGAGGAGGAAGAGATCAGAGCGATGGCCACCACAGTCTGAGTTTGGATATTACACTTTTGGTACCCACACCAAAAAAGGGGGAATTCATTTTGATAAGATAATTAAAAACATAAACTTATAGCTTTGCACAGTGAAACTAAATTTGGAATTTAAATGAAATGAATAACTTAAGTGTGGCAATGGTTAAACATGACCTGACGTATCTTTGGTCTCAGGACCTTGATATTTCCAGAAACATGCAACACTCAGCATCGTCATACCCTATGGCTGTATCAACTTAATAGCACCTTGTTGTTTTGTCACCGGCATGGTCATCCACTAACGTTCCTTACTTTCTCTGCCAAGACAAAGCAATATGAAATTGCTCCAAGTTCTCAGCAAGGCCAGAGTGTTCATCTTTTACTTTGTGTTCCCTAAAAGCCTGCTTTCCTGGCACTAGGGGGATAGGGAGGTTCAGTGGTTTGGCACTGACACCTGCTCAGCAGGAACTTACAAGCAAGGTCATGGCACCTAAAGGATTAGAGGATGATGACAATGGTGATGGTGGTAATGATGATCATGACAGGTATTTACTGAGCCAGAGGGCTGGTGCCAGATTTCATGCCTTTATCCACCCTGCCCTACGATGCTGTGATACTTAATCTCGACTGGAATATTTTGACGATTTATATTTCAAACGTTGGCATAAAGGTACTAGAGTTACTGTGGTTATAGATGGCCATAATATTGGCTCTGTGGCTGGGCTGAAATAACAAAAATTAACATGCCATAAAATGAAATTGTTATTCTAGTCTTAAAAATAACCCATTTGAAAAACATAACCTGGAGATGCTTGCTTAATTAAGGTCCACTTTTGGCGAGAGGTATGGTTACCATGTCTGAGTAATCTACGTCCTCTCCAAACTCTAGTCACTGATGCCTGTGACCCCATTGACTGGCTCCTGGTTCAACAAGCCTTTCTTAAAGTGGTTCAAGGGATGAGAATAGGTGTTTCAAAGGAAGGACTTTATGGTCAAAGCCCCTAAAATAAAGAACATTAAGCAGATTTCTTTATTGCAGGACTTCTCAGGGTCTTTAATGTGCTAAGATGTATCTCAATTTTCCTAGAAAGAGTATATGGGTTTCTCAAGCTTATTTGTTCTTAGAGCATCTTGTTGGACTTGGCATCCATGACATATACTTTAGGGGACTAAGGTTAGACAGTAACAGATAGTATTTCTTGTTCTCTGAGAGCAGAGAGCCATGACCACTTCTAGAAGTTCTACCTCTCCTGTGCTATGGGGGTTGTACAAGGGCTTTGAGAAGGAAGATCAACCTCCCCTGCCTGATCTTGGATTCTGGGCCAGAGCTAGGTCCCCCCTTGGCCATCCCACTGTGCCTGCTGCCACTGGTTGTATACTACAACATATTTGGGGTTGCCGGAGTTATAAGGCAGAAGAAAAAGGGAAGTTGAGACTATTCCTCCATTGGCTCTGTGGCTGGGAATTAGGGGGTACCCCAGGTGGTCTCTGTCATTTAGGAAAGATAAGAATGAGGAAGGTCCTTAGATGGGGGTGGGAGGGTGAGGGAGCCGACTCACCCCTCCCACTCACAACCCTGCATAAATCCACAAGGTGGCCCTGGTGGGCCCCTACCATTCACACCACAGGTCTGAAAATGGTCATACTTGTTGTTCACTGTTGATCCCTAGATCCATTTTCCATTCTGTTCTGCTCTCCTCTGTTCTCTGTGACGCTAACCTATACAAACTTTACCACCAAGGCTCCCTTGCTGGTTGGGATGGGTTTGGCCAATGGGAAGCACCAGCAGGAGATCAAAGGCAGGAGGAGAAAGAAGTAAGAGCCTTTTTTCCCCTGCTTTTTCCTTTCCTGGATTCCACGGTGACAGCTCCCGCTAGGAGGCGCTCTTCCAGGTTCCAGTTCTCCCTGGGCTATAATGCCTGCGGGTGGTGACCACTTCCTCCTACTGCTACTCTGTGGGCACTACAGCACCCATTATCCTTGCCCACACCTGAGTCAATACTCCCTGAAACTTTCCTCTCCCAGACAGACCCCTAACAGGTACAGTAGAACCTTGTGCTTCAGAGCTCCCCAGGCATTCAGTCCGAGAAACTGAGTCCCCACTGTGCATTCAGGGGAGGCTGGCATTGGTCAGAGGTTTCTCCCACCCTTAGGGGAGACAGAGCTGATTTCACAGCCAGGCAGCAGGTGAGAAGTGTCAAAGCTAAGAGACTAAGGAAATTCTAAAATCCCCATGCCCTACCCTAATTAAGTGGATTAACAAGGCAGTTTATGAAAACAGGAGATTAGACATATGAATGTGATATTTTTTGTTTTATCTTATGTAGCTCTGAAATCTTCATAAGACTTCTTAAAGATGAATATTCTCTTGCAAATGAGGATGTTCTCTTTTTTCTCAGCGGCTTGGTCTGCAGAAGCCAGTGTTCAGAGGGCAGACTAAGTGTTGCCATTTCTATTTCTGCCATTCCCTGGGCTCCTCAGCACAAAGGAGAAAGGCAGAAGAGCAGGCGCGCTCTTCAGAACATAGACAAAAGCCGTGGTTTAATTAAATCAGCTGCACCCAGAGGCCAGTTTAAGAATCAGCCCTGCCCTTCTCCTGCTGCTCAGCTGAATTCCATCCTGGAAACAGCAGAGCAAGCAACCTGCCCATGGCTCTGTGATCTGGTGAACTAAAGAGATTAAAAAAAAAAAGTCATCCCTTCTGTGACTCAAAGACCCACAGAATTCAAAGGAACAAAGATGGAATCTCTTCGGAGGTGAAATTTGAAAAGCTGGTTGGGGTAGGGAAGGAGGTGGAAGTAGGCAGTTAACTCTATGAGAACAGGAGAGGCATCTTAGAGGGGCTGGACAGGGAGCAGGAAGTTGTAATCCCCAGCTTTTCCACTGCTGGTGTTTCTGACGTCTTGAATCAGTGGCTAAGTAGATGTGTTTCGCACTCAAAGTGTTAATGAACCCACAAAAAGAAACATGATGTACAATAAAAGGATCTTACAAAATGAAAACTCTGCCAAGGCCATTGTATTTTTCAATAAACTCCTTAGAGGGGAAAAAAAGGCATGCTGTCTTTGCTTTCAGTGTGCTGACCTTTGTCATTTAAATCTAGATTATTTCATGCATTGTAAGTTTTTTTGATACCATACTTTGTAAAAAGAAAAAAATGCCTCCCTTTCCTGGTGAACCATATCTTTATTTTAGTCTTTTCAATTCTGTGTGTGCAGGATTAGGGCCATTTTAGGACTGTCAGCACCTGAAAGAATTGTATTATAGGCATTTTTAAAGAACAGAGACCTGCACATTAGAATTAAAACATTTCTTTTAAAATAGGATTTTATTCATCTGATGTAATCATATATCAGATAAACATTCCTTGCACACCTCCTCTGTGTCAGGCTCAGGGCCAAGGGCTAGGGCTATAGACAGGAAAGGCAGCAGGTCCTGTTCTATAGGAATTTATATATCCGGTTTCCAACTTGGGCAAGACCGTGCCCTACTCTTCCCCCATGCTCCCGCTAATATTTGGCAATGTCTTGAGACATTTTTGATTGTCAAATCTAGGAGGGTGCAGCTTCTAGCATCTAGTGGGTAGAGACAAGGGATGCTGCTAAACATCCTACAACGTACAGGACAGGCCCCGCAACAAAGAATTATCTAACGCAAAATGTCAATGGTGCTGATCTAATAGGAGGTATATGAGTGAACAGAAAGGGCAACAAAGTGAGGCAGACATATGCTTAGGTTTTATGGGAATCCAAAGGGAGAGAGTCTTCTACTTTCAAAGTGAAACTAATATTGGCATTTTTTTTTTTTTTTTTTACCTTGAGTCATTTTGATTTGTTGTTGTTTCAACTTCTGGCAAAAAAATCTCTCTGATAACGTTTCCCGGTTTCTGAGAACACCATTCATTAGACCATTTCCAAATTAGGGTTGATTCTACTGGGTCTGGAAAGATGGAATCACCTGACTGGATTTGACATCAGGACTATGCCAACTGGTGATGGTAACGATGGCCTGAGTGGCTAATGTCCAGATTTCTCTGTGTCACCCCGGTTTGCATTGTTCGAGAATTCTCATCGGACCTTTACTGAAGTCTTAAAAATGATTGTAGGTGTTTATATGTAAGAATCTATTACATTCTTTCTTTCCTCACCAGTTGGAAGGACAGAAAAACCATTACGAGCAGACATATCTGTGAAGCAGGGCAGAGCAATTCTGTAGTAACCTAAGTTCTGTTGGCAACCACTGTTATTCTCTGTAGTGGCACTGGCAATGCTCCACCTGGATCCCCACAGATCCCTTATATAGTTTCTGCATACTCCCCTCCCCGCTCCCAAGCTGCAGTGTGCCTTTGTTTCCAACAGCTCAGATCTATGCAAAAACGGCATTTGAGCTACTGTAGACACTTCGCCTGCATTCAGAGAGACTGAGGTGCCCACTGGCTGTAGGAAGGGCCAGTTCCTTTGCCTTAGGTCAGGACAACTCTGAGATGCAACTTACATCACGGAGTTGCCTGCAGGATTGGGCTGAAGCTACTTTTTGTCTAAGATCATAGCTTTGCTTGACTTCTTCCCTCTCCCCACTCCCTTACCAGTCTCCCCTGGGAGCATTTCCCTAATAAATCACTTGCACAGAAATCTTCATCTTGGGGTCTGCTTCTGGGACACCCAGTCTAAGACCCTTCTGAGAATATATTTGCTATGGTGGTGGTATATTTGTGTCCTTGCCCTCTTTGTGAAGAGTTACAACATCATTAGCTTCTCCTTTGGACATGTGTGCCCTAGACAGAGCACATCCACACTGTCTTACATTTTCTTCCAGGGAAGTCAGCTGCTCATCCAGTCTCACTTGGTCTGTTCCAAGAGGAAACGTCCCTTTCTCTCTGTCAGGAGGGACAGTTGGGAACTCCCAGGGCCCTGTAGACTCTGCTATCAACTCCTCCGTGGCGTTGATGACTTTCAGGACTTCTGTGGAGATGTTGCAGAGAGAAACAGCAGAATACTTCTGTTTGGTCCAATAACAGAAGGGGACAGAAGACAAGAACCACATTAACAATGACATGGAAGTTCTACATTATCATGGTGCTCATCATGAGATCGATTCTGTTTCATAACACACACAAACATCAATGTGCCAAAGGAATGAGACACTAAAAGAATCTACGCAGTCTGAGGGGACCGAGAGGAGGCCTGATGTAACTTGGCTTAGCTTCTGTGACGCACAGTGAATTACTTCAGATTTTTAGGGAGAGAGGAAGGAGAGCTCAGGTGGAAGCCACTAGGTCCTCTGCCCACTGCTGATAGTTTCATATTCATTACCTCGTTTGCTGGATGATATTCTCTTTCCTCAACAGAGCTTCAGTCACAGACTCTGTCAAACTACATTCACGATGTGGTCCAGTGGGTAGCTTTATGGATGAAGAGTTAGGAGACCTGGGCTCTAGATCTAGCTGTCATTTCATCTAGATATGGGACCTTGGCCAGGCTACTTCCCATTTCTGGAACTCAGTTCTGTCATCTGTACATTGAGAGGATTGGAAAGAGTTTCTCTGCAGTCTCTGGTAGCTACTGTGTTGTTAGCTCACCCACATCTGTTCTGAAGCCCATTCTTCCTTATCTTCCCCCACCATTAAGGCTGAACAGAAAACACGCTGCATTTCCCAGCCTCTCCTGCAGCCAGGGGCAGTCATGTGACATCGTTCTGACCAGTGAGCCTGAAGGGAATGTCTACTGAGGGGTTTCTAGCAAAGCTTTTGTTTTCCTAATCAGGTGAATAGATGCAGCTGATGCTCTCCTGCCCCCACTTCTCTCTGCCTTGATCACAGGTCTGCGGTTAGGAAGCCAACAAGAGTGAGGATGATACCAAAATGCTGGGTCGGGTGGATCAGAAAGACTGAAAGAGCCTGAGCCCACATAGCACTGGATCAGCTGAACTGCCTCTGAACACCTTGATACATGTGTGCAAAATAAGTCCCTACCTGTTGGAGCCCCTACTGGCTGGATTTTCTGTTATTTGTGGTTGAATATGTTTCTGATACAAGTCACTTCTAGTTTTTATATTCATGGCTCAAAATTACAGTCAGTCCAGATCTGGGCCAAGGTCTTTAACGGAGCAGAGGTACTTCAGCCACAAAGAATTATCTGCATCTTTGAGTTCGTCTGAACATATAGCACCAAGAAGTAAGCAGGAGGTCAATGTTGCTTGGCACCATTGGTATCCATCTACAATCAATTTTACTTAGCCCATCACCGGGTTTGTAAACTGGAAGTCAAATATTGCCCATGGGCATTTTTTTAACCAGTAAAGTGTTTCAAGAAAGCCTGGAATTTGAATGCCTTTGGTACCTCCCAAGGTATCTATCTGATTCATATATTCTGGCCAAAATATATTAATAATAGCTCTGACTTGGTTTGCAAAGTTTGTTTCCTCAAGTAAATTCTACTGCAGGTTTTATCTCACTAGAGGAAGTTTTCAGTGGCCCTGCAACTTCACTATGGAATCAGAGTGTCTAAGTGACGAGTCTGTGGCTGAGTCCACAGTCTAGAAGCTGGCTCTGGGCTCTGGTACATGGTCTCATCCTAGGGTCTCATCCTGGCACCTGTCAGTCATCCTAGGGTTAGGGCACATGTGCTCAGAGGGCTCCTCTGCAGCCTGTCAGTTTCACAATAGCTGCTTGACTCACCCAAGAGTTATGCTTCTTTTGGTTCAAGGGAGTTTGCTACATACCAGAAAAATGGGTCTGGGTTATCAGGAAAATAAGATGGAGGAAGGTGACGCAGACTCACCAGAATAAGGGAAGTGTCCGAGGGAGGGCCAAGCCAGCTCTTTACCTTAGGAAAAACTTGCAGAGGCTGTCCGCCATTATCTAGAATCCTGTAACTCGATGTGGCAGGTTTTGGAGATGAATTGGACTCAGAATGTTTTTGGCAAGGAATAGCTGCCACTGTTTGCTTAAGTCCATTTTAGAAAAGGCAACGTTGTATGTATGAAAGCAGGTTTGGTACCCTTCTCTTCGTAAATAGAGCTTGTATTTAGAAAGCTTGCCCTTTGTTTGATAGAAGAGGTGCCTTTGTACATCTTTTGACAAAGGGATTCAGGAAAAACGGTTAGACCACAGCACGATGGAAGGGCAAATGTTAACATTTACACACATCTCCAGTTGGTCCAGGGTCATTAAGGGGCCGATGTTATTAATGGGAAGGACTTCAGAGGTGCTTAAACAGAAAGAGTTATCTGCGTCTTGACTCCAACTGAACATATAATATCAAAGTGATAAGCTGGACATCAGTGTTGCTTGGCAGTCATTGTTCCTTTCCGTCCAGAAATAGCCTTGTTTATTCAATCATAGGGGTTGCCAGCTGGAAGCCAAATATTGCCTAGAGGCATGCTTTTTTGACAAGAATGCCTTCTGTGAGATAAGCACTTCCCAGTTCTCTGCAGTCCCCACCATTCTATTGCATACATATCTTATTGGGGGCCTGTGGTGCGCAGGCTCTGCTCCAGGTGCTGGGATAAGAAGTGAACAGTGGATGAAGTCCCTGCCCTCAGAGTGTGCCTTTAGCTCTACCCCAGCCACTTGACACGGTGACATACTTTCCTGACCCCTGAAGGTATTTGCACTTGTCATTAAGTGAGAGGGAGCAGTCCCCAGCAGCTGGTCTGTGGAGAGCAGCACAGTTTCACTTGGGAGGTCTGTGGTCCCCTTCAGAAGGGAACCAGCTTCCAGCTGGGGAAGTGACTGAAAAAAATTATATGGAAACTGGACAAGATCTCTGTGGTTGGTTGGTGTCCCAGTTCTGCCCTCCATTGTGAAACACAAACTGGAACCCACAAACACTTGCAGGGAATTAATCCCACCTCTAGGAAATCGGGTGGTTCTTGCGTGTTCTACAGGAGTATTGCGGGCTTGCTTGGATGTGAGCGCGGGAGTGGACAGGGCACCTGCTGGAAGTGAAGATAACTGGGATTTAATTAGCTGTGTGACAGGAGCAGGGCACCCAACCTCCTTGTTCCTTAGCTTACTCACTAGGCCAGTAAGCGATTAGAAGGTTTGTCACAGGGTTAACACCAACTTGTTATGTAAATGTCCTATTCCCTGCCCAGTCTAGATTTAAAAGTAGAAAGTACCTTCTACAATTATGTGAAATAAAGCTATATTTAGCACCAGACAGGGTTTTGTTCAGATAAAAAGCTGGTGAGGATTCAGAGGTGCTGGCAGGGAGCCCTGTGTGTGGGAGAAATGAAAATCTACAGGAGCCTTCCTGCTTTATTGCTTACAGCTCCAGAGACCTGAGCTGAATGGCACAAACAAAGCACGATTCCAGAGCCAGAAAGAGCTCTCTATGACGGCAGCCGACGTTACTCCAGACGTTAATTATAAGATGGGTCAAATGTGACAGGTCCATGGTATCAAATAAGGGAGACGTGAAAGTGTGAAGAAAATCAGCTGACAGAATAGCGGCTGTTGCAGAACAGGAAGGTTGGCCTCAAAGACACTCGTGGCCAAGGGCCCCATGGATGATGGAATGAAAATGGCCAGTGGACTCATGCAGTAACCAAATTCAACCTTCTAGTGATCAAAGAAACACAAATTAAACAACAAATTTATTAAGTGCCGGGTACATGCATGGCTCCCTTTCAAAATGCCCAGCATAGCCAGTATGGCTTCTCCAGGGTGGAGGAGGAGCTTTCAGCTGTTGATGCGCCCCGGGGATGTATTTGCTCTGACACACTGATGCTCCTTCACCTCCCGACCACTCATGGTCACCACTGAGAGCCTGAGTGTCCTCCTCTAGGGTCCGGTCTGTGCCACATCCCCTTGTGGAACATCAAATCTATTATGTCAACTTTACAATCACCAGGCTGGAACCAAGAGTCCACGCTCAGGGTACAGAAGGTGATGAGAAACCTCCAGTGTCTCCTCCATTGCTCAGCAGTGAGGCAGAGAAACAAGCGTCAACCTCAACAAAGACTCAGCTTCCTGCCAGACTGTGACCAACAACAGGACCAATGCTGACCTTTAAGGAGGTGATGTACCACTCCGAGGTGGGGGCCTGCCACAGTGGCCATGTCAGTGGACCTGAGAAAGAAGACCGGGTCAGGACCCACATCAAAATCCCACCTGTATCTTTTCTCTTCTTTCTAGGGACTGCAGGGCAGAGCAGACTCCTTTACTTTTTGTCTCACTACCCACACACTTGAGCCCGAGCAATCTCTCCATCCTGTAGCCATGCCCCTTCTCTTCCTATAAAAACATGTTGCTAGAAACAAATTCTTCCTCCATTTACTCTTCCTTATAAACTGTTTTCCAAAGACATGCAGCATGCAAAGTGTTGCCAGGGGGAGATTCTGAGTCTCTAGAATTCGAAAGAAGAAAATATTTCCATCCTAAACACTAGATATACCTGCTTATTTGCAATCCTCGCAAATTCTCCTGATAATTTTCCAGTGTCGTCATTCATTTCAAAGCTTTGTGTTGGACAAAGAAATGCAAACTCATTTCAAGCTGGAATAAGTGGGACTGCTGCTTACCAGAATGGCTCAAGCTTGTGAACATGTGAGTAGCAGGGTCTCATTAGCTGCCTGGCTTAATAGGAAGAGAACACAGTGGAATAACAGAGGCCTGATCCCAGACCCCTCTCTACCCCTGGGCATGTGCGTGCACATGTGTCTGCCAGTCTCAGCAGCGCCAAAACGGATTCAGTATCTGGCTGTGTGTGATGAACTGGGGCTGTGACAGAGGCCTGGGGTATCTATTTATGTGACTTGATATAAGTCTTGATATGACAGAACCTAATACAATGTGGGATAAAAGCTTTGAGGACTAAATGATGTGTCCAGGTTTCTGGGGCAGAAGAGGGAATTTCCCAGTTCCACCTCCGGGGATTATTCTGACACCTATAATAAGACCTAAACAGATAGAAGCTGAAAGGACATTGACATTAGGGTTTTTGTGAGATTTAGAAGCAGGCAGTATGCTTTGAGGTCCATGGGTCAACCTATGAAGCAGGGAGGGCAGTGGTGAGGGCACTGCCACGTCAGCAGGGTCTTGCAAAGGGCCTCCTTACCCATTGGGCTCAGCAGGCGTGGATCCTAGGGCCCACCATTCTTTTAGGGGGTCCATGAAAATGTCTTAATTTCTTTTAAAATCATAAGGAAAAATGAACTATTAGTTCCAGGCACATGTTTTAATACACAATATTAATCTTTATACCAACACAATTGTAAAATACGATTTTAGATGGGTTTTTGTGGAGGAAAGGGTCCACAAAGGCAAAAGTGCTTGGGCCCACAAAAGTCATAACTTGGCCCTGATCTTGCTGATCTGGAGCCTCTATGGAGAAGGCACCTGGGCAGGGCTGGTTCCTAGGGTGGATCTGGGCAGCAGCAGCAGCCTGGTGAAGGCCCTGAGCAGGCCACTATAAGAGGGCTGGTTGTGAACATGTAGGAGATCTTTCCCCTAGATTCCCCCAAATAATGGAGGGAGACAGTGGGGGTGGGTGGATGCTCCGGTCTTGTGGTTTCCTAGTGGGGACGGATGCTAAGGTGACCTCCTCATTGTACACACCAGATCATGAGGCTTGGGAAATGCAGGTTACTCTGTGTAGATTTTGGGGAAATAACTTAATCTCTCTGAGCCTCAGCTATGAAATGGAGATAACACCATCTAGCTCAAGGGGTTTTTGAGAAGATGAAATTAGTCAGCATATTCCAAGTGTCCACAGTGTTTGGGTCCAGAGCTGTCCACCTGTCCTCAAAACTCTCCCACCTGCCCTACTGGCTCAAGATGGGCACATTACTGGTGATGGCCAGTAGCTTAGACACCTTTTATTATGTACTGTGTTCTATTTTTTTTTTTCCTTTTTGGCTGTGTTGGGTCTTCGTTGCTGCATGCAGGCTTTCTCTAGTTACGGCGAGCAGGGGCTACTCTTCGTTGAGGTGCGCAGGCTTCTCATTGTGGTGGCTTCTCTTGTTGCAGAGCATGGGCTCTAGGGGGCACGGGCTTCAGTAGTTGCAGCGTGTGGGCTCCGTAGCTATGGCTAGCATGAGCTCAGTTGCTCCGCGGCATGTGGGATCTTCCTGGACCAGGGATCGAACCTGTGTCCCCTGTGTTGGCAGGTGGATTCTTAACCACTGCACCACCAGGGAAGTCCTGTACTGTGTTCTTGAAACAACTTTCCTTGACTATTTGGTGTCTTGAAGGATGCTTTTTACTACTTTTTAACCAAAAAAAAAAAAAGTTGAACTTTGCTGCTGTTTCCCAGTTTTTTTCTCTTGCTAAGTAAGAATATTAAAAAAAAAATGCCACCATGGTCTACTACTGTCTGGCTTCACCATAATTTCATAAAGAAGGGATACCTTAACACCAAAAATGGAAAACACAATATCAGAATACAGAATGGTTTGTCCTGAGAAATGACAGTAAACAACCTGACACTGACATTCAAGACATGCACGCATGCATGCACGCACGCAGGACCCTCCGTTTCCCAGTAGGGAGCATACTGAACCATACGTACTGATAGGCAATAAAAATAAGGTATGTCATTGCCTAGCTGGGCAACCGAACAAGCCAGGCCCTCAAACATCATCTACTATTTCCCATCATCACTAATTTAATTCAAGCCTTCAGGAAGCATCTGCTCTATGCCCAGCACTGTACTGGGCCCTGCAGGGGATGCAGAGTGAGTAAGCCTGGGTTCCTGTCCTCAGAGAGCAGAGACAGGAGAAGGGAAGGAAGACCCAGGTAGCAGAAAACAGGTCCTACCCTGCACTGGGAGCCACAGGCTGTGGACCTGCAGAGGGGCAAGCAGGTTCCGTTAATGTGTGACCTTGGGGTCAGTCTGGAAGCACAGGAAACAGAAAGAACTTTAACAGAGTCTTCTAAAAACATGTTGGCTCCCATGCAGGAATTACAGGCAGAGGAGAAAAGTCTTTCAATGTTCAAGTTGCATAAAATGTGTACGGGGCCTCACCTTCTCTCCTGGGACACCTTGCTCCTGAGAGAGCCCTTTAGGGAGGAAGAGAGGAAGGAAGGGAGCCAGCTCAGTGTTAATGTGCGTCCTTCCTGTGCCGGGTCTGACCCCAGGCTTCTCGTGATTTCGTGTAACCCTCATCACAACCTGACGTGGTGGCTGTTTTCATCCCATCTTGAGAGATGAAGAAACTGTGGCTCAAGGAAGAAGATGCACAGCTGAGATTTGAACCCAGAGACTTTGGTCTTCAAGGTCCACACTCCTTCCCACCTGCCACATCACCTCCTCCAACTGCATAATTCCTGGGACCCAATGGACTGCAGAAAGTGATGGAACAACAGAACCTAACTGAATAATCAGATCCATGAACAACAGATCAGCGAGAGAAGGGCCTGTAGCCTCCACCAAGTGACATCAATCAGAACAAGCTCGTTGATTTGTACACCAATGACCAAGCCACACAACAGAGCTTGAGATCTCCCAAGCGACCAGCTCCTGTTCTGAGCCTTACTGAGCCTACCTGAGATGGAGCCACCAAAAACAATCAGAGTGAACAAGAATGTGGCCTCTGAGAAAATCTGATCTAAGTGGGATCCAGACTTCACAGCCCGCTCATTACTTTTCTGTCCCACATTACAGATGCTGCCTTGGCTTTATGAAATGCTTCTATCAAACCGCCAGAGCAAGCAAAGAAATTTGTCCAAATGCCCTGATTTCATGTATTTTTTTCCTTCTCAAAGGTAAGAAAAGAAACTCCATATGTCCTCCTGAATAGTTGACAGAAATCTGCTAGAAAAATTCAATGCAAATATGTTTCAGTTCTCATGAAACATAAGGCGCTCCGGCAAAGCCTCTACAACCCGTCAAAATACATTCTCCACGAACAGACTCACGTCCCCAACGACTGACTTGAAAGAAGGTGGCACAGAATTGTGGAAAGAAATTGGAGTATGAACCTAATAAATTAGCATATGTAATAAATTGAAACATGAAATGTAATGGAGATCAGAGAATGGACCTCTAGGAATGTTTGGGTTCTTAAATCATTTAGATTTTGATGGTCAAAGCCACCTATGAAAGAAATAAGATTTTTAAAAATTGTGATAATTGAAATGAATTTTTAAAAAAATTTATTTCATTTATTTTATTTTTGGCTGAGTTGGGTCTTCGTTGCTGCATGCGGGCTTTCTCTAGTTGCGGCGAGCAGGGGCTACTTTTCGTTGAGGTGCACAGGCTTCTCATTGCGGTGGCTTCTCGTTGCGGAGCATGAGCTCTAGGGGGCACGGGCTTCAGTAGTTGCGGTGCATGGGTTCAGTAGTTGTGGCACACGGGCTCAGTTGCTCCGCAGCATGTGGGATCTTCCCGGACCAGGGATTGAACCCGTGTCCCCTGCATTGGCAGGCGGATTCTTATCCACTGCGCCACCAGGGAAGCCCGAAATGAATTTTTTTAAATGTGCTATTTGCACATTTAATTTAGTTCCAGAAATAAACCCATTGGTCTGTATGTTTCCCCATGCTCATTTTCTTTCCCTTCCTTGGTGGAGTCCCTGTTGTTTGATGTGGGCACCTGAGCAAGGCCACTCCAGGACCTGGTGATGGTGAGAGAGGAGGGGAATGCTGGGGCCACTACCTTTGACCATACCTGCCCGGGCTGGTGTAGGGCAGGCAGGACTTCCTGTCCTGGCAGAGGAGGTGATCATGGTTGTCAATCTCTTTTGCTTAGCACACTGGCTGTTCCTCAGAAAATTATTTCCTGATGCTCACTGGACACACTTCCCCACTTGTTGGCGGTAACCAGGGCTCTGCCAGGGCACGTGCTCAGCTCCATAGTAGCCCAATGACACAGGAAACCACCTTCCATGTTCACTTGGAACGGAGGTGGCACATGGCAACCAGGGTGATCTTGATAAATGTAAGGTCCTCCTTGTTATGTCTCTGCTGAAACCTTTCCAGGTGCCTCCTATCTCACACAGAATAGAAGCCAAAGTTCTCTGCATGGCCCACACCGCGGGCTTGCTCTGGCCCCTCCCTCTCTCACTTCTCCAAGCGCTCTCCCCTTGGCCATGTTGCCCCAGCTACCCTAGCTCTTTAAGCCGGTCCTTGAACTTGTCAAGGTCATTTCCACCTTAAGGCCTTGCATGTTTTTCTCTGCCTGGAAAGCCCTTCCTTTAGATCTTTGCCTGACTTTTCCCTTTGTGTCTTTCGGGTTTCAGTGGAAAACAGAGTTGGTCAGAAAAGTCTGGACCATCCATGACTCATACTCCTTCCAACTCCATCCGTGAGCGTCCTGCTGAATCTCCTTAGCACTGATCACTAAGGACTTCTTCCCCTGTATGTGTTTACATACTTATCAGCTGTCGCCCCCAACAGTGGGTAAATTCCACAAGAGCAGGGACCTTTTCTCTCTGGTCCCTATTGTATTACAGCTCTCAGAATAGTTCAACAATTATTTGCAACAAGGATTGAACAAGAATTCAAACTCCAGAACTTGTGCCACTACCTCTCATGGGAAGTTGGCATCTTTTCCTTATTGTCTCCTGTACGTATTGCTGGCCCTGCAAACCTGGGGGAGCCATTCATTCCTTTGTTGGAGAGAACATTAAGGACCTTCCTCTCTTGCCACATCCCTTCCCCCAAAAGAACAAGTGCACATACGTCTCAACACACTTATTAAAAAATGATCTCTTCCCAACCAGGGGTGAGAGGTGGGTGGTAATTATGAGATCAGTTGTGAGTTAAATTAAGTATATTCTAGGGCATACTTCTGGACTATTTCATTGCATCCTTTATCAATATCTCACAAATTTAATTACTCTGCCTTTAAAACATGATTTACTATCTTAATAGATAGGTCCTCTTCATTTCTTTTATTTTTTCTAAGCATTTCTAAGTTATTCTTGACTTTATTTTATCAGGTGATTTTTTTGAATCCTTTTGAAAAGTTAAAAAAAACTTCTAGTTCAGATTTTGATTTAAATTACAGTAAATGTCTACCCTCATTTCGGAAGAATTCTTCTTTACACTGTCTTTCCTACCAGCAAAACTGGTAGGTTTCTGAGAGATCTGCAGTCTTCTTGTTAAGCTTTAACTTCACATTTTTTTGTTCCTATTGTGGTTGGAATTAATTTCCATTTTTATCTCCCCACTCCTCCAGTCTGGTTTGAGATTCATCTATAAATTTTAGTTATGAAATGGGGAGTTCTAATGTAAATCCCAGAACCTATTGAGCTGTATTGCGTAATTGTGCCTAATGATATGGATTCATGAATAGACCTGCTACTACTAGACCTTTTCTTTGAATAGAATGAATTTTTATTTTGCATTTATTTGCATTCAAAGTTGCTGTATTCTTTTCTTTTTTTTTATTGAAGTTGATTTACGATGTGATGCTAGTTTCAGGTGTACAGCAAAGCGATTCCGTTATATGTACCTATCTATATATTCTTTTCAGATTCTTTTCCCTTATAGGTTATTATAAGATGTTGAATATAGTTCCTTGTGCTATACCATAGGTCTTTTATCTATTTTATACATAGTAGTGTGCATAGTTGCTGTATTCTTTTACAGGCTCTTTTTATCTCAAGTAAATGTTTGTGATCTCTGACCTTACCCTGGGGATCCTTTATATTTCTCCACACGTTTTTCTCCCATTCTATGCAATAGCTATTTCAAACCCTCTCCACAATCCTGACACTCAAATTTCACTATCCCCTCACTTTCAGAAGGCAAACTTGCCTTCTAGTTCAGAAAGCTAGAGATGTAACCAAGCAGGACCTTATGGGGCCTTCCCAGGACAGACCATCCCCTGCCCCCATGTCCTCTGCCTGCCTCTTGTTTGTAGAAAGACTTAAGCCTCCTAGGCCATCCCTGAGTTCCAAAGAATAAATTTAATAAATTTAGAAGTGAGAAAATGCAGAAGCAAAGGAAAACAGTCAAGCAAGACAAAATAATAATAGTTTAGCCATTAAACAAAGTCAAATACCTTTAGTTCCTCTCAAGGGCTATAAGATAACATTCTGAGCCATATCCTTTGAGCTGTTTTGCAAATACTGAAACCCCTGCAGGTGGAAAACATTAACTGCATGCTGACCATCAGCATGTAGGCAGGCCCCAGACAGGTTGGAACCAGAAGGTTGATGATGTTGACTCCCCATTACCTCACTACCAGCCAATCAGAAGAATGTACACAAGCTGATCATGTGCCCTGCAACCCTCTCACTCACCGAACCTTTAAAAACCTTTCCGTGAAAGCCATCAGGGGTTCCGGCCTCTTGAGCATTAGCCATCCCCAATCTTGCTTGGTGCCCTGCAATAAACACTACATTTCCTTTCACCACAACCCAGTGTCAGTAGATTGGCTTTACTGTGCCCAGGCAAGCAGACCCAAGTTTGGTTGGGTAACAGAGGGGAGGAGGGGGGGAAGCAGAGAACATAAAACAAACTCTCTTCATCTTCCTAAACATCAAATTTACCCACTTACTTGTATCTGGACTATTCTGTCTTTGCCATTCCAATGCCAATGCCCCATCTGTTTTCTGGACCTCATCCCCTCCATTTCCCCAAGAGTCCCTTATTGTTGGACCCTTAGGTTGTTTCAAAGTTTTCCTAGTATAAAAATATAACACTTGATGAACTGCATTGTGATATACCCTTGGCTGCTTGTCCAGTTATTCCTTAGGATAAATGATTGAAAGCATATTTGCTGGATCAAAGGGTATGCACACTTTGATTGCTTAGAGTTACCAAGTCACCAGTGTGCTAATATGTGTTACTTTGTGGGTATTAGACTGCCTATTTCCCTGAACTCTTACCAACATTGATTATCGTTCTTTTTAACCATCCAATTTGTTAGGCAAAGTGGCATTTCATTATTTCAATTTGCATTTTTATTGCTTGTCTGAACAAACGATAAACTTTGCCCTGTTCATGGCTGTCTTCCCAGTGCCTCAATGTGCTTTTGTTGAATGGAAAAAATGACTGTGCACACCATATGCCAAGTTCTGGGCTAGGTGTTGTATTGAATACAGCTGAGATACAATTAAAGTTGAATATTTTTTCATATGCTTATTGGTCATTTACATTCTTCTTTTTTTGCTTTTATTTTTGGTCAATTGTCTGCTTATGTAGACTGCCTTTTTATCTATTAGCATTATGAGTATATTAATTCTTGAGGGCTCAGTTCATCTTTTGCCTAGAGAAGAAGATGTTCTGTTGAAGCCCTCATAATCCAGGAGAGAACCCAGAACTCTTTTCCCAGCCGTGCAGGCCCCTCCCCCCAACACACAGGACACAAGCGTGGGAATGAGTGACACCAGTGACAACAGGAGTGAAATGAAACCTCACCTGTTCAAGCGCTGTGGATAAGAGCTGTAGCTCTAAGTGGACAGCTAAAGCTTCTCTTTTTTCCTAGCGCAGCAGTTAAATAGAAAGTTAGAAGAGGCAACAGGCATAAGGCCTACTGAGATCAGTGTAGCTTGTAAGATATAACTGGGGATTGAACCTTTAGCGCCAACTGAAGATGGAGACATGCTTCTCAAATAAGATACTACCTGGGGTGAAAGACACTGAATCCTCATGTGGATGGTGAGTCATTTTACAAGGGTGAGACACACATGGACAATACTTGATTTTATGTTAACACCGTGATATCGACAAAAAATTTTTCACAAGCACATTAAACTGCAGAAACCCACAGCTCTGGGTTTTCTCAGGCAACAATCAATCTGTCTGCTTATCCATTGACCAGTACTGTGTTTCTATATGACTTGATGCTAGTAAATGGGGAGCAGCTGTGAGAAGATGCACAAATCTGTCTCTTATTTGAGGAGAAAGACATTTATTACTTTAGGGAAGTCTCAGTACTTTGAGGAGAATTATTCCGTGAAACTATGAATATGGGAGTTATCTGCTGGTCTGTGACTCCTTTGTGAAACTAAAACACAATGATTCAGCTACTTGTGATAATTAATAAACAAAGACACTTTGCTTTCAGGACATTGCGTGTACAAATTTGACTATAATGCAAGAATTCACTAATATGGGCCTTCAACAAACACTCATGTTCCAAAAGCTTGACACACAGGACATCTTTTGTCATATAAATAGTGTCATAAATGATACTGATATCAGGAAACAAAAACCTATTTAATGCCTTACATGTCTAGAAGCATGGGATTTTGGAGCGAGCAGGGACCTTGGGGATCACTGCTTTAAGCTTGGGGAGATAGGGTTTTGTGGGAGATTCAGCCCCTGCATGTAGTCTCCAAAGTCAGGCCAGGAGTTCTTGACCTTTCTTTGCGTCCTTCTCTCAGGAATGCAGCACCTGCATATCCAGAAGCAGATGGTTCTAGGAACCACTTCAGCCAGGCCTTTCTTCCATAACCATTGGCACAGCCACCTGCCCAGTGGCAGAGGGGAAGCAAGTGCTTATTCCCGGGCTTGAAGGATCCCAGGGTTTGGAAGGTTGACCATGAGGTTGACCATGAGGTTGACCATGAGGTTCAATGAAACCAAGATGACTTCAATTAAAAACATGGCCTCTAGGAATCCAGGTTTCTGGGCTGGCCCCAAGTTTTACAAGCTGGTTCTTCAGGTAGTTAAAATTCAGATGGCAGTGACCATCCTTGAATCATCATTGGGCCCCCAACACCCAGCCAAAGTGAACCAACTGTAGGGACAAGTCTGCCTACAGCGAAGGGCTGACTCCCATCAAGAAACAGCGTGTTTCTAAAATGGTTCTTCTGCTGCTGGACAAGATTGTGAAGCCCTAATACCTACATGGGTTGTCATACCAAGGACACTGAACTGCCACTGATGTCCCTGTGTCTATGGGAATATGCACATTCCTCTGCTTTGGCTCCCAGAGAGAAGAACCTGCGATAGAGGCAGGAGGAATGGTGAAGTCTGGATAAAACTCTCTCTGTGTAAGGGATCCTCGTGGTCAGGCAGAGGCCATTAGCAGCCAGTCAGGCATTTGGATTTCTCCACTGCTTAGTCACAGATACTGCAGTGAGTGTTTGTGAACTGGGGACTCTGTGTGTTTTCCTGTTTGGTTACTGTCTTAGTCTGGTTTCCCCAGAAGCAGACCCTGAGACAGGGATTCGAGTGCATGGAGTTTATTTGGGAAGTGATCCCAGGAACCAGTGGAGGAGGGGGTGGGGCAAGGCAGGGAAGAGAAGGGAGCCAGATCCAGCTGGTCCTCACTGCGGGTGCCCAGAGCCAAATCTGCTGGGGAACTCGGGGCATCAGTGGGTAGCACACACTCCGTGGGTCACCACCCCAGTGGAGGCAAAGGAGTGGAGTATTTACACTCTTCCCATCAGTCACTGGTTAGGGCTGCTCCTGGGGAGGGGAGTGTTATTCTCTCACTCCCAGCCTGCCTTCTGCACAGGAAGAGGAGCTCCTGCTGTGCCGGGAGTCCCCAGGCAGATGGACCTTGGGCCAGTGTGCAGTAGCACGGTAAAGAGATAAGGCAGGCACGAACAGCTTCTGGAGCAGTTTCTTTAGCCCAGATCCGCTCCCGGACCATGGCGTGTGTGTGTACATGTGTGAGCGCTGGACAAACTAGTTGTGGTCGGATTACAAGGGAAGTCATAGTTACTCTGATCCCGAAGATGGGAACCTGGGAGGTTCTGACGTGGTATTTTCCCCATTACATTCTTCAGAGCATGATGAAGCACCGAACGTGGCTACAGACCTCTGGCTTGACACTGCACGTGTGGACGGGACATAGGCACTAAGCTGTTCCCTCAGTGCTAACACAGGGGCATTATTTCACGACAGTGAAGTTTCTTTTCCTTGAGGTTGTTAAAGGGGCTGTGAGGTTGTTGATATTTGCTGGGCTCTGGCTGTGTGCTACCTCTATGCTGCATAATTCAGTCCTCCCAACTCTACAGGGGGGTATGATTATCCCCATTTTACAGACACGGCCAACATGTGTTTGTCCAATCAACAATGAAGACCTAGACTGGTTTTTACGGATCGATATAAAAACAAGCCAGACTTGGGCTTGTCGACAGGCTAGGAGCAAGTTCAAGGGCCGCAGGGCAGCTCCAGCTGCTGAGTAGAGAAAGGATTGGAGGGGCCAAGGAGGGCAGCTAGGGGGCGGGGTGTAGGAAGCAGGCAAGAAACGGCCTTGGCTTAGAACCAAAGTCCAAAGTTTGCAAACTGCATGGATGTGTTTCACAGTCAGTCTAATCCTGAAGCCTATCTCTATACCCTTCTGCTTCTAAATAATCTTCCATAGATGAACGTATATTTCTGTTTTCCTTTAATCAGAGTAGCCGATGCTTGATGGAGAGAGATATATTGATTACCTCTTTTTGTTTGCTATCTGGGTTTTTACATACACAAGTGATATCTGGTTGACTATTTAATCCATTGATTCATGGTCGGCAATGGGAAGGACTTAAACTTTGAGAAACTGACACATTTGGGAGTTTGAATAAAAGCAACTCCCCTAATTTCCTGCTCAGCGAGGGCACAGGGCAGGATGGGGGCAGGATGGAGGGCTTGGCCAAGCACCCAGGATTTTCCACCTTTCCCTGTTCACATTCTGCCCAGAAGAGCACAGTACAAACGGATGGCTGTGCCTCCAGAAGGTGAGGCCTGCAGGCTGATGAGGGGCGTGTGTGCGTGGCTCATCCCAGCCTGGCATGCTGCTGGTACAGCATGAGCTTTTGGTGCCTTGGGACCACCAGACAGCAAAGCCAGTAGGATGTGGAGCCACTGTAAGAAATAATGTGATATTCTTCAGTTACCATCTGGCTCTCAGCTCTAGCAGACAAATGTGACTGTAATGGGCCATCGGTTCAAGTAACAGAGAGGATCAGAGCCCATAACCATTGAAGAGGCAATGGGTCGGAGACCATATCCTGGGGAAGGGCTGCCCGTGAAGGCCAAGATCTGCTCTCCACCCACAGAAATGCTGGGGGAAAGAGATGTGCGCCCAGGCAAAGGACCCAGCAGGTTTATGAGTGAGGATTCAATGGTTACGGAGGCCGGGTTGGGAATGAATGCAAGGCAGAGTCTGAGGTGTTGGAAGGTTCAGGGCCTCAGCCATGGAGGATGGTCCCCACTTCCCTTGGGGCCTGCTCTGGACCACCTGTGGTCATTCCTGGGTTGGCCAGGCTCCTGCACAGTACCCCAGCTTGGCTGTTGAGCAGATGAAGGGGACTCATTTCACCATGCACGTGGGTTACCAGCAGCCTGTTAGCTTAGATAGCCTGCTCTCAGAATAGGGAAAAAATTGATCCTAAGTACAAAGAAGTCTAGATGTTACCAGATAAGAGCTTATCTGAGTTCCAGAAGAGGCAGCTTGTTGTAAAGGAAGGAGCCTGTGATTTGATGCCAAGCAGGTTTGTGATGCAGCCTCAGCTCTGAAACTTACTAGCTGTGGGCCTTGGGTAAGTACCTTTGTGACTAGACTGTTTCCTCATCTGCAACATGGGTCTGTGTCTGCCTCAAAGGTTTTATATTAAATGAACTAACTAACATGTGCAAAGTACCAGGCATGTAGGAGACATTGAACAAATGCTAGCTTCTTCCCCTTCCCCTGGAGGCAGCAGGGATATCCTGACCAGGGGGCCAAGTCTAGTGTGAACGTACTTCGTGGAGCTGTAGTGGGAACCCAGGCATGTGCTGCAGGATGGTGGGCAGAAAGGCTGGGATCCCTTTCTGCCAGTGGCAGGGTCTATTTTCTGTGCCTTCCACACAATGTCCCTTGGAACTCAGTGGCCAGCTTGGGAGAAGGAAGGGAGGATGGTGGGACTGAAGATCAGGTGGTTGGAGCTTTGGGGACCCTCAGAGCAGCAGTCCTTTTATCTGTTTAAAGCACTGGGATTCCATATAAGGTTTGTTTGAGAAAGCCTTCTGGCTAAGTCAAACAAGCCAAAATCTGAAAACTGCAGAGATAAATGATCCAGAAGGCCACTTTCAACACAAAGACTTTATACTATGAAATGAAGCATCATCATTGGCTAAAAGAGGATTGGCTAGATGTTTTCAATCCACAGGAAACATTCCTTCGGGAGAGGGTGGGGCGGGAAATAACACAGCTCTTTACCAGTGAGAGAGACCATGGGTACTACGTTATAGAGTCGAAATGTAAGGGCTGTCTTGATGAAGAATAGGAGATGAGAGGTCTTGGGAGACTTCCAAGGACACGCGGTGCTACTTTCCTGGTTGAATAACAGCGTTAATCAAGCAGAGTTTTCTTGGGCTCTCCCAAGTGCATAGGGATGGGCATTTTAGAGAGTGCTCTTTGGGGTCCCAGCACATCTCTGCACAAATGCAGAACCTTCCCCCACACCCCAGCTGCAGAAACCAAGCCGTCTGCAGGTGGTTTCACAGAGCTTACCTTCTTCAGCTCTTCCTGGACGCTCTGGCTGTTGTCTTCAGAGGACAGACTTTCCTTCTGGTTCTCAGACTCTGTCTTGGGCTCGGACTCCTGATCCTCCCCAGAGGAAGTTTCCTTCTCACTCATTTTCATTGCCAACTCGTACAGCCTGTTTGTCCGTTTCTCTTCTGCAGCGTCTGTGCCGGCCTGTGGGTGCCGAGCCTCATTGCAGATATCAGTCTTTGATAAATCACCGGACACCTAAATGAAAGCCAGAATCATGAGCTGAAGACTCTTCTGCTACAGTCATGTTGCTTGTTGTTCCCAATAATCCCTGAGTAAAGGACAATCAGGAAAATGAAGCTCTTACCTGATCTGCTTTCCCTATGGATGGACTTTTTATTTTTACTTCTTCAAACACATGCATCTTAACACTTTGTTAAAAATTAAGGCAGGTGAGCACCTGTACTCAGAAAAGTGACTTCAGTGTTTTTCATTTGCAAAATAACTCACCGAGTGCCCACTAGGGTCAGCACTGTGCTGGTGCTGAGGATGCAAAGCTGAGCAAACCTCCGCCCGCCCCCTAGTGGAGAAGACACTAAAGCCCTGACAAGTGCACAGAAGCAGTGCGTGGGGAGGGAGGCTTTGACAGCCCTCTAAGGGGCACCGGATGGCAGGGCTGGGACTCAGGGAAAGCTTGCTTGTGGAGATGGTGTTTGAGTGGAGATTCAAAGTGTAGCAGTTACCCAGCTAAAAGGAAGAGAGGAAAGAATGGTATTCTAGGCAAATCGCAGATTTTGAGATGGTGCAAGGTCCTTGCGCATACATAAGGAATACTGTGTGCCCTTCCCTTGATAATTACACAATTACATCTCTGGCTCCTACTACCTCCGAAGCTCTCTCTATGAGTAGAACCTGACCAGGCCTGGGGAAGTCCAGGAAGACATGACATTCTAACTCTCTGTTTTTCACCTTATATTAGACAGATATGTATGGAATCTTAGCAAGATAACCCTTAAAGTACCATTAGGGTCCACTGGACCCAATATTAGTTTGTGGTTTTTTTTTTGAATTTTATTTTATTTTATTTTTTATACAGTAGGTTTTTTTTTTTAACATCTTTACTGGAGGATAATTGGTTTACAACGGTGTGTTAGTTTCTGCTTTATAACAAAGTGAATCAGCTATACATATACACATGTTCCCATATCTCCTCCCTCTTGCATCTCCCTCCCACTCTCCCTATCCCACCCCTCTAGGTGGTCACAAAGCACCGAGCTGATCTCCCTGTGCTTAAAGCAGGTTCTTATTAGTTATCTATTTTATACCTATTAGTGTATATATGTCAATCCCAACCTCCCAATTCATCCCACCCCCCACCCCTGGCTTTCCCCCCTTGGTGTCCATACATTTTTTCTCTACATCTGTGTCCCTATTTCTGCCCTGTAAACCGGTTGACCTGTACCATTTTTCTAGATTCCACATATATGCGTTAATATACGATATTTGTTTTTCTCTTTCTGACTTACTTCACTCTGTATGACAGTCTCTGGGTCCATCCACGTCTCTACAAATGACCCAATTCCGTCCCTTTTTACAGCTGAGTAATATTCCATTGTATATATGTGCCACATCTTCTTTATCCATTCATCTGTCAGTGGGCATTTAGGTTGCTTCCGTGTCCTGGCTGTTGGAAATAGAGCTGCAATGAACATTGGAGTGCATGTGTCTTTTTGAATTATGGTTTTCTCAGGGTATATGCCCAGTAGTGGGATTGCTTGGTCATAAGGTAATTCTATTTTTAGTATTTTAAGGATCCTCCTTACTGTTCTTCATAGTGGTTGTATCAATTTACATCCCCACAAACAGTGCAAGAGGGTTCCCTTTTCTCCACACCCTCTCCAGCATTTGTTGTTTGTAGATTTTCTGATGATGCCCATTCTAACCAGTGTGAGGTGATACCTCATTGTAGTTTTCATTTGCATTTCTCTAATAATTAGTGATGTTGAGTAGCTTTTCATGTGCCTCTTGGCCATCTGTATGTCTTCTTTGGAGAAATGTCTGTGTAGGTCTTCTGCCCATTTTTTGTTTGGGCTGCTTGTTGTTTTAATATTGAGCTGCATGAGCTGTTTATATATTTTGGAGATTAATCTTTTGTCCGTTGATTCATTTGCAAATATTTTCTCCCACTCTGAGTGTTGTCTTTTTGTCTTGTTTATAGTTTCCTTTGCTGTGCAAAAGCTTGGAAGTTTCATTAGGTCCCATTTGTTTATTTTTGCTTCTATTTCCATTACTCCAGGAGGTGGGTCAAAAAAGGTCTTGCTGTGATTTATGTCAAAGAGTGTTCTTCCTATGTTTTCCTCTAAGAGTTTTATAGTGTCCAGTCTTACATTTAGGTCTTTAATCCATTTTGAGTTTACTTTTGTGTATGGTGTTAGGGAGTGTTCTAATTTCATTCTTTACATGTAGCTGTCCGGTTTTCCCAGCACCACTTATTGAAGAGGCTGTCTTTTCTCCATTGTATATCCTTGCCTCCTTTGTCATAGATTAGTTGACCATAGGTGCGTGGGTTTATCTCTGGGCTTTCTATCCTCTTCCATTGATCTATGTTTCTGTTTTTGTGCTAGTACCATATTGTCTTGATTACTGTAGCTTTGTAGTATAGTCTGAAATCAGGGAGTCTGATTCCTCCAGCTCCATTTTTTTCCCTCAAGATTGTTTTGCCTATTCGGGGTCTTTTGTGTCTCCATACAAATTAAAATTGTTTTTGTTCTATTCTGTAAAAACTGCCATGGATAATTTGATAGGGATTGCATTGAATCTGTAGATTGCTTTGGGTAATATAGTCATTTTCACAATACTGATTCTTCCAATCCAAGAACATGGTATATCTCTCCATCTGTTTGTTTCATCTTTGATTTCTTTCATCAGTGTCTTATAGTTTTCTGAGTAAGGTCTTTTACCTCCTTAGGTAGGTTTATTCCTAGGTATTTTATTCTTTTTGATGTGATGGTAAATGGGTTTGTTTCCTTAATTTCTCTTTCTGATCTTTCGTTGTTAGTGTATAGGGATGCAAGTAATTTCTGTGCATTAATTTTGTATCCTGCAACCTTACCAAATTCATTGATTAGTTCTAATAGTTTTCTGGTGGCATCTTTAGGATTTTCTATGTATAGTATCATGTCATCTGCAAACAGTGACACTTTTACTTCTTCTTTTCCAATTTGTATTCCTTTTATTTCTTTTTCTTTTTTGATTGTCATGGCTGGGACGTCCAAAACTATATTGAATAATAGTGGAGAGAGTGGACATCCTTGTCTTGTTCCTGAAATGCTTTCAGTTTTTCACCACTGAGAATGATGTTTTCTGTGGGTTTGTCATATATGGCCTTTATTATGTTGAGGTAGGTTCCCTCTATGCCCACTTTCTGGAGAGTCTTTCTCATAAATGGGTGTTGAATTTTGTTAAAAGCTTTTTCTGCATCTATTGAGATGATCATATGGTTTTTATTCTTTAATTTGTTAATTGATTTGCATATATTGAAGAATCGTTGCATACCTGGGATAAATCCCACTTGATCATGGTGTATGATTCCTTTAATGTGTTGGATTCTTTTTGCTAGTATTTTGTTGAGGATTTTTGCATCTATATTCATCAGTGATATTAGTCTGTAATTTTCTTTTTTTTGTAGTATATTTGTCCGGTTTTGGTATCAGGGTGATGGTGGTCTTGTAGAATGAGTATGGGAGTGTTTCTTCCTCTGCAATTTTTTGGAAGAGTTTGAGAAGGATGGGTGTTAGCTCTTCTCTAAATGTTTGATAGAATTCACCTGTGAAGCCATCTGGTCCTGGACTTTTGTTTGTTGGAAGATTTTTAATAAATTTCATTTCTTGTGATTGGTCTGTTCATATTTTCTATTTCTTCCTGGTTCAGTCTTGGAAGGTTATACCTTTCTAAGAATTTGTCCATTTCTTCCAGGTTGTCCATTTTATTGGCATAGAGTTGCTTGTGGTAGTCTCTAAGGATGTTTTGTATTTCTGTGGTGTCTGTTGTACCTCTCCTTTTTCATTTCTAATTTTATTGATTTGAGTCCTCTCCCTATTTTACTTGATGAGTCTGGGTAAAGGTTTATCAATTTTGCTTATCTTCTAAAGATCCAGCTTTTAGTTTTATTGATCTTTGCTATTGTTTTCTTTGTTTCTATTTCATTTATTTCTGCTCTGATCTTTATGATTTCTTTCCTTCTACTAACTTTGGGTTTTGTTTGTTCTTCTTTCTCTAGTTCCTTTAGGTGTAAGGTTAGATTGTTTATTTGAGACTTTACTTGTTTCTTGAGGTAGGATTGTATTGCTATAAACTTCCCTCTTAGAACTGCTTTTGCTGCATCCCATAGGTTTAGGATCGTTGTGTTTCGTTGTCATTTGTCTCTAGGTATTTTTTGATTTCCTCTTTGATTTCTTCAGTAATCTCTTGGTTATTTAGTAATGTATTGTTTAGCCTCCATGTGTTTGTGTTTTTTACATTTTTTTCCCTGTAATTGATTTCTAATCTCATACCGTTGTGGTCGGAAAAGATGCTTTATATGATTTCAATTTTCTTAAATTTACTGAGGCTTGATTTGTGACCCCAGATGTGATCTATCCTGGAGAATGTGTGCACTTGAGAAAAAAGGGTAATCTGCTGTTTTTGGATGGAATGTTCTATGAATATCAATTAAATCTATCTTGTCTGTTGTGTCATTTAAAGCTTGTGTTTCCTTATTAATTTTCTGTCTGGATGATCTGTCCATTGATGTAAGTGAGGTGTTAAAGTCCCCGACTATTATTGTGTTACTGTCAATTTCTTCTTTTACAGCTGTTAGCATTTGCCTTATGTATTGAGGTGCTCCTGTGTTGGGTGCATATATATTTATAATTGTTATATCTTCTTCTTGGGTTGATCCCTTGATCATTATGTAGTGTCCTTCCTTGTCTCATGTAACATTCTTTATTTTAAAGTCTATTTTATCTGATATGAGTATTGCTACTCCAGCTTTGTTTTGATTTCCATTTGCATGGAATATCTTTTTCTATCCCTTCACTTTCAGTCTGAATGTGTCCCTAGGTCTGAAGTGGGTCTCTTGTAGACAGCATATCTATGGGTCTTGTTTTTGTATCCATTCAGTGAGCCTGTGTCTTTGCTTGGAGCGTTTAATCCATTCACATTTAAGGTAATTATTGATATGTATGTTCCTATGACCATTTTCTTAATTGTTTTGGGTTTGTTTTTGTAGGTCCTTTTCTTCTCTTGTTTTTCCCACTTCGAGAAGTTCCTTTAGCATTTGTTGTAGAGCTGGTTTGGTGGTGCTGAATTCTCTTAGCTTTCGCTTGTCTGTAACTGTTTTGATTTCTCCATCAAATCTGAAAGAGATTCTTGCCAGGTGGAGTAAGCTTGGTTGTAGGTTCTTTGCTTTCATCACTTTATATACATCATGCCACTCCCTTCTGGCTTGTAGAGTGTCTGCTGAGAAATCAGCTATTAACCTTATGAGAGTTCCCTCGTATCTTATTTTTCGTTTTTCCCTTGTTGCTTTTCATAATTTTTCTTTGTGTTTAATTTTTGTCAATTCGATTACTATGTGTCTTGTCGTGTTTCTCTTTGGGTTTATCCTGCTTGGGACTCTCTGTGTTTCCTGGACTTGGGTGGCTATTTCCTTTCCCATGTTAGGGAAGTTTTCAACTATAATCGCTTCAAATATTTTCTCGCAGCCATTCTCTCTCTTTTCTCCTTCTGGGACCCCTATAATGTGAATGTTGGTGCATTTAATGTTGTGCCAGAGGTCTCTTAGGCTGCCTTCATTTCTTTTCATTCTTTTTTCTTTCTTCTGTTCCACGACAGTGAATTCCACCATTCTGTCTTCCAGGTCACTTATCCATTCTTCTGCCTCAGTTATTCTGCTATTGATTCCTTCTAGTGTAGTTTTCATTTCAGTTATTGTATTGTTCATATCTGTTTGTTTGTTCTTTAATCCTTCTAGGTCTTTGTTAAACATTTCTTGCATCTTCTTGATCTTTGCCTCCATTCTTTTTTTGAGGTGTTGGATCATGTTCACTATCATTACTCTGAATTCTTTTTCTGGAAGGTTGCCTATCTCCACTTCATTTAGTTGTTTTTCTGGGGTTTTATCTTGTTCCTTCATCTGGTGCATAGTCCTCTGCCTTTTCATTTTGCCTGTCTTTCTGTGAATGTTGTTTTTGTTCCACAGGCTGCAGGATTGTAGTTCTTGCTTCTGTTGTCTGCCCTCTGGTGGATGAGGCTAAGAGGCTTGTGCAAGCTTCCTGATGGGAGGGACTGGTGGTGGGTAGAGCTGGGTGTTGCTCTGGTGGGCAGAGCTCAGAAAACTTTAATCTGCTTGTCTGCTGATGGGTGGGGCTGACTTCCCTCCTGTTGGTTGTTTGGCCTGAGGCGACCCAGCCCTGGAGCCTGCAGGCTCTTTGGTGGGGATAATGGCCAACTCCAGGAGGGCTTAAGCTAAGGAGTACTTCCCAGAACTTCCACTGCCAGTGTCCCTGTCCCCGTGGTGAGCCACAGCATCCCCCCAGCTCTGCAGGAGACCCTCCAACACTAGCAGGTAGGTCTGGTTCATTCTCCTGTGGGGTCACTGCTCCTTCCCCCTGGGTCCTGATGCGTATACAACTTTGTGTGTGCCCTTCAAGAGTGGAGTCTCTGTTTCCCCCAGTCCTGTCGAAGTCCTGCAATCAAATCCTGCTAGTGTTCAAAGTCTGATTCTCTTTGAATTCCTCCTCCTGTTGTCAGACCTCCAGGTTGGGAAGCCTGACGTGGGGCTCAGAACCTTCACTCCAGTGGGAGGACTTCTGTGGTATAATTGTTCTCTAGTTTGTGAGTCACCCACGCAGCGGTTATGGGATTTGATTTTATTGTGATTGTGCCCCTCCTACCATCTCTTTGTGTCTTCTCCTTTGTCTTTGGATGTGGGGTATCTTTTTGGTGAGTTCCAGTGTCTTTCTGTCGATAATTGTTCAGCAGTTAGTTGTGATTCTGATGCTCTCCCAAGAGGGAGTGAGCACATGTCCTTCTACTCCACCATCCTGAACCAATCTCCCAGTATTAGTTTTTGAGTTTCCTCTTTAAGTTGTTGTATCTATTTATAAGGCTTGGTATTTCATGGCTTTTATTCTTCCTTGAAGAACTCCCAACAAACAAAGTGAAAATGTACTAATTTTGTAAATAAAACTCATTGTATTTTGCAATTACTATCTGGACCCTTTTATAAATCTAAGATACATGAAGGGATTTCTATGATCTCATTTTCCTTATCTTTTGAAATATTTTGCTGTTTCATCATCCTGGGAATTATCTTTCATCATTACTCATCAAATATTTCCAATTATGCTAAAAAGAGACTAGAATAATAAAACAGAAGAATGGAATTACCTAGAAGGATGATTCAACATCAGAATAAATCATCACCGTTTTGAGTCTGCTTTTAGCTCATTGTATATGGTTGAGAATTCAAAATTTTTCATAATGGCAAAGGAATAAAACAGACAGAGAACATTTCACAATTAGATGACTCAGAAGATGAAGTTAAAGAGAAGAGCAGCTCCCCAGACTCTAATAATGATGATGGAATTGATTGTATAAGTAAAATCTCAGACTAAGAATCTTCAGATGACAGTGTCCTAGGTGAATTTTCTCAACCCAAGAATCGATGAGTAAACAACATATTTATCAGGATAAGAGGAAAGATGGTATTTTCATTCAGTTAGTCATTCAACAAGAAGGGCTTCATCACACATATTTTGCAACAAGAATCTAGACCATCCTGTTCTGCTAAAAAGATGTGTGGCAGATTCTTTATGATGTTTGTGTACCAAGTTTGCTTGATACAGTTTGTAATTGGACAAATGCTAAAGGGAGCTGTCTATATAAAAGTGATTAGAAGGAGATAGATGACAGAAATGAAAAAAGATCACTGGATTGATAAAAGAAAAAGGGTCCCTGGGAAACGATAATTTTTTTTTTCTGGGCCTGAGTAAGAATCATGATGAGGGCCTTGTGAGAGGTGAGTAAAGCCCCCATTATGCCTGAGAAGGAGGAGTCCCTTGGTCTGAGGACTTGGGGCAGCTCCATGGGAAGAATGGTCTCTGAGCAGGTTCTTGAGAGGTAAGGAGCACTTTAATATGTAGACATGGGGACAAGCATTCTTGATGAGGAAGCAGCAGGATCACTAAGACCCAGGGTATATGAAACTGCTCAGTATAGTTAGAGGAATAGGGCTCAGAAGTGGAGAGAGTGGGGAACTTGGGGGTATGGAGAAAACAGGCCTGGGTCAGACTGCAGAGGGTTAAGCATCCACCTAAGGAACTGAGCTTTATCTGTCAAATATCTCCCAGGCTCCTGGGTGGCCCCAAGGGCATCCAGAAGCTGGCT
This sequence comes from Delphinapterus leucas, assembly GCF_059928025.1. Lineage (NCBI taxonomy): Eukaryota > Metazoa > Chordata > Mammalia > Artiodactyla > Monodontidae > Delphinapterus > Delphinapterus leucas. The sequence goes on from NC_143138.1 coordinate 61,056,184, forward strand.
CATGGAAGATCTTTGGTGTGGCTCGAAGGTGAGCACCCAGGGGCTCCCTACAGTGGAAATGAGGTAGCTGCCCTGTGGCTGGACAGCCGTGTGGGAAGCGGATGAAAGTGAGAGCCGAGCTGGGGCCTGAGGGAGAGATCCTGGGTTCTGACTGAGCACACAGGAGAGGGAGCCTTAGACACTGGTGGGGGATGCTGGGCGGGGAGCAGGAGGGGGATGACTTAATGAACAGGGGCCCCATCAGTGAGAGACCTGCAGGGACCCAGAGGACACTGCTCAGCTCTAGGAGGACACCAGAAGCCCCCCTCCCCACCCCCAAGACAGCGAAGGTAGAGAAAGTGGAGGGGTTGGACGACTGGTTATTTACTTAAAAAAATACAGTTTTAAACAGAAAGTTGATTAAATCGCACGAGGCTAAGTGTTCCTTGGATTGCCTGGGTTACATTCCCGGCTCTTCAGAAATCGGAGGCTGATGAGGAAATTTAAGGCGGTTATGGAAGATCAAAACGTTGCCTTTTCTTTGCACACTTCCATTTAGTGTGTGGAACATGGAGATTCTGGCTAAATAAAGATGTAAAATTTTAAACACCTGATGATGGAATACTCATTAAGATAAGCTAGTACATTTTCTTAAGCAAGAGACTTCTAATCTATTCTTGGTGGTCTGCAAGTTCTTTATACTAATTTTTAAATTTTGGTTTTCATTTCACTGATAACCTAAGGAAAAAAAAAAAAAAAAGGCACATTCTGGATTACCAGGGCAACCACCTTACAGCTGAGTGCTGCCATGGATCGCCATTCCTTTGTTTGCATTTATGCTTCTGGTGGTGCTAAAGATTTCTTACCTTGACAGTATTTAGATTTGAATGCAGCTGTTCCCAAACTAGATATCCACTGAAAAATTCTTGAGTAATCTGTGAATTCTCAAGATTGAGAAACAAAGAGGTAGAAATAAATGGAGGCAATGGGTATGTGAGAACTGGACAGTTCTCGCAGCTGAGCACAGCCATGTGGGTGAGCACTGCCCTCGGCGAGGCACACAATCTCCTTCAAGGGTCTCAGTCGTTCCCTCTGTATCCACAAAGACACTGAGGTTGAGTAGGCTGTCCAAGGTCAGGTGCCTAGTGTATGGCTGAGCTGAAGATGGCCTGACCCTGAAGGCCAAGCTCTTTGCATTATTCTAAGATGAGGCTAGAAGCTCCAAATTAAACCATGCTCCTTGGAAGGAGAACAGTTAGCAAAGCCACAGTCTCAGAGGACTGTCCTTACCTTCAGTTGCCCTAGTGGTCTGTCTTTATAGACCTTGAAATCCTGCTTGCTTTAATTCAAAGCAGTTTTTCTCGTACTCAGCCTTATCACCATCCTCATCAAAATTCTCCACACATTTGAAGGGAGCAATGTCAGTGTCTTCCAGGCTAAACAACCGCAGTCCTAGCAACACTTTCTCCTAGAGCCTGGCTTTCAACTGCCAGGTCATTTGAGGGGGAGGTGGGAGGCTCTGGGTTTTCTCCATCTTTTTAAAAAGAGCCCTGCTAAAGAATTACCCTCAGGCGTTACATGTCAGCCTTCATTGAATATATCCTGGTGTCCTGGTGGCTCTCCCCAGCCCCTGTGATGAAAGATACTGAACCTGACCTAAAAAATCAGAATTTCTGTAGCTTGCTTTTAGATATCATTTTAGTCAACTTCAGAGAAAAGCCCCAACAGGTTAACTAACCGTAGAGGCACTGTACGTGACAAATGTACATAGCTTTACTTGCAAATCCCTTGGCATATTTATCCCGAATCCAAGAAGAGCAGAATGAGCCTTGGTACTGGCTGACTCCACTGTTGACCTGTTTCTTCTGAGGACTCGAAAAAGTTCTGTCTCTGGTGCCTTAAGATAGAGGTTTGTCCTCTCCCAGTGTATTGCTGTTAACCTAAAACTAGATTTATTCACATGCTGTACTCCGGTGAATAAAGCATTAAAAGAAAATAACTGGTGTGATAAGAACAGTCATACGTACCAAAATATACATCGAATCCTTGGTCAACTTAACAGGGTGGAAATGGGAAGATGGAACCTGGAATTTTATCAAATTTAATATTATAATCTTTCTGCCTCAAGAAGAACTGCTTTACCTGGAAGGGTCTGAGTTGGGTCAGTGGAGCTTCACAGAAGGCAGATATGGGGCCCGGATCTTGGGGATGAATTTGGTGAAGGAGGTTATGGGAACTTAGCACCTGGGTGTCATCTGGAAGCCTTAATTTTAGCTTTTATAATTACAGGTCAGTTGTCCTGGTGTGAATCCCAAGCTGTTCTCTGAGTCCTTCATATTATAAAATTGATTTCAAAATAAACAAAACCTTAATCAAATCTGGGTCACATCTCCCTCTCCCAGAACCCAAATCCCTCTGACGGATGGGCTCTGCCCCTAGTCTGTTTTCCCTTTATAATCTGGCAGAATTAACTATGCCATTTGTTGAAACAGCAGCCATTTATTCCCTAGAATTATGGCAATCTGTATAAAATATCTGGAAAATCATTAGCCTGGACTTCTCAGGTCAATATTTACATGAGGAACAGGCATTTAAGACACAATTATTTTCATACTGACCACAGTTGGCCTATTAACTTTGTGGAAAAATCCTTTAGGAAGGAAGCAGCATTAACAGTGGATTTCATCTTTATTTTTTTCTTTGACTCTGGATTGGCATTGGACGTAGACTAAGTTACATGATCCTTGGATTTTGATGATGATTCAGAACCTGGACCATAATGCAGGCGTGAGAGTCAGAATCTCAGAAGGGTCAGGAAGAGTCTCCTGAACAATCACATGATGACCTTCAGGGTAGGGGCTGGGGTAGCGGGGCTGAGGGGTGTTCCAGATTCCCTTCTTTTCATTGCAAACGACTTGCTATCTGTTGTGAGTGGGCTGGGTTCGAGTCCCTGCCATATAGAGAGCTCAACATTTGCCTCGTGGAATGAATACGGTTTTACTGCCACAAGTAAGTAAAGGCTTTAACTGACAGGTAGCCCCTCTATTTGATATCTGCCCAAAGTAGGGCTATAAGTTAACTATAGCAAAACAAAAGTCATTATTTTTGGTGGATGATCCTTAATATCCAACAGAGTCCTGTTTAAAAATGTAAAGCTCTGAGCGCTTGTGTTTATGCACATTTCTCCCCCCACTGGGGAGAAGACTTAATAATTCATCAGGTTCTCAAAACAGCCTATGACACAAGAATGTTTAAGAAACACTGTTATACAGCAAATGTCTCATTGTTTTCTAGACCTGTTCTCTGCAACCGGCTTGTCTTAGAGGGCCCACCCAGCAATTCTCACCAATAAGGGGAATCACTTGACAGATACTTGACTCAAGATTTTTCTGCTGTCCAGCGGGTATTTGGTCATACTTGCTCTAAACTTTTTGCAGGCTATGATCTGTACTTGCTTAGGCTGCTGTGGAGGTGGGAGTGAGAGGCATGGGGGGATGGCAGACTTGTCTCAGAGAGGCTCTCTAAGTTTTCATTTAAAGGAAGTTTCCACACCTAAAAAGATATGAAAATCAATGGTGAAGAATTGAGGATGGGGAGGTGGGGACTGTCACCCTTTGGTCTGTGTACTGGAGGAAATTCAAACACAATTTGAGAAGATTTAAGGGCTTGCTTGGGAGCGTTCTCTTGACACACCTCCGAGGTGGGTAGACCCGTCAGGTGCCTCTGTTCATGGGCGTGGGGGTGTTGCCATAATACCCCCAACATGCATGGTCTTGCAGGCACTTGTCAGGTGCATGCCTTTGAATTCAGAGCTGCACAGCACTCATGAGCCAGGGCCTGAGGAGGCAGCCATCCACTCCTCTACAGATCCTACAATTTAATCCTGGAGCAACCCGGACCAGCAGAGGTCAGAGTATTTTGGCCCCTCGTAGACCTGACCCGACTGAGTTGTCCCCAGAGCGATGTGTTGGTCCACACTGAGGGACACTGTGAGAAGCAGCCTCCAAAGTGTGTGTTCGTTTGAAGCAGTTTATTGTGGAGGGTGCTGTATTCTGCATTCTCTCCACAAGGACCCATGAGATAAATTTCTCTTGGATCTCAGGTCAAGGAGCAGCATCTTTTTTATTTTATTTTATTTTAATTTTTTAATTTAATTTATTTTTTTATACAGCAGGTTCTTATTAGTCATCAGTTTTATACACCTCACTGTATACATGTCAATCCCAATCGCCCAATTCATTACACCACCACCACCACCTCCCCATGGCTTTCCCCCCTTGGTGTCCATACGTTTGTTCTCTACATCTGTGTCTCAACTTCTGCCCTGCAAACCGGCTCATCTGTACCATTTTTCTAGGTTCCACATGTATGAGTTAATATACGATATTTGTATTTCTCTTTCTGACTTACTTCACTCTGTATGACAGTCTCCAGATATATCCACGTCTCTACAAATGACCCAATTTTGTTCCTTTTTATGGCTGAGTAATATCCCATTGTATACATGTACCACATCTTCTTTATCCATTCGTCTGTCGATGGGCATTTAGGTTGCTTCCATGACCTGGCTGTTGTAAATAGTGCTGCAGTGAACATTGGGGTGCATGTGTCTTTTTGAATTATGGTTTTCTCTGGGTATATGCCCAGTAGTGGAATTCCTGGATCATATGGTAATTCTATTTTTAGTTTTTTAAGGAATCTCCATACTGTTCTCCATAGTGGCTGTATCAATTTACATTCCCACCAACAGTGCAAGGGGGTTCCTTTTTCTCCACACCCTCTCCAGCATTTGTTGTTTGTAGATTTTCTGATGATGCCCATTCTAACTGGTGTGAGGTGATACCTCACTGTAGTTTTGATTTGCATTTCTCTAATAATTAGTGATGTTGAGCAGCTTTTCATGTGCTTCTTGGCCATCTGTATGTCTTCTTTGGAGAAATGTCTATTTAGGTCTTCTGCCCATTTTTGGATTGGGTTGTTTGTTTTTTTAATATTGAGCTTCATGAGCTGTTTATATATTTTGGAGACTAATCCTTTGTCCATTGATTCGTTTGCAAATATTTTCTCCCATTCTGAGGGCTGTCTATTCGTCTTGTTTATGGTTTCCTTTGCTGTGCAAAAGCTTTGAAGTTTCATTAGGTCCCATTTGTTTTTTTTGTTTTTATTTCCATTACTCTAGGAGATGGATCAAAAAAGATCTTGCTGTGATTTATGTCATAGAGTGTTCTGCCTATGTTTTCCTCTAAGAGTTTTATAGTGTCCAGTCTTACATTTACATTTAATCCATTTTGAGTTTATTTTTGTGTATAGTGTTAGGTAGTGTTCTAATTTCATTCTTTTACATGTACCTGTCCAGTTTTCCCAGAACCACTTATTGAAAGACTGTCTTCTCTCCACTGTATATCCTTGCCTCCTTTCTCATAGATTAGTTGACCATAGGTGCGTGGGTTAATCTCTGGGCTTTCTATCCTGTTCCGTTGATCTATGTTTCTGTTTATGTGCCAGTACCATATTGTCTTGATTACTATAGCTTTATAATACAGTCTGAAATCAGGGAGTCTGATTCCTCCAGCTCCATTTTTTTCCCTCAAGACTGCTTTGGCTATTCAGGGTCTTTTGTGTCTCCATACAAATTTTAAGATTTTTTGGTCTAGTTCCATAAAAAATGCCATTGGTAATTTGATAGGGATTGCATTGAATCTGTAGATTGCTTTGGGTAGTATGGTCATTTTCACAATATTGATTCTTCTAATCCAAGAACATGATATATCTCTCCATCTGTTCATATTTAATTTCTTTCATCAGTGTCTTATAGTTTTCTGCATACAGGTCTTTTGTCTCCCTAGGTAGGTTTATTCCTAGGTATTTTATTCTTTTTGTTGCATTGGTAAATGGGAGTGTTTCCTTAATTTCTCTTTCAGATTTTTCATCATTAGTATACAGGAGTGCAAGAGATTTCTGTGCATTAATTTTGTACTCTGCAACTTTACCAAATTCATTGATTGGCTCTAGTAGTTTTCTGGTGGCATCTTTAGGATTCTCTATGTATAGTATCACGTCATCTGCAAACAGTGACAGTTTTACTTCTTCTTTTCCAATGTGTATTCCTTTTATTTCTTTTTCTTCTCTGATTGCCATGGCTAGGACTTCCAAAACTATGTTGAATAATAGTGGTGAGAGTGGACATTCTTTTCTTTTTCCTGATCTTAGAGGCAATGCTTTCAGTTTTTCACTATTGAGAATGATGTTTGCTGTGGATTTGTCATATATGGCCTTTATTATGTTGAGGTAGGTTCCCTCTGTGCTCACATTCTGGAGAGTTTTTATCATAAATGGGTGTTGAATTTTGTCAAAAGCTTTTTCTGCATCTAATGAGATATCATATGGTTTTTCTTCTTCAGTTTGTTAATATGGTGTATCACATTGATTGATTTGCATATACTGAAGAATCCTTGCATCCCTGGGATAAATCCCACTTGATCATGGTGTATGATCCTTTTAATGTGTTGTTGGATTCTGTAATATTTTGTTGAGGATTTTTGCTTCTGTATTCATCAGTGATATTGGTCTGTAATTTTCTATTTTTGTAGTATCTTTGTCTGGTTTTGGTATCAGGGTGATGGTGGCCTCATAGAATGAGTTTGGGAGTGTTCCTTCCTCCACAGTTTTTTGGGAGAGTTTGAGAAGGATGCATGTTAGGTCTTCTCTAAATGTTTGATAGAATTCACCTGTGAAGCCATCTCGTCCTGGACTTTTGTTTGTTGGAAGATTTTTGTTTGTTTCATTTTAAATTTATTTATTTATTTATTTAATTTTGGCTGTGTTGGGTCTTCGTTTCTATGTGAGGGCTTTCTCTAGTTGCGGCAAGCGGGGGCCATTCTTCATTGCGATGTGCGGGCCTCTCACTATCGCGGCCTCTCTTGTTGCGGAGCACAGGCTCCAGACACGCAGGCTCAGTAGTTGTGGCTCACAGGCCTAGTTGTGTGGCATGTGGGATCTTCCCAGACCAGGGCTTGAGCTCGTGTCCCCTGCATTGGCAGGCAGATTCTCAACCACTGTGCCACCAGGGAAGACTGGGAGAATTTTTAATCACAGTTTCAATTTCATTACTTGTGATTGGTCTGTACATATTTTCTATTTCTTCCTGGTTCAGTCTTGGAAGGTTATACCTTTCTAAGAATTTGTCTGTTTCTTCCAGGTTGTCCATTTTATTGGCATAGAGTTGCTTGTGGTAGTCTCTTAGGATGCTTTGTATTTCTGTGGTGTCTGTTGTAACTTCTCTTTTTCATGTCTAATTTTATTTATTTGAGTCCTCTCCCTCTTTACATGATGAGTCTGGCTAATGGTTTATCAATTTTGTTTATCTTCTCAAAGAACCAGCTTTTAGTTTTATTGATCTTTGCTATTGTTTTCTTTGTTTCTATTTCATTTATTTCTGCTCTTACCTTTATGATTTCTTTCCTTCTGCTAACTTTGGGTTTTGTTTGTTCTTCTTTCTCTAGTTCCTTTAGGTGTAAGGTTAGATTGTTTATTTGAGATTTTTCTTGTTTCTTGAGGTAAGCTTGTATAGCTATAAACTTCCCTCTTAGAACTGCTTTTGCTGCATTCCATAGGTTTTGGATCATCATGTTTTCACTGTCATTTGTCTCTAGGTATTTTTTGATTTCCTGTTTGATTTCTTCAGTGATCTCTTGGTTATTTAGTAACGTATTGTTTAGCCTCCATGTTTTTGTAGTTTTAATGTTTCTTTCCCTTTAATTGATTTCTAATCTCATAGTGTTGTGGTCAGAAAAGATGCTTGATATGATTTCAATTTTCTTAAATTTGTTGAGGCTTGATTTGTGACCCAAGATGTGATCTATCCTAGAGAATATTCTGTGCGCACTTGAGAAGAAAGTGTAATCTGCTGTTTTTGGATGGAACGTCCTATAAATATCAATTAAATCTGTCTGGTCTATTGTGTCATTTAAAGCTTGTGTTTCCTTATTTATTTTCATTTTGGATGATCTGTCCATTGGTGTAAGTGAGGTGTTAAAGTCACCCACTATTATTGTGTTACTGTCAATTTCCTCTTTTATAGCTCTTAGCATTTGCCTTATGTATTGAGGTGCTCCTATGTTGGGTGCATATATATTTATAATTGTTATATCTTCTTCTTGGATTGATCCCTTGATCATTATGTAGTGTCCTTCCTTGTCTTATGTAACATTCTTTATTTTGAAGTCTATTTTATCTGATATGAGTATTGATACTCCAGCTTTGTTTTGATTTCCATTTGCATGGAATATCTTTTTTCATCCCCTCACTTTCAGTCTGAATGTGTCCCTAGGTCTGAAGTGGGTCTCTTGTAGACAGCATATCTATGGGTCTTGTTTTTGTATCCATTCAGCAAGCCTGTGTCTTTTGGTTGGAGTATTTAATCCATTCATGTTTAAGGTAATTATTGATATGTATGTTCCTATGACCATTTTCTTAATTGTTTTGGGTTTGTTTTTGTAGGTCCTTTTCTTCTCTTGTGTTTCTCACTTAGAGAAGTTTCTTTAGCATTTGTTGTAGAGTTGGTTTGGTGGTGCTGAATTCTCTTAGCTTTTGCTTTTCTGTAACTGTTTTGATTTCTCCATCAAATCTGAATGAGATACTTGCCGGGTAGAGTAATCTTGGTTGTAGGTTCTTCCCTTTCATCACTTTAAGTATATCATGCCACTCCCTTCTGGCTTGTAGAGTTTCTGCTGAGAAATCAGCTGTTAACCTTATGGGAGTTCCTTTGTATGTTATTTGTCATTTTTCCCTTGCTGCTTTTAATAATTTTTCTTTGTCTTTAATTTTTGTCAATTTGAATGCTATGTGTCTTGGCGTGTTTCTCCTTGGGTTTATCCTGTAAGGGACTCTGCACTCTTCCTGGACTTGGGTGGCTATTTCCTTTCCCATGTTTGGGAAATTTTCCACTGTAATCTCTTCAGATATTTTCTCTGGTCCCTTCTCTCTCTCTTCTCCTTCTGAGACCCCTATAATGTGAATGTTGTTGCGTTTAATGTTGTCCCAGAGGTCTCTTAGGCTGTCTTCATTTCCTTTCATTCTTTTTTCTTTTTTTCTGTTCCGCAGCAGTGAATTCCCACATTCTGTCTTCCAGGTCACTTATCCATTCTTCTGCCTCAGTTATTCTGCTATTGATTCCTTCTAGTGTAGTTTTCATTTCAGTTATTGTATTGTTCATCTCTGTTTGTTTGTTCTTTAATCCTTCTAGGTCTTTGTTAAACATTTCCTGCATCTTGTCGATCTTTGCCTCCATTCTTTTTCTGACGTCCTGGATCATCTTCACTATCATTATTCTGAATTCTTTTTCTGGAAGGTTGCCTATCTCCACTTCATTTAGTTGTTTTTCTGGGGTTTTATCTTGTTCCTTCATCTGATACGTAGCCCTCTGCCTTTTCATCTTGTCTATCTTTCTGTGAATGTGGTTTTTGTTCCACAGGCTGCAGGATTGTAGTTGTTCTTGCTTCTCAAGGAGCAGCATCTTTTAAGGAATGGGTTTATGATTCTAATATGGCTTCCGTGACTCAGAAAACTGCTCATAATAGATATAGGATGAATTATTTAATAATGATTTGATGACAGATATTTAATTTGAAAAAAAATAAGGTTAGATCATATTGTCCCCTAAAGTACATTAGACTAAAGAGCTAAATGTAAAATACAAAACTACAAAGTATTAGGAAAAAATAGGAAAATATTCTAATAGCCTTGGAGATTTAAAACCTTCTCAAACAAGGTACAAAATATAAAGGAAATGAAGAAAATAATTGATAAACTATTAGCAACAAAAATCTTTGCATGTAAAGTATACTTAAATAAAGTTAAGGTGAAAGTGATAGACAGTGGGAGAGTATCTTCAGTGTGTAACCTTCAAAGAACTAACGTCTACAGTATAATTAGAAAATAAAACTAATTCCTAAAAATCAAGGAGAAAAAGACAATTGGTCTGACGAAATAATAGAAGAAACATATAAATGTGTCTTTCACGGAAGGAAAAATGCAAATAGCTGTAAATATAGGAAAAAATGCTCAATCTTAGTAGTAACTATGTTAACTAAAAAGAAATATATTTTTTTCCTCACATAAAGTTGGCAACAGTTTAACAGACTGACAACACTGAGTATTGTTGACAATATGAGATAATGTGCTCTACGGTGCATGGCTATGTAGACTGCTGTGAAGTTTTGGGAGTTTAATTTGGCAAGTGCTCATTATAATTAAAGATCCATCTATGCCTCCAGTCTGAAATTCTACTCTTGTACTTGTATAAAGAGCTTTGTGCAATAATATTTTCTGCAGTATTGTTTATAACATCAAACATTGAAAAAGACTTGAATAGCCATCATTATGGGAACTATTGATTGTGGATTCCTCCCCACCTTGGAACAGTGAAGAACCGAGGAGGTTGGGCGCGATATTTGGAGCAACACTGATAAAGTTCTCTTATCATTAGCATTGCTTAGAATTGTCCGTGCCTGGTGCAAGATGATAATTAAAAAGACTGACTTTGATTGGATTTATTATTGTTTTAAAATTCTCATCAGGCAATGCACCCTTACTGCTTGCACCCTGAACGGCTTGCTCCCACTCCCACACTCCCCGCTGAAGACCACCGCGATGCAATCTTTTACAGGTACTGTGCAGAGATCTGTGTGCTCTGACTTTTCCATCACATACTGTTAGGAGAAAAAGGTGGAAGAATATGGGGAGTAGGATGCCGATTTTGCTAAAACACAGATACATTTACAGAACTATATTTCTAAATGTGCTATACCTATATGATGCACAAATACAAATGTAGTCATTTGGGGAGAGATGGCAGGGATTTAGGGTTGTGCTCAAAGGAGACTATATCTGTATGTTTTAATAATTTTTATATTCACTTATTTATATAACTTATAAATATGCAAATAGCTTATATATATATACATGTGTGTATATATATATATATATATATATATATACCTTTTTTTGGTGGGGGGGGAGGGTCGAGAACTGCCCTAGTAAACTAAATAGAAGGGAGGACGAGGAGGGCCAGGGTTTTGAAGTCCCCAGAAGTGCAACGCCATCGCCACCTAGTGGTGGGGAAAGAACACTGCCGAGGAGGCAGACACAGCAGATGTCCTGGATCCTTTCTGCTGGCCCTTGCCTTCTCCTGTTGACGCCTTGCAAGGATTAACAGCAGAAGACAACTTACAAGCCACCTCAGAATAAATAGGAAGCTTCAGGCACCTAGTTATGGTGGATAGGTGGCATTTTATACCTGCCAGTGAATCATGCAGACAACTCTCAAGAATATCCCTTCAGGCAAGTCACCCAGAGTCCCTGGAAAACAGTCTCCACTTGAGCTAGATGATAATGATTCACAGTTGAACCGAATTTTATATTTCTCATTTATGATCACAACAATCTCACATAGCAGATTTGTAATGATCTTATTTTACAGAGGAGAAAATGAGAGCTTGGACCAAATTTCTAGGCAACATATTAGCAGGTCAGGCAGCACTGATGCTAAATTCTGTGACCTGAGGACCTCTGAGGCACGACTGTCTTTTTGTTTTAATTTTTTTTTTTCACGACTGTCTTAATGGGAGCCCCAGGATCAGGGATCTGGCTGACAATTCATAGAAGGTCACTGTAGCAGAGGCTGGTGATGTCCCAGGCTGTATCCCCCAGACCTACATGAGTTGCCTGCAGCCACAGGGGATGATCTGTGGCTCACTGATAGTTTCCCACCTCAGACCCGGCTCTCTCTCTTCTTCTTCATCTGAGGGATTTCTCAGGCACCATCCATGCAAACCTGGCTGTGTATGGAGTTTATGCTCACCCTGGGTGGGACCTCTCTCTACCAGTGGGAGATGGGAGACTAGGTAACTCTTCCCCGTCTTCTAGTAGGAGAATTCTGAGCTGTGATCCACATGACTTCTCAGTGGGTCCCTGGTGGGATGGAGCCCCAGTTGCCTATATTGTATCTTCATTGGCTTTTCTCATTTCCCCATTTCACTCTTGGGTTTCCTGGGATCGCCTCTCTCATAAAACTACATCCAAATCCTTAATTCCAGACCTGTTTTTGGTGGAACCCAAACTAAGAATGCAAGGCACGGTAGCTGGGTACTATGGGAGATGTAATGACATCCAGAAAGTGGGTGTGGTTTCTCCAGGAGCCTAAAAAGTCAAGTTGATAGTAATGCAAGTAGCTGTGATGATGTGCCTACAGAAAGCAGAGGCAACATAACTAGATCTTCCATAAGGGTCACAGTTTCAAATAGTGCAATCCATTGCTTTTAGGCATTTAAACTTTCCAGGCTACATGTGTCCTTTTTGAGTTTAGAAAATACTGCTATGGGAAGGCTAGAGTCAGCATCACAAAGTTCAATATTCAGTTCATGGTGATCACAACCAGGAAGAGGTGAGGGCGAGGACACAGCATGATTACAGGCATAGAGCTGGGCATGAGCAGGGTTTATTCACAGAATATAAAATTAATCTGGTTGGGGGTCCATGAACTACCTGAAATTGTAAGCAAAGTGTGTGTGTGTGTGTGTGTGTGTGTGTTTGTATGTACAGGTCTATTTTTCTAGGGAGAGATTCTATAGCTTTAATCAGATTCTCTAAGGTGGTTCGTGAGGTAAACCGTGAGGGAGGTGGCACTGAGGATTCCGAGGAGGCTTGTGATGGGGACTAAAAGTCACAGAATGTTGGTAAACTGTGCCCTGAATTATCACATTGAAACAATACTGACTGTGCCCTTCTGCTGTGTTCTAGGACAGCAATTTATAAAGTTATCTTATTCAGTCATCACAACCGTTCTTTGAAGTAGGTTCTAATATTAGCCCCATTTGACAGATGAGAAAACTGAGACCTAAAAAGATGCCTTGTCCAAGGTCACACAGCTGGATTTGAACTCGAGGTGGCTGACTCTAAACCCCATAGCCTTAACCCCACACCAGTGGCCATCAGACTTTAATGCACAGAAGAATCACCAAGAGAGCTTGTTATAACAGAGATGCCTGGGCACCATCCCCAGAATTTCCGATTTAGCAGCTCTGGGGCAGGGCCTGAGGATCTGCACTTCTAACAAGTTCCCAGGTGCTGCTGCGGCTGCTGGTCTGGGGGCCACACTTTGCAAACCCACTTTGAACTCTAAGCTTTCATCTCCAGAGAGGAGGGCATGGAGCCTCCAAGAGTTATGACTGAGCAGCAAAACCAAGATGAGAATCCGGTTCTATGGATTCTGAACCCAGGACTCTCCACACCACTCCTGCTTGGAGGAGGGCACAGCCTACTGAAAAATGTGTGTGTGCTTGCACGCACCCAGCTTTATTACCTGATGTGTGTCCAGCTCCGGGGAATGGCCGCTGGGGAAAGACAATTCCGTGCTTGGCTCCTCCGAGCCCACCCGGGCCCTTCTCCACCTCCTGGCCCTCCAATCTGCGTGGTGGGGGGCCTCCTCAGGCTCGCTGCTGTCTGAGGTCTCCCTGCTGGCTGCCTGGGGGTTGAAGTTCACGTCTAGCTCTCCCTGTAGGCGCACCTTCTCGGCTGAGGGATTCCTGGGGGCCTTCCTCTGCAACCAGGACAGCCCGGCCCGGTGCTCAGCTTCCCGGGAAGAGCCTGCCGAGGAGGTTTCTGAGTCAGAGCACATGGCCTCAGGATTGGGGGAGAGCCCAGAGTAGGTGGAGGGGCCTTGGTCTGAGCCCTGGGCTTGCGTGGGCTGAGGCTGGGGGTTCCTGGGCAGGCTCTGGGGCTGTGGGCACAGCGTGCTCAAGGCCTCCTTCCAGTCAAAGTCCTCCTCGCTGTCAGAGCCCATCTCATCGTAGGCGGACGCCACGCTGGAGGCCGCCTCCAGGGCCTGAAACGTGCCACTCTTAGGTTTGGCCAGCAGGCGGGTTGGGGGCAGAGCCCCATCCTTCAGGGCCATCCAGTTGCCGTCAGGGCTCTGCAAAACTGGGGCCATATCTGCAGGCAGGAGGGAGAGAGAAATCAGAGAGGGGCTGGTACCGCCTTAGAACAAGGGGCCCCGCAAAGACCTCCCCTGTGCCCCTCTTCCTAGAGCACTTTCTGGTCTTCCTGCCCATATGTGGCCTCCTCCTTCCCTGAGTTGCTGTGACAGACTGTCTGGTTCATTCCACGATCCAACTTGGGTTCTGGCTGATCACGCACAGGGCTGGGCCCTCCTCCCCGATGACAAGGGCCCTGCGGCAGGGTCTGGGTCTCAGTCATCTCTTTGGCCTGCACTGTCCCAAAGCCAGCTCGTGCAGAGGAAAGAGCAGAGGCTGGGAAGTCAGAGGGCCAGGGCAGAGAGCACACTCAGCCACTTAGCCGCTGTGTGAGTCTCCGAGCTTGGGTCTCTGGTTGGTGAAAAGGGCACAGCTAATACTTCTCTGGGCTGCCGAGAGGATGAAATGAGCTGAGGCTTATAAAGTGTGTTACACATACCTGCTCAGAGCAAAAGATGAATTCTTAACAGCTCTTTCCCCCTTGCCTATAAATGAGGCCACTGTAGGGCAGGGCAAAGAACAAGAACTTTGAATTCAGGCAGAGCTAGGGCTGAGCCCCAGTCCTGGCCATTACTAGCAGGTGACCTTGGTCAGAGAGCATCTCTGAGCCTGTTTCCTGACCTGTCAGTGGGGACAGTGTGACCCTCCCAGGCTGTCAGAGGATTTTTATGAGACAACATATGTGAAGCATCCATCACAGTGCCTACTACAATGAGGGCCCCCAACTATTTTTATCCTCCATCTATTGAATTGAATTATACCATTATTATTTAACACCTGACTGGATCAGCCCCTGTGTACTCCTTGTACATGTGTATAGAAGACAGATATGTTTATACCCTACGTCTGTACCCTATAGTTCCTCTTCCGTACTACAACAACACTGTTTCCACTGACTGTGTGAACATTCAAAAGAGAGGCTAACCAGGGTATTATTACCTTTGACATGTTATGGGCTCTACCTGTGATAATAGTAGGTCTTCTGGGAAAAAGGGCTCTATTTTGTTGGCGTCTTCCCCAGTGCCATGCCCCAAGATTGACAGTCAGGTAGTGCAGAAGGCAGCGACTAAAGGGCCCATCAGGGTTTCTCCAGATAATGCTCAGGCTCTCTCTCAGTTGGAGCTAGTAATGGCCAGTGGGCAGCAATCTTGCTTTTCCTAAGGCTTTCTCTGGTTACTAGAGCCTGTGCTGACTGCCCTGAGGCAAGATGGAATCACCACCTCCTGGGAGCAGCCCTGACCAATGACTGGGGAGCTAGGGGATAAGTACCCCAGCTCCCTTGCCCATTGGAACTCTTGGAGTTCCCCAGTGAGGAGGGCTCATCACCCATGGTCGTACCCTGCTTCATAACAAGTCATTTGTTGCCTGTTTTCACTTCCCTGTATCATATCCCTACTCTCCTCCCTGTCGTTCCAGGTTCACCTCCAAATAAACTATAGGCCCTCAGATCTTTTTTTTTTTATGGCCTTTATTATGTTGAGGTAGGTTCCCTCTATGCGCACTTTCTGGAGAGTTTTTTTTTTTTATCATAAATGGGTGTTGAATTTTGCCAAAAGCTTTTTCTGCATCTATTGAGATGATCATATGGTTTTTCTTCTTCAGTTTGTTAATATGGTGTATCACATTGATTGATTTGCGTATATTGAAGAATCCTTGCATCCCTGGGATAAATCGCACTTGATCGTGGTGTATGATCCTTTTAATGTGTTGTTGGATTCTGATTGCTACTATTTTGTTGAGGATTTTTGCATCTATGTTCATCAGTGATATTGGTCTGTAATTTTCTATTTTTGTAGTATCTTTGTCTGGTTTTGGTATCAGGGTGATGGTGGCCTCATAGAATGAGTTTGGGAGTTTTCCTTCCTCTGCAATTTCTTGGAAGAGTTTGAGAAGGATGGGTGTTAGCTCTTCTCTAAATGTTTGATAGAATTCACCTGTGAAGTCATCTGGTCCTGGACTTTCGTTCGTTGGAAGATTTTTAATCAGTTTCAATATCATTTCTTGTGATTGGTCCGTTCATATTTTCTATTTCTTCCTGGTTCAGTCTTGGAAGGTTATACCTTTCTAAGAATTTGTCCGTTTCTTCCAGGTTGTCCATTTTATTGGCATAGAGTTGCTTGTGGTAGTCTCTTAGGATGTTTTGTATTTCTGTGGTGTCTGTTGTACTTCTCCTTTTTCATTTCTAATTTCATTGATTTGAGTCCTCTCCCTCTTTTTCTTGATGAGTCTGGCTAATGGTTTATCAATTTTGTTTATCTTCTCAAAGAACCAGCTTTTAGTTTTATTGATCTTTGCTATTGTTTTCTTTGTTTCTATTTCATTTATTTCTGCTCTGATCTTTATGATTTCTTTCCTTCTACTAACTTTGGGTTTTGTTTGTTCTTCTTTCTCTAGTTCCTTTAGGTGTAAGGTTAGATTGTTTATTTGAGATTTTTCTTGTTTCTTGAATAGGCTTGTATTGCTATAAACTTCCCTCTTAGAACTGCTTTTGCTGCATCCCATAGGTTTTGGATCGTCATGTTTTCATTGTAATTTGTCTCTAGGTATTTTTTTATTTCATCTTTGATTTCTTCAGTGATCTCTTGCTTATTTAATAACATATTGTTTAGCCTCCATGTGTTTGTGTTTTTTACGTTTTTTTCCCCCTGTAATTGATTTCTAATCTCACAGTGCTCTGGTCAGAAAAGATGCTTGATAGGGGGCTTCCCTGGTGGCACAGTGGTTGAGAGTCCGCCTGTCGATGCAGGGGACATGGGTTCGTGCCCCGGTCCGGAAAGATCCCACATGCCGCAGAGCGGCTGGGCCCCTGAGCCATGGCCACTGAGCCTGCACATCCGGAGCCTGTGCTCCGCAACGGGAGAGGCCACAACAGTGAGAGGCCCGCGTACCGCAAAAAAAA